>NW_022589735.1:10773134-11163196 GCF_004348235.1 Phoca vitulina | reverse complement strand
GATCATGACCTGAGCCGAAGGCAGACGCTTAACGACTGAGCCACCCAGGCGCCCCTAATCATTTATCTATTGATGGGCACTTTGGTTGCTTCCGTATCTTCACTATTGTAAATAATGCTGTAGTAAATATAGGGGTGCATATATTTTTCAAAAGAAATTCCTGGATCATATGATCGTTCTATTTTTGATTTTTTTGAGGATCCTCCATACTGTTTTCCACAGTAGTTGCACCAGTTTACATTCTCACCAACAGTGCATGAGGGTTCGTTTTTCTCCACATCCTTGCCAACACTATTTTCATTTCTCTTCTCTTCTCTTCTTTTTCTTTTTCCATTCTGACAGGTATGTGATATCTCATCATGGTTTCAATTTGCATTTCCCTGATGATTAGTGATGTTGAATATCTTTTCATGTGTCTTTTGGCCATCAGTTTGTGTTCTTTGGAAAATATATTTTTTAATAATCTTTTTTAAAGATTTGATTTTAAGTAATGTCTATATCCAACATGGGGCTCAAACTTACAACCCCGAGATTAAGAGTTGCATGCTGTACGGGCTGAACCAGCCAGGCACCCCTGGAAAATGTCATTTTAGTTTTAAAAATTTGCCTTCTTAAAAAGAATGGCAGGATTTGGATCGGAGCACCCCTTCTGCTGCCAGTGCTTCGGCTAAAACCTCTGTCAACTCTCACTTGAGTTACTACAATAGGCTCCCGGCTGCCTTCCCTACTTCCGTTTTTGTCCCCCGACAGTCCGCTCACCTCACAGTAGCCACAGTGACCCACTAATGGATCCCAGATAACCGGTGTTCTTATTTCTTTCCCCACTCTAGATGAGTTTTGCTTATTCTAGATTTTTCTATAAATGGAGTCATTTTGTGAGTGCTCGTCTGTAAGCCTCTTTCACTCACCATGATATTTTGAGAGTCATCCTGTCATTGTGTTTATCAGTAGTTTGTTGATTTTTATTGCTGAGTAATATTCCATTGTATGACTATGACAATTTATTCTCTTACTGATGGACATTTGGAATTTTTTCAGTTTTGAGCTGTTACGAATAAAGCTGCAATGAAAAGTCTTATATGAGTTTTCTTGTAGAGGTTCTCATTTGTTTTGAGTAAGTACGTAGGAGTAGAAATGCTGGGTCACAGTGTAGGTATATGGTTAGGTTTGTTTTGTTGTTGTTTTTAAGCGGGCTCCAGGCTAGGCATGATCTCACGACCCTGAGATCAAGACCTGAGCTGAGATCAAGAGTCAGATGTTTGAGTGAGCCACCCAGGGGCCCCTGTTTAGTTTATGATAGTGTCAGACCTTTACCAAAGTGATTGTAACATTTTATCTTCCATTCAACAATTTATAAAAGTCTCATTGTTCTCGATCCTTGCCAACATTTGGTATTGTATTTTTTTTTTTTTGGTATTAGTATTTTTTGTATTTTAGCCCTTCAGGTTGGTGTGTAATTGTATCATATTATTTAATTTTCATTTCACTTATAACTAATTATGTTGAAAACTTTTCCATGTACTTATTGGTTGTGTATTTTCATTTGTGAAATGTCTGTTCAGTATTTTGCTCATTTTAAAATATTGGATTAACTTTTTATTACCAAGTTGTAGCTGTTCTTTATATATCTTAGGTCTCGGTCCCTGTGCAATATGTGCTTTGTGAATATTTTCTCCTAGGCTCTGGTGTGCATATTTATTTTCCTAATGGTGTCTTTTGATGAGCAGAAGTTATAAATTTTGACAAAGTCTAATTTATTAACTTTTTTCTTTTATGCTTTTGCTTTATTTATTTATTTATTTTTGGCTTTTATATTTAGATATATGATCCAGTTGGAGTTAATTTTTGTGTATGGTGTGAGGTGGGGGGCAAAGTTAATATTTTTAAGATGACTATTTGCTGAAAGTACTCTAGGTTTCTTATCAAGATTCCTTATAAAAATTGAGTACTTATGTATATTGCTTTTCTATTGCTGCTGTAGCAAAATATTACAGACTTAGCAGCTTAAACAATACAGATTTATTACTTTAGGGTTCTGTAGGTCAGAAGATGGGCCCAGTATTATCACTGGATTAAATCAAGGTGTTGAGAGGGCTGTGCTCTTTTCTGGAGGTTCTAGGGAAGAATGTGTTTCTTTGCTTTTTCCAGGTTCTAGAGGCCACTCACATTCTTTGACTCGTGTCCCTGTTGTGGGTTGAGTCATGTCTCTGAAAAAGATATGTTGAAGTCCTAAGCCCTGGTACCTGTGAATGTGACCCTACTTGGAAATAGAGACTTTGAGGATGTGACTTAAATGCAAGATAGGATGAAGTCATCCTGGAGGAGAGTGGGCCCCAAATGACTGGTATCCTTATAAGAAGAGAAGAGACACAGAGACAGATACACGAGTGAGGACCACAGTGTGATGACCAGTTGGAGACAGAAGAGCTCCATCTGCAAGCTAAGGAATGCAGAGGATTTCCGGCAAGCTACAGAGGCTAGGGAGAAGCAAGGGAGGATTCTCTCCTACAGGCTTCAGAGGGAACATGGCCTTGCTGACACTTTGATTTTAGACTTCTAGATTCCAGAACTATGAGACAATAAATTTCTGTTACTCTAAGCCACCCAGTCATGGTGCTTTGCTATGGCAGCACTAGGAGATTAACACAGCCCCCCTCCAGCCCCCCCACCCCATATCCATTTTCAATGCAAACAGTGATGGATCCGGTCCTTTTCCATTGCTTTGCTCTGGTCCTTCTGTCTTCACATGTCCCCATGATCACAACCAGGAGGCTTCTGTTTCAGTCCCTTTGGGCTGCTACAACAAAATACCACAGACTGGGTGGCTTATAAACCAGAGATTTATCTCTCACAGTGCTGGAGGCCGGAAATCTAAGATCAAAGTGCCAGCAAAATTCATTGTCTGGTGAGGATCTGCTTCCTGGTTCTGAGACAGCTGTCCTTTTGCTGTGTCCTCACATGGGAGAAGGAGACAGTTGAGCTTTCTGGGGTCTTTTTGATAAGGGCTCTAATCCCATGTGTGAGTGCTGTACCCTCCTGATCTAATCACCATTCAGAGGCCCCACCAGCCAATACTATCACCTTGGGGATTAGGATTTCAACATATAAATTTTGGGAGGATACAAACGTTCAGTTTATAGCAGATTCTCTACCTTTTTTTTTTTTTTTTTTTTTTTTTTTTAAGATTTATTTATTTGAGAGAGAGAAAGAGGGAGCATGAGCGGGGGGAGAGGCAGAGGAAGAGGGAGAGAATCCTCAGGCAGGCTCCCCGCTGAGTACAGAGCCTGACACAGGGCTCGATCCCAGGACCCTGAGATTGTGACCTCAGCCAAAATCAAGAGTTGGCCGCTTAACTGACTGAGACACCCAGGGGCCCCACAGATTCTCTGCTTTTAAGGGCTCATTTGATTACATGGGTTCACCTAGATAATTAGGGTAATTTCCCCTGTTAAGATCCTCAGCCTTAAGCATATCTGCAAGGTCCCTTTTGACCTGTAAAGTAACCTATTTACAGGCTCTGAGTATAGACATTTTGGGGGTGCTATTAGCTTGTCTATCATAACTTATATTTTCAAATCTTCTGTAGCAAATTTAAAATTTTTTTATATTCAGAAGTTAAAAACATGTCTTTTTAAAAAATAAAAGATTCTCAGATTGGGTTAAAAAAAAAGGAGCCGGAAAAAACCTCTTCCCATGAAACATATAAAATAATATTAATAAGCTTTGACCATGAAACTACTGTTTCTTTGTTAACTTGTTAATGTATATGAATATTAGTTTAATTACTGTGTTTGGGCTTACCTATTAACGCATATAAACGTTAAGTTTAGGATAGTTATATATTTGGGCAAGCGTATATTGCAGGGCATTCCTTAATGTGTTAATTTTATAAAAAGTCTTTATTACATGGGGTGTACACCCAAGAAGTTCATTACGAATACAGTACAGGTTTGGAGAAATTACATTATCCCAAAGTGACTTCAATCAATAATAACTTTGGTTTTATAAAGGTCACCTGGTAGATCTATTTTCTTAAGGAAAATAAATTTAACACAGATTAAGTAATTATTCCTGCATTATGATATCATAATTGCAAGCTTCAGATCATCTCTTAAAGACCGTTTTCTAATGATCATTTTAAAAAGTAGTATGATAATTTCTTTATGAAGATCTTGAATAGACATCTATAAGATGAGTGAAAATAACCAGCTGTCCTAACACCCTGCAAACGAGTAGCTGTGGCCTGGGAAACACAACAGTAGTACAGCTTCACTCGGAAAGTGCTGGGTCTCAAAACGACTTAGGTGACCCTGGAGATTGCATGCTTTGGAAATCTGTGTTAAATGATTTTAAAAGCACAGAACACGCATAGGTCAGAGATGCATGCAAGAAATTTAAATAAAATTGGTTGATAAAAATGTGAGTGTGGAGAAATAAACGTATTAAATCAATATATTAGATAGGATTGCAGTTTTTAAAGTTATGTAACTAAATCAATACAGAGAAAATAAAACTTACTGTTATATACACTTCCTAAAATTTATAGATTCAGTTTGGCCCCACACTCACTCTTTATCTGTAACAGTCTCTCTCCACTGGGAAAAGGAGCGCTTGTCTTACTCTTGGGCTTGCCTCATATTCGGGGGGGGGTGTGTGTTTGTGTTACATTAGAAGGGCACGATTCGTTTGTTGGTTGGTCAGGTGGTGGCTTTGGATGGAGTTGGGAGCAGGGGCTCGGAAACACAACGCCTCGCCCGGCTCTCTCTGATTCCAGCCTGATTGCAGTTTCCTCTTTTGAAGAGGGATTAGGCATTTAGGTTTCTTGCGGTAGAAATAGCTCTCAGGAGGACCCCGAGGGTTCCGCACATGTCACTAGCTATCCCTTCATCCGCCCTTGAAAGAAACTTCAAGGGAAGGAGGGAAGTGGATATTTGTAGTATATGGAAAAGATCTATGCTGTCAAGCAAATCACTTTTATTATCAATAGCAAAATGGAGCTTACAGATACACAGACCTTCAGGTACGTGGTTATCTTTCCCTTATTTTGTTTTTGCTATAAAACAAATACAAGGGCAAAGTAAGACACATAAAGCAGATAAAAACAAATTTAAAACAGACCAGAAAGCTTTTTTTTTTTTTTTTTTTTCCTGTTCTGAAGACTGTGTGTCGCAGGACCAAGGGTGAAGAATTAACTGCAAGCTTGTTGGAGAAATAGCTGACCTAACTGGCATTTGGAGAAACTGGTTCTTTAAGATGTGAACTGGCTTTGTTAGGCCAAATGCATTTATTCTTTCAAAAATGTCTTGTGCAATTATTTATTCTACACAAAGCTTCACACGCATGTATTCAGTCAGCCCACGGCACAGTTGAGTGGAATATTGCCGGGAAAACAGAGGATGACAGCAGGGAAAGAAATTTAATTAAAGTGGCTGACACAGAAGCACAGCTTTTGATTTATCTCTCTTCTCTTTAGCTGGGCTATTTCCACTCTTTTGGGGGCTGCTGGGCTGACTCCTTGGGGATCATGAATGGTTTCTCTTACCGCCATTTTTCTTGGTCCTTTGCGGAATGCAGAAAACTAGCTCCTGGGCAGAGGGCGCCTCCCCTTCCCCCGGCTCGGGCTTCAGAAACAAAGAGGCCTGTCCGTGGTTGATGTCTCCACTACTGAGCCCAGCACAGCCCTGCCCACCGCCATCTGCCCCAACTAGAGGGGTGGGGAGGATGTGGGAAATCGTGAAAAGAAGTGGGTTCACAAGAGCTTTGTGCGGCCCCACCCTGGCTTAGTTATTCAGGGCTATAGAGGGCCCAGGAGATTGGACTGAGGAAAACGTCAGGCTGCCTTCCTGACATCATCAGAGTTGGTCTGTTGTATGCTCTATATCGTAGGCCATGTGCTTGGAGATTTCCACACTTGCAATGCTCCTAACAGCCCTAGGAGTTCGAGTTCTTAAGATGTAAGCAATAACTATTCTGACAATAAAAGTAATTGACTATAATGTTAGAACATTTGGGGAACAGTGAAGAACCACGCTTAGACAGAAGGCAGAATGGATCAGCTCCTGGGATCTGGATGGCAGGAGGTGACCCAGAGTTTCACTGGGGGGCCCTTAGGTTGAACGTGAGAACTATTTTTTGCTCTTGTTTTATTCTGCTCAAGGTCACATTCCAAGGAGAGACCCCCCAGTGGTACAGGTAGAGACCCCTGATATCCCAGTATGACTCTCTGTGATGGCAGCTGGGTAGTGACCCAAAGCACAGTTGGTAATTTGTCACAGGAATTCCCGGGAAAGGGTGATGCAGATGGGCCCCCCACAGAGACTTACAAAGCTTAACAGAACTTGACTAATTCCACCCAGTGAATGACCAGTAGCCTGGATACACACCCAGTTCTTTTTGCCTGAAAGGCTACCCTTTTCCCCATCCGTCATGCCACCTCTCAGGTCTGTGGGTGGAAAAGGATCCTGTACGTGGTTGGTTTTCTCACTGCTGGCAACAGAGTGATTCACGTAATGAAAGAGATAAAAATTGGAGGCTGTGAAGGGAGAAGATAGATTTTGTTAGCAGATAACTCTCATGATTCTTTTCTCAAATACCTTCCTATCTAGGCATCCTTGACACTCTCTTCTGGTTTTATGACCACCTCTCCACTTTTTCTTTCCCTCAGGTGCTTTGACATCTCCTCTGATTCTATTTTTGGATAGAATTTCCCAGGGCTTGGTCTTAGGTCCTCTTCTCTTCATCAGCTCTCATCCACACACCAGGGACCCCTCATTAGCTGTTGACTACAGGGTAAAGTCCAAATGGTTCAGCATGACCTTAGGGTCCCTCACACCCGAGCCCCACCCTACCCAGGAATCTTGTCTTTTGTTCTTCATGGCGCCATCATTCAAGGCCCACTGGCCTGTCTTTTCCTGTTCCAGTATGCCATCAACATTATCACTTCCAACATTTGTGCACGCTATTCTAATTTGCAGGTACTCCTTCCTACTCTCTACCTTGAATCCAAATCTGCCTTGTTCTCCAAGGTCCAGCTCGATTCCCACCATCCCCAGAAAATCAACTCTGGCAGCTCTAGATTTCAGTGACCACTCCCTTTGCCAAGACGAGTCTAGGCCATTTGAGCTGTTCACTACGGCCCTTAACCGCATACCTTTTTTTTTTTTTTTTTTTTAGATTTTTTATTTATTTGAGAGAGAGAGACAGAGATAGAGAGAGAGCACAAGTGGGGAGGAGAGGAGAAGCAGGCTCCCCACAGAGCAGGGAGCCCGATACGGGACTCGATCCCAGGACCCTGGGATCATGACCTGAGCCGAAGGCAGCTGCTTGTACCATTTTATAATCTTGTCTGCTTGTTTCTCTGAATTGACCATCAATTTTTGAGGGCAAAATCCCTTTAGGACGGGATAATATGTGTCCAACAAATATTCATGTAGTTAATTTGTTTCAAAACTAAGAACTGTGTAAGCATTCTGTGAGAAGAGAATGTATCGGGCTTTTTCTCCCACGCACAACACTACAAAATGGTAGCTGGTCCAGGTTTGGATGAGGATCCCCTCATGTGAAAAATCCAGATTACAGGTCAGCCTTCCCAAAGAGCCTTTCATTTGGCTCTCATCCTGGATGAGATCCATGAGGCTTCCTAGAAAGTTGCAAAAAAAGCAACATAAATCAAGAAAGCCCTCTGAAATGATGGGAAGATCCTTCCAGAATGATCCCCAGAAATGTGTTCAGATTTCCAGTAACATCGTTACCGTGAAACCACCCACTCCTTGGACAGGGTCCAGTTCCCCCGGGGTGGTTCATCACGGTCCGTGCTGGCTCGTTACTACCGAAGGTGGTAGACTCTGGAGAGTCTTAGAGTCCTCTGCTTCCCTTCATTGTTCAAGCACAGTTCTTGGCTCTGTGATTGAACCAGAATGTGAGTTAACTAAGATGTAGGCTCATTCCAGGTGCTGGTACGGGGCCATGGGTCCCAGGCCCCTGCCTCAGGTCCCATCCCACAAACGCACAGGCCTGAGGCTCTAAATCCACCACGGCACAGACAGGCTTCCCAGTGGCACAGGAGTGTCCGGGTCCGGCCGAGTGGAAGGAAGGGGGTAAACCCGGGAGCAGAAACCACGGAGGCTTAAGCAGGCCCCGGGGTTGCTTTTCTGACACTTTTTCAGGAGTTGGCTGGTCCCAGCATATACCGCTATTTCATTAATGCAGCTCACGCATGGAACAGTGGTTGTCTGGGGAAGGCTATTAATGTTCACTTTCCCTATAGCTTGCTCTAAAAATCATGTAAAGCGTTTTCCTGTTTTCCTTTGGAAAATGTCTACACTACATCCTGACATTTAATCTGCAGCCCTAACGGGGGTGACTAATGGGAGCTGTTGGTTGTTGGCTATTTCAAAAGTAAGCCAACTTAATCTAGTAATATCTTTTTTAGGCTCACAGGAAAAAGGGGGGAAAATGACAATTAAGTAACACAAGCAACCAGTGTGCTTTCTTTAGGCACACTTCGTAAAACAAATGTATATTTGTTTTCAAAGTTTTGGAGGCCTGGTTTAAATAACATGTTTAACCCTTTGAAAGCCTGGGCTGTGGAGGGCTTTTAAAGACGTACCTGGCTGGGGGGGTGGGGCGCGACTCTGTGGCAGGCTGGTGTCTTGGCGTTCCCGTGTGCACACAGATCTCTGGTCTACCGGAGGCTGGGAGCAGTCACACCGAGGGTAGGGCAGACAAAACACAAACCAGTGCTGGAATCGTGCTTGGAAAACATTTGTGGATTCAGTGTGAGCCAAAACCATGGGAACTGGACTGTATCCTCAGGGTTTAAAAGAGATCCAAATAGGCTTACCATGTCGTGGAAATGTGAATAGCACCAGACGACAAGCGGGCAGCCAGGGCTCTGGTCTCACCTCCACGGAAACGAGCAATGCAATTAGCTGGGTTACAGCTCTGGGTCTCAGTTGCCCCACGGGTAACATGAGGAGGCTTCTAAAGGGCTTTCTAGCCCTGATATTCCATGACACTAAATCATCCTACAAAGGATTATCCTATGTCCGTGTTCTCTTTCGTGTCTGGTTTGCTAGGGCTCTGTAGATGGGAGGACTCTGGCTGAGTCTGTGGCCCAGGCTTCCAGGGCTGTAGCCCACGACTCCAGAAAGCAAGGAGCAGGGTGGACATTGTAGACGCTCGTGAGCACGCCGGGACTGCCAAAGATTCCCTAGAGGTGCAGACCATTTAGGAGACATGGCCGGGATGCTCTTTATCTGGATGTGGTCCTACAAGTCTGTGGGAAGGCCCAAGTTTCAGGGCCCTGCTTAGGAAGGCGCTTTGTGTGAATATGGGGGCACATTCTCCTGCTAGTGGCTTTGGTCACAGCAGGAGGAAGAGGACGAGCTTACTAAGTGTGGGCCGTGTGCTGGGCCCGATGTTGACCACGCAGCCTGTCCTGTCTCACTCAGTCCTCTCAGCCATGTGCTAGGGAAACCTCACCCTAAGTAAGAACCCAAGGCTCAGGGAGGTTAGGTAGCTTGTCAGAGGAGAAGGAATCCAACACTGGTGTGCTGAGTGACGTCAGCATCATGTCTTCTCCCCTTTTATTTACTACTTGCACCTTACGCCAGGACACCTGGGGGGATTTCTACCCACCAGTGCATCCCAGAGTGGGTGGATAGGATCTCAGAGGGGGCTTCAGATCCAGGGGAGCCAAGTGAGCCTGCCCCAACCCATGTGCCAAACTCGGGTCAGTCTGATGTGAAGGTTTCTTTCTTTTACCTGCAAGGTGATTCTGCCTTAGTGGTCGATGTGCTGAATTTAATGAGCTGTATGTACATTGTATTTTAGGACCCCACTGTTCTGCATTGCTGAAGGGATTTTCAAGGAGAATTTAGGTCAGCAATACATACTTCTTATTAAGCAAGAAAACCATAGCTCTGTATTTATTTGAGAGAGCAACCATGGTTTAAAAAAAACAACAACAAACCAGAAGCAAGATATCAAAAGCAGGCTGGCTGAGATTGCAAACAGGGCTGTCCCACTCCCTTTCTGGGCAGTGTTAATGAGTCTCCATGTTTCCCCTGTCTCTCCAGAAGTAAAGATGTCTGAAGTTACCCTTTTTTTTTTTTTTTTTTTAAACATGATGCTATGTTTCCGTCTTTCCCAGTGGATTTGTCTTTGTCTTTAGACAGCTTCCAGTAATTGCCACAAGGCCCCAGAGATGTGTGATTTAGACTCTGTCCAAAGTTCTTTGGAGCATGAAAGAAAGTGGCTATTTGAATAAATTATGTATATTCTCTTGTGGACTACCGTAAATCAGGGGTACAAATGAGCCACAGGCTGCATGGAACGGAGTGAATGGGATTGGTTGTCTTTCAGAGAGACGGGAAATTTTTAAAAATTTCCAGTTTATTCTAGAGGAGCATGAATATTTGTGTACCATTAAACTGAACCGTACGAAATTGCCATGCTGTAGGTCAAACATGGCAAAAGGTCGGCAGTTCCTCATGGTTCATTTTAACATCTGAATTGACCTGTTTTCCTTGAGGCACTAAGGATAGGAATGTAAAGGTTTGTAGGACTCAGATAGATTGATGCTCTGTCATTTTAGCTGTATTTTCCACCCACCACCCCAAGCATTTATTTTGTGAACCAAGAAAGCAATGAATGCAAAATAAAACCTCGGGTTATTGAGAAGGGACAGACTGTAATGAATGATCCTGTTTGATATTCCTTGATAGTGTAAAAAGGGCAGGTGTTTGAATTTAGAGTAAAATCCCTGGATTATTTTCATTGTTCATGTGCAAACATGACCATCAACTTTCATCTACCACAGGTATTAAGTAGAACTAAATTTTTAAAAAAGTCCAAGTCTAAATGGTAATGGAAAGAGAATTCATGTCATCTGAAGACCAAATTATTGCTTATTATTACTAATACAGGTACCCACTGGATTTGGTATCTGTATCTGGGCTTACTTTTGTGTAACTTAGCCAAATTAATTTGAGGGGACATTTTATGAGAATGACAAAAATGATAAAAAAAAAATATCATTAGCAGTTAGTAACCAGAGACACAAATTAATCATGGCTGTGTCAGTGCTCAGGGTGAGAGAATTGTAATAAGGCAGCCAGAGGTGCCTGAGAAGGTTCTTCTAGGAGTGTCTTGAGGTAGTCATTTCTTTCCAGTACGTTCTGTGGAAAGCCCTCAATGGTCTATTATCTTTTCCGTGTAAAGTGCCTGACGGTGTGGATTCTCAAACTTCCTTTAAGAGCAGGTTATTTTAGGTAAACTTAAGAGCGTTGTGGCTCACAGTTCAAAGTTAGAGTGGAATTTGGTTCCAGGTGATTTCACATAATGAGCGCTGCCGCTTTTGCAGTAACAGATGGCCGATGACACGCGGCATGTGGTGCAGACAGAAAGCATGCCCCGAGGCAAGTACTTTCCTTGCCCATAGGCAGAGGGCAGCGTCAGGGTCGGTCATCCGTCCTTGTTTTCTCATCCCTCGGATGAGAAAGTTGAGCACACGGATTCTCAAACTTTGCCCTGAATTGACTTCTGAGACATTTCCGTGCTCGTTTTCAACAGTGTATCAGAAGGAAAAAAAAAAAAAAGGTTAGGTGACTTGTCGTGTCTGGCCACTTACCCACTGAGGGAGGTCTGTAGCCCTCTAAGAGAGGAAGCTCCGGATTCTTCTGGCTGAGCAGACACCTTTTGGCCTGGGGGATGCTCAGCGTGCACTGTTGCCTAAAAGCTCAAGGTCAGGAGAGGCCTTAAAGAAGAAAGCCTCAGAGGTACTTTAACACAGAGGTCCTCAGAGCCTGCGCGGGGATGACACGAAGAGATTCTCATGGGGGGCTCCGAGGCGACCTAGAATCTGTGGGGAAGGGAATGACCTACTGCCTTCATTTTGTCCTTCTACTTGAAGAGGACTTTACATTGTCATTGTCACCCGAACACTCCTGTGTCACAGACTGGACAGCACTCTCTCGTTTTCCTGTAACGGGCCCGGCTCTCCTTCTGGCACTTTCAGACAGGTCTCGGGAGGCAAAGCCCCCAGCGCCTCCCACCCACACAGCGGAGGTTGTAGTCTCATCAAACTCTCAGCCAGCCAACTACCCCAAAATAAGCTTTATTGCAAGAAAAGTGTCATATTTGATACAGGGACCTACAAAAACAAAACCAAAAACCATAAGTTTTTCCTCACAAACACTTGATTACAAATTTACACTGTTTCTTTTTTTTAGGTATGAAAACAAAACAAAACCCCCAACTGGATATAATTGGTTATGAATCTTTGGTCAGCACAGGTGTGAGAGGAACAACCCTGAGCCTGCATGTGCTTGGGCCATTTCACAGATGAGGTTTGGTCACTGGTCCAGGGACAGGTTCTTGGGTTGAGAAGTACGCGGGGCCGTCCTTCTATCAGCACGTCCTGGTACAGAATCTTTTTAAATGACTAAAGCAAACTAAACATCAGTTCATTGTACAAACATCTCTCATACACAATAGGCTATGATAAAACGAGGCATATGGTGTATAACTACAGTATTAATGAAAATTCTAAAAAAAAATGGATTTAAAAAAACAACAACAACGACAACAACATATATTCCTCGGCTGCACTGCATGATTTGTTTGCACATATGGCAATCCTGAAACAGCTTGAACATAATAAATGCACCATTAATCTAAGACAGCACCAAACACTACAGAACGCCAGGCGTTCCTTGGCAGAGGACCGGGCCGCGCCTCGGCGGCCGCCGGGGCCCCAGGAGCGCGGCCCACCCTGGGTAGGAATGAGGTGTTGTGGGGAGCACGCGTGCTTCCGTGAGGTTATACGAAGGAAATACAGTACGGTTTGGCCTGCAACGCTACTGGTCTAACAAGCAGTCAAGGTATTTTGCTACAGTGGTTATGCTTCATCTGCGGTTACCTAGTGTGTCTGGTGGTGGGAACCATCATCGTCACCACGAGCTGCTCTGGGTTTGAGCTCCTTTCTGAAGGATCTAATGACTCGGCCGTCTTTTAAGTTATTGACTACGCTGCCCTTACAGCTCTGGGAGGCTTTCTTTAAAAATCATCAGATGGGTACCAGTTGGACCCCTGGCAGAAAACCAAAAGGAAACCTCTCTTGAATCTACTGGATTTTCAAAAAGCACCTCTAAAAGAAATAAGCTCAAATTTATAAATCTAAAGAAAAACAAGTGAGTTTCCCTTTTTGTTTACATAGTTTGTTCATTTCTCCATATATTACTGCATTAAAAATAAATAAACATCTATATTTTTTTTTAATTAGCAACTATAGCAAAATACCCAAAGTGTTACAGACTGCTAACAGAAAAAAAAAAAGCTCACATTATTTTTGTGCATTTAGTGCCATATGCTGATCTCTTGAACATTTAGTTTTAGTTTTCTTTTAATATATTTTAAAGTGAAGTTATATAAAAAAAAAATACAGTAACCACGGTTGCCTTTGTACTCAAATCTTTGGCCACACCAGAGTCTCAATTACCCCTCCCTGTGAGGGTCAACATTCCGCAGTCTGAAGACAGGGAGGAAAGAAAAGTTGTCTTTTTTTTTTTTTTTTTTTCCCTCTTTGAAATTAGTCACTGATTTCTCCGAGGCTGCTGCGGGCTGGTTGTGCAGGGACTGGAGCCCGGGACCAAGTCTGTAAGGGCTTAATAGAGCTGAATCTGCAGCCTCATTCTGAGAGCCTCCCCGAGCTCCCCTAGGAGGTAGTCATCCTCGTTGCGGTCTTCCAGTTTCTTAAGCTCCTTCTTCTTGTAGAGAGGGATGCTAGTGATTTCCAGTGTGTATGTGCCGGGCACGAGCTTCCTCCTGGCCGTGTGCAAGTAGCTGAGCCCGTTTCTTTGGTGGATGCGGAAGATGCCCTCGTCGTTCCCTTGAGAGATGACATAGCGGATGTGGTTGTTGAGGGGCTCGATGGCGGGCATGAGTTCTAGGATGTGCTCCTTCGAGCCAAGGCCGGAGAGGTTGAACTTCATTCTCATGGGGCTGTCCATGTCGACGCTCTCCAGGCTGACGTGTTCAACCTGGAGAAAGAGCAGGAAAGGACGGGGGAGGACACTCTAAGGCACACGCAGAGGACTCTGTGTGCTCTCCGCACCCCAAGTGCTTGCACAGGAGGGTCCTGTGTGGCCCTGTCAGCTGGGGGGAGAGGTCAGTTCCCCTGGGCGTGGTCTGTGGAGATCTTTACAGCCTCTCATTCACCTGATCCAGGTGACAGGGCTGAGCCTACAGAGAGCATTCACATTGCAAAATATTTTTGACGAGTCTATGGAATAACAAGCTTGTTAATAAAAAAATAAATGATTATAATTTTTTTTTTTTTTTGGCTGGAGTCCAAACTAGAAGTGCGGCTCTTAGCCAATAGTAGGGATGGTCCCCAGAGCCATCTGCACTCTGAAGGCCTGGTGTGATCTGTAAGGCCCCCCCACAGCCATGGGCGGAGTGTGTTTATTGGGAGCCATTAGGGCACAGAGAGGGACCCTCCGAGTCCTGGGCTTGGGGTTGAGTCAGCTTTGGTAAAAAACCAGTGGGGCCAGGCCCAGATAAACCAAGTCTCACTTGGTCAGAGGGGTGGGAGGTTTTAGAATGCTATTTTATTATTTTTTTAAAGATTTATGTAGCGAGCAGGGGGGAGGGCCAAAGAGAGAGGGAGAGAGAGAGTCCTGAGGCAGACTCCATGCTGAGCACAGAGCTGGATGTGGGGCTCCATCCCAGGACCCTGAGATCATGACCCAAGCTGGAACCAAGAGTCGGTTGCTTAACTGACTGTACCACCCAGGTGCCCCTAGAATGCTATTTGTAAGACAGGCAAAAATCCAAAGCTTTGAGTGGATGCCTTAATTAAGAACTTGGCTCTCTGCTGCCACGTAAGTGCCCATCACGGGGCGCCGGGGTGGCTCAGTTGGTTAAGTGTCTCTTAATTTCGGTTCAGGTTGTGAGACTGAGCCCCGCATTGGGCTCCATGCTCGGCGTGGAGTTGCTTGAAATTCTGTCTCTCCCTTAACCTCTGCCCCTCCACCCACTTGTGCGAGCGCACTCTCTCTCTTTCACAGATAAATAAAATCTTAAAAAAAAAAAAGTGCCCATCACAGGATCAGACATAATCCTGTCCCCAGTATCATGGTGGGAAGGTTTCATAAGCAAAATTTCTGGATGTAGTCAGAGGTACTTGATGGCTATCTCAATTGCCATATTTAAATATCAGTTAGTACCTCAGTCAACTTAAGGTAAATCTAATACTGGCCTGTTTATTATTATAAAATAGAACCATAGACATTTTGGCTAGAGAAATCTAGCCTTACAGATCAGGAAAGTTTCAGAGGCCCAGAAAACTGAAGCAAGTCACCCAACTCACACAGCCAGTTAGTTGTTGCCTAGGGTTTTTGGTAGGGGAATTTTATAATAATGTTAAGTGAAGAGGGTGGTGCTATCCCTGATCTTTGGGAAAATCACCAACATCTTTGGATACCAGGTATTACTTGGTGACATTTACTAATAGGTCAGGCACTGCTCCAGGCACTTCACAGTGTCAACTCAATCTTCTTGTCAGCCTTCAAATTTTTTTGTTTTTTGTTTTTAAAGTAGGCCCAGCAGGAAGCCCAACTGGGCTTAAACTCACAACCCTGAGCTGCAATGAAGAGTCAGACACTTAACCAACTGAGCCACCCAGGCATTTTTATCCCCATTTTACAGGTGAAGAAACTGAGGTAGAGAGACGTTAAGTGAACATGCCCCATGTGACATGGGTAGTAAGTGGGGAGGGTCAGGGAACATTCAGAACCACACAGTCATGGTCCTCCCTTTAAACTACTCAGTTAAATGCCATCAACAGCACAGAACCACCAGCAGGCACATCAGATCTCCGTTCCTTTCAATACGCTTTACCTGGAGATAACATTTTTTTATGGAAGGAACACTTATACATGTCACAGAACAGGAGACCTAGCTGGCTTATCTACTGAAAATTAAGATCAGCCTAGTGTACTACAGTTGTATAAAACAGAACTGGACAAATTCAAAATAATTTGTTTTTTTAATCATTTCAAAACCACTCTTTCCTAGATGGATACCTTTTTTCCTCTGGCACAAATCAAAGACAAAAGCGTCGGATCCGAAACTGTGAATCTTTTTTTTTTTTTTTAAACCAATGATCATTTTTTTAAATTTTATTATTTTTTAAGATTTTATTTATCTGACAGAGAGAGCGAGCCAGAGATTACAAGCGGAGGGAATGGCAGTGGGAGAGGGAGAAGCAGGCTCTGCACTGAGCAGGGAGCCCGACGCGGGGCTCGAACCCAGGACTCTGGGATCATGACCTGAGCCGAAGGCAGACGCTCAACCATCTGAGCCACCCAAGTGTCCCTGAAACTGTGAATCTTAAAGTGTTTTTCCCCCTAGTCCTTGTGTTCTGAGCTAATAATGCCACTAACGTGTGTCTGCCATATTGTGTCTGTGAATTTAGTTATAACATTACAAGAAAACTAACTTCACTGAGGCTGAAACCCATATAAAAGTTGACTGCATAGTATGTGTTCCTGCTTAAGGATAAAATCTTGTGACAGGACAGAGCGAGGTTTACTCACAGCAGTGGGTTCCGGTTCCCCAACACTTCTCTTCTGTCTGCCGTCTTTCTTAGAGTAGCCGTTGATTTTACACTCATAGCATGCTTCCGGGGACAGAGCATTTTCCTCGTCAACCTCTGCATCCAGGGACAGGTACTGCCCTTTGTTAAATCCCATTCCTGAGACACAGTGGCTGTTGGCAATGAGAAGCAAGGCATGGTTAGACTTCACCAATAACCGTGTCCATAGTTTTCCAGTGGTAGAGCAGAGACTTTTCAGAGACAAGAAACCAACAAAGTAAACTCTAAGCTCACAAACAGGAAAACCTAATACTCTTGGTAACTCTTTCCTTCAACACTTAATGCAAGAGGTTCTTGCTCATTCTGAACATCAAAATTCTTGTGAGCTCCAGGCTTCTCCAGTTTTCAATCCTAATTAGACTGAAGCACTCAGGTGTAGTTAAACCAAGAAGGTAAAGAAAAAGCAAATTATGAATTTCAAAAGAGAATGTTAAGAGAACTTCTGTTGCTTTATAAAAAGCCCAAAGCCCGTGCTTATGCTCTTGTGAAAGCTCGCTGCTGTTACAGCTGAGACTTCTGAGCTCCCGTGACGGATAGTGACAGTCCCTGAGCTGGCTCTAAAGGACGCTGGTCTGGACCAAGGCTTTGGTTTCGAGCATGATTAGGCAGCCGTGCTAGACAGATTAGTCCTCACGCCTCAATGCCTGACTCACGCACTGCTCGTTCGGGGGGAGGTGACCCTGCCTGACTCATCGGTCCCCGTCTTCTGGGTGGCGGGACGCAGGCCGCTCGCACCTCCGCTGCAGCCAGCAGCACTGGCCCCGGCTCCGCGGGCAGCGGGCTGCTAGCTGGCCGGAGCCGGCTGGCGGGGGGACGGCGCCACAGGGCCCGGGCACATCCTCTCTGTGCCGTATAAACCAGACGGGCAGGGGCAGCGACAGACTCCTTCCTGGGGGACCACTGGGCAAGCACTTGCCGAAATTCATAGAAAAATCCGGGCGCAGCCATTTGTACTTGTACTTTATAAGCCAGGTGTCAGTGACAACAAGGGAGCCGCATTTTTGACACATCTGCCTGTCTCTGGCCTTGAGGGATCGACTGAATCCATTCAGGCCCTTCTGAGGGGCCGGCGAGCGCTACCTGTGCAAGAGGGGGTCTTATGGTCACCACGAAGGAGGCGATCCTGCCGCGCTGACCTAACCCACGTCCCTTCCTGGCGGCGCTTCGGCCCACACCCTAAGTCCTCTGAGCTGCGCTTCGGCCTCCTGGGCTTTCCGTCCCCGTCCACTGTCCCCGAGCGCGGCGGCGGCCTTACCCCTGTCCCACTCTGTAGTACCCCGGCGGGCAGCCGCAGAGGTAGCCCCCTTCCGTGTTGGAGCAGCCGTAATTGCACGGGTTCTTGGAGGACGAGCACTCGTTGACGTCGTGGCAGGCACTGGAGAACTGGTCAAAGGAGAATCCCGAGGGGCAGACGCACTTGTAACCCCCCAGGGTGTTGTAGCAGGAAGCCGAGCCACAGGCGTTGGGGTTGGAGCATTCGTTCTCGTCTAGGAGGGCAAAGGAAGAAACTCTCATGTGGGGGGAAGGGGGCGGTGAGGGGAAGAGGCCGAGTCTCAAAGTCTTGACGGTTTTATGGGGAAATACTTCTGGAACTATTTAAAAAAGGTTTACTCTGATGGCTGATTGGCAAAAGCATATAAAAGTAAAAAAAACAAAAACAAAAACCAGAAACGAAACCAAAACACCAAAATACCAAAACCCAACAAATCTGCCTAAATTACGGCTTTCAAAAAGCCTTGCCCTACCCCTTTATATCTTCTGTTTGTGCTGTTTCTCAATACGATGGCAGCCCTTGGGGACAGACACTTGCAGTCTGTCTACTGAATAACTCTTTTATTCTCTGAACCAAAGATTACTTCAAAAGCCTGAATCTCAGATCCATGGAGCTAGAAAGTAGATTACTAGTTTCCAGGGGCTGCAGGGAGGGAGAAATGGAGATGTCTGCTCATGGGTACGGAGTTTCTTTCTGGAGCAATGAAAATGTGGTGGTGATGGTTGCAAACTCTGGTGAGAATATACTAAACACCACTGAACTGTACGCATTTGGAAATCACGAATTTTGGGGTATGTGAATTCCGTCTCAATTTAAAAAAACAAAACAAAACACGGTATCTGGGTACACATATATTCTCCCAGCAATTCCCAAATTCATTCTATATGGGGGGCTGGGAAATATATATAAACATTTAAATAATCTGATTTAAAATAACTGAAAGAAACATTATTTAACTGGATCTACTGAACCAAAAATCTAGTATGCTTTTAACTACTTGAGAACCCATCAGGTGCAGACCGTGTCTTCTGAGAGAGGTTTGCATCCAGCCATCAGCTGACATAGGTTTTACTTGTTTAATAACTAACCTTACACTGTAAATTCCTGACTGCAGGGTAATTATAGGTTATACTTTCAGTTGCTCTTATTTTTACCAAATCAAAGCCGGATTGTGCTTTTAAGTTTGGAGATAAGAATTTTGCTTTTAGCTGTCTGGTCGATACAGAGCACGTGGCTTGGCTCCTTTGGGCTTTATCATAATCCACATTTCACCCTGGGCACAAGTCACATCTGTTCCGTGGAATTCTTTCTGATCCCTGCGACTCCCCTGGAGCACAGTGTGTCTGTTGACCTAATCTGTGACAAGTTTATGTTCCAGCCCACGTGGGGAAGTGGCCCGTGTGTAAGGAGGTGACATGACAGCGAGAGGCAAGTGCGTATCTGCAGCTGCTCCGTGAGCTTCCGGAGGACGCAGGTGGGTCCCCGTGCTGCCGAGGCCTCCCAGACAGGAAACCGGACTTCATTAAGTTCGGCACACAGGTTACTACTGAAAGGGCAGATCCTATGAGGCAACTTTTGTGTCACGATGATAGTTTCAGAATTAAGTCAGGCCAACGAACAGAGAATTCTGGATATAAAACCTGTGATGATTACGCAACAGGTACAAGTTCTCAGTCTTCATTTCATTGGGAGAAAGTATTTAAATGAATTCTTAATCGCTAGGCTGCCTATCACACAGACATAATTGCGGTTTTATTTCTAAATACAAAAGACTTGGCATTCTGCCACAAAGGCTTCTCTGCTCTCATCATTAACTCTGACATTTGTATCAGTATTTCTCCCGTAACAGAGAATGTAAATTAGGTTATAACTTAACAAAACAATCCTGCCATGAATATAGTATTAGACGTTGTGTTAGTTGGAAAAATCATCGGGCAAAACCAATTAATTAAGTGGCATTTACATACTACTGACAAGAACATTTAAAAATATGTAATGTTTTTGTAAGCACCATGACATACTTCATATTTGTATGTCACAAATGTACATTGTGGTGTATTTTTATGGACTCAGGTCATCTCACTTTGAAAATACGTTCATGTGGAGCTGACTCACGCGTCACGAAGCTGTGTTCAAATTATTTTGAAGTGAGCACAGAAGCAACTGGAAGTTAGTGAACACTACATAACCAAAAACTTCACTAATACATAATTTTTCTTCATAATCAATCAAAGGTTAATACTCAATTATTTTCGATTTTGAATAATTACAATGCTTGTAAGCACCGGAGAAACTGTAGAGTCCATGTACCAGACTTATACAGATGTTCTGACAAGTGACTGGAAGTATCTTCAAGTATTCATTTGAATTTCAAAAACCTTTTCTCAGTATTAACACAAAAAAAACCTGTCATTTTCCTTAAGTTGGCAGTAGTATTAGTAATGTTAAAATGCCACATTTCAAAAATGCAGTAGCACTAATCATTTAATATTACTTAAATTATCTGATGCATTGACTCTGAACAGTTTTGTCCATTTACTAAGAGAATCCAGATAAATCTGAAATAGTTCCTTCTGCATTTCCCCCCTTGATCATATGAAATGACCAATGATACACACGCAGTAACAGATAAAAATAATTTGTGGCCTTTCAATGTGCACTTTTGTCATAATTCTTGTTCTTTTGATAACTTGTTGCTCTTACTAGTTCCTGATGGTTTGTTTAATTCTATCCCTCTCATGTATTTGGGTTAGAATTCCAACCGGAATTATGTGGATTCAAAGCAAGGAAGTCAGCAATTAAAGTAGGGACCAGCTAGATTCCTCAACCCTGCACGGACGAATCCAGAACCTTTCCAAATAAATCCCGGCTGTTACACTGGGTGAGCTGCCGTGGGGTGACTGTGCCCCCTCCGAGAATCCCCCAAAGGGGAATTAGGATGTACCATATAGCTGTGACTTTAAAGTCAGACCAATTTAGTGAAAAACTATACAGATATTTTTGCACTAGATGTTTACAGGCGGAAGCTTCAGAAGACTTAAAAAACTTGAAATGTGAGATGATATGTGCTCTTATTTATACTTAGGATCAATTTAAAAATGAGAATTCTATTTAATAAGCTGCCACCTATGAAATATTAGAAGATCATTCTTTTGCCTTAAGATCCACATAATTAACCAAGAAGTCCATGTTAGTTATTTGTAAAATATGAGACCCTCCACTTGATTTAGTAAACAAAGCAACAGAATTATTTTAAACTGTTTTAACAGCTGTCTACAAACGTACTGTTCTCTATATTCTGAAGAGCGCGCCTGTACCTTGCCTCATTTATAAATCAGGGCATAAGGACTTGGGCAACATTTTTCTGTGTGTGTGTGTGTGTGTGTGTGTGTGTGTGTGTGTGTGGAGAGAAAAAGAAGTAAACTTATGAAATCATTTTGACTGCCTGCCTAACTCATCATTTTGATAATCCTAGGTAACTCTGTCCATAACTTCTAGATCACGAATGGTTTCTGCATTTCCCTGCACAAGAGCGTCTCTTCGTGGGCTGACAGAGCATCTCTTTGGCCTCGCACAAGACCACAGCATCCCTGTGACTTTTACCAAGTTGGCTTCCCTCTGACATTCATCTTGATTTTCTCTTCTCAATTCACTAAACTGTCATTATAGATTTCTTTTGAGGAGACCACAAAGGATAAAATCACATTAATTTATCGAGTGGATGCTCACAGTGAAATATTTGGGAAACACGTGGGGTAACTGAAATCACTGCAGAGGCACAGGAAATCCCCTGCTGGCTCCCCGCAGGACCACTGCCCCCCCTTCAGGCTCAGCTGTGTAGGCATCTGATGTCACAACGTGTTGGATGGCAGGTCCGTGAAGTGCATTCAGATGGAGCCAAGAAATTAGGCCTCTGTTAAGTAAATCAGCTGGCTATTCAAGCACAGAATAATGTTCTCTTTGATCAGTCTCTCCTTAAAAGGAGAGTTTCCAATGACTATTATCAATGCCAGGAACAGGGCTGAGGGCCTACAGACTTTATTTATTTTACAAACACTTTTGTCTGGAGACAAATTCAATTCAACAGAATTAGCTGTAACTAGGTACTTCTTCTACCTTCAAATACTTAACCTTCTTCATTAAATCTATGTAACTGGAGAGCACAGATGGACGGTCCTTATTAAGCTGATCTGAATTCATTTAGATTTACATGAGGGAGATGGATGGGATTTAGGGATATGAGGATATTTGAGGGAGATGGATGGGCAATTCTTCAACCCCAAATCTAAAGTTAAGAAAGTAATGATGAAAAGCCCCTGACCTTGGCAAAGGAAGACGATGCATCGTGACACCGTCTCCAGAAAGTTAAACTTAACATCTAGTAGAAAATTAAAAATTATAAACGCTCGAGTTGAGTTACCTTCTGGGTACTTAAAACAACATTTTTATTCCGGGTGTTTTCAAACATACACAAGTAGCCTAGCATCAGGAACCCCATGCGCCCATCCAAAGGGCTGGTGTTCGAGTGCTCGGCTTCAAAGCTCACGCCGTTTTAAACGTCGGCCTTTCTCATTTGTCCACGTTACGCAAAGCTACTAGAAGGTAAGAAGAGCAGATGCTCTGTAAGGAGCGCGGACTCACCGACACACTGATTCCACTGGTAGTGCTGAATGTACCCCTGGGGGCAGCCGCACCTGTAGCCTCCCAGGATGTTCTGGCAGCCGTGCTGACACCTGTGGTTTCCATCACATTCATCCACGTCTGCAAAAACAAGCCCGGCATGATACCGACGCACCCTCTCCTCTGCTGTCCTTAAACGCGCTCCAAACGCAACCCGGGTGCACTATTCTCGGGGGAACTAATAAGACACACAGAAGGGCGCCTGGGTGGCTCAGTCATTAAGCGTCTGCCTTGGGCTCAGGTCATGATCCCAGTGCCCTGGGATCGAGCCCCGCATCGGGCTCCCTGCTCAGCCAGGAGTCTGCTTCTCCCTCTCCCACTCCCCCTGCTTGTGTTCCTGCTCTCGCTATCTCTCTCTGTCAAATAAAATCTTAAAAAAAAATAAGACACACAGAGATGCTGTGACTTTTCCCAAGTCACAGGGTTATTAGCGGCGATACAAAGAATGGTTCTGAGGACCCACCTTATGCTATTTTTTTTTTTTTTAAGATTTATTTATCTGAGAGAGGCGGGGAGGGGCGGAGGGACAAGGAGACAGAATCCCAAGCAGACTTCCCGCTGAGCATGGAGCCTGACGAGGGGCTCCGTCTCACAACCCTGAGGTCACAACCTAGGCCAAAACCAAGAGCCGATGCTCCCGCTCATGCTCTCTCTCTAAAATAAAAAAAAAAAATCTTAAAAAATAAAATCCTCATGTTTGGGAGGATAGAAGCACTACAGAGATACCTAAAAAGTATAATTGTTTTGCACGCAAAAGCTTTTATTACCATTTGACGTTAATTCGATGCAAAATTTAAGTATATGTTATTTTTAGACCTGATGTGGTATTATTACAACATATGGAATAACTTCCTGGTCCATACATGCATACTCTTTTGGAATGACAACTGAGGCTTGAAATCGACCCATAGAGAGTGAAATAAAATCGGCATGTTTGATGTGTGTATAACAACCTTATATGCCTAATTAATAAATGGTATCTTATGTGGATGATCACAGGCTGAACTTACACGTGGCAAGCAGCTGTATATATAGAATAGAAGTTTCGGTGACTTCAAATATAAAATGTTAAAATGGAAATCTTCAAAACTGAATTTTTCCTGGCTACAAATTAGATTTCTGTATGTCTTATACTTCTTATAAAGAGTATATTAAAAACTCTGAATATATTTCTAGAATCCAGAACCATACATTTCTAAGAATAACAAAGGGGGACTAAAATCAATAAAGACTTAAATTGCAAGAGTTTATACAAATATAAGGGGATGTATACCATCTTATAATTTCTGGCATGTGTGTTTTGTAAAAGATACCAATTCTACTACATTAGCCCTTGCGGTGGAAATACTGGAGAGCAGTATAATATTTTGTTGAGTAGAGACAGATTATTTTATTCCCAGTTAAATATTTCTTTGGACTTTACAGGAAATACCTATTGTGGGGGGGCAGGTGGCTTGATAGAAAATGCCCATTTTACAGAAGAGAGAGTAAGAGGAGTTTCAGAAAAATAAAATGGAAATAGCCATCACTTTCCCCAGTGCTTTTCATATATTTTACAATTCTCTTTGATAATTGTTTCTTTTCTTACACTTAACTTTCACACATTTAGTTATCATGGAACAAAAATCCATCATTTTTTTCTGATATATTTGTATACTACTGTATACCATATTAGTTACAGAATTCCTTTTCAGTCGTTTTTTTTTGTTTTTAGATCACTAATTAGGTAAAGACTCCAGTTACTTTAAAAACCAATTCATTTAGAATTTTTGTTCTGTCACATTAAAGTCTTCCTCTGCCCCCAAAATGATATGTGAAAATGTATGAACGAAAATCAACTGCCGAGTTCTATGTTGTTAAACACTTTTTTCCTTTTTAATGATCTCATTTCTCTATTTAGTGGCTTGGAAGCTAAAATAGTTTGCTGTATTAGATTAAGGATTTTTTAGCAAATAAACTCACCTTCACAGTTTAGTCCAGTGGCATCGAGAGAGAACCCTCTTTGGCATTCGCAGCTGAAACTTCCAGGCGTGTTCTGACAGATTCCTTTTGCTCCACAGAGTGAAGGCTGAGACCCACATTCATTGTTGTCTAGCAAAGCAAGAAGGAGGAGTGTCAAGCTTCCCAGTCATTACATGACTCAGATTTCACTACATGAAGTGAAAAGTGAGGCATGAAAGCCTAAGTTTAAGATGTGAAAACTTGGGGGAAACGTATGCCAGGATTCACTGTCAGGTTAGAGGCAAAAGTGGCAAGAAAAGGAGTATTTCAAGAGAGGTGAAATTAAAGCATACCTTGGGTCAACTGAGTACATGGTTTTGATAATGTAGACTGAAACTCAACACACGTGTGTCTTCTAACATAAAATAACCCACCATGTCCATTAGCATGTTCTAAATCACAATGAGCCTTTATTCATATTCAGTCTGAACGTACGTGGTTATGTTTAGAATGCAACCTAAAGGTCCTGTTTGGAATACACCTACTGTGCACGTGCTTGAACCTTAAACAAGCTTGGACCTTATTTATTTTTTCCCTTGGATACTGTTCTTATGAAAAAACACATTATTAGCAACATTTCTAGACCAGTAATTACGACATATTGAGTCTAAATATAAGTATGGAGCCATTCAATATTCTGCCGTTGTAAGTACACTTCTTACGCATCGACCCACAATCAGCAGAGCCTCCCCCGCGGAGTCGTGTCGTACCGACGCAGGCCGTGTGGTGCTGTGTGAAACCCGGCGGACATCGACAGGTAAAGCCTCCCAGCGTGTTGACACACAGGAACTGGCAGTTGTGCTGTTTGGTCTGACACTCATCAAGGTCTGAGGTGAAAGAGAAGCCAGTGAAAACCGGCGCAGAGTTACCTGGCTCCGCATCCCTTCCCAGGAAGCCACAGGATGTGGTGGACACGTTCGACTCGGGCGTATTTTGTCTAGAGCTCTGCTGGAAGCTTCACAGACTTCCATACGCATATGGCGAGCAGTTTCTTCTCACACCCAAGCAGCGCCCATACTACGGGCTACTCTGATAGGACGGCTAAGGTGATACGTAACACAAAGTTTTCTTAAGAAACTGAATGGATGAGTCACAGTGGTTTCCGTGAACTCTTCTCAAAGTGAATACCCCAAGGTCCTACTTCTTGCATTTAGTGCAGAGTTTAGTATATGACTGGTCACTTTATTCCTCTTAAGGGGGTGGGGGGAGATTAAATAAAAATAAAACAGAAGCTGGAAATGGATGGAAGGTCTGAAAATAAGCTCTGAGTCCGGCTCTCAGGATCCAAATGAACACAGCATCATAAACACCAGAGGAAGCAAAAATACAGCATCTATAATGCTGGTCATAAACGAATTTATATTTGGACTATACCAATAGAAAACTTGAAGTGTGATTTTGGTTAGATTAAAACTTAATATGGGAGAATATATTTAAGTAAATGTAGAAAGCAATATAAGATGCACATAACACTAATTCATTATTTTAAAGCTTAATAAACACACACTGTTTGCCCTCACAGCAACATGCAAAATTAAACTGACTCATAACGGTTCACTAAATAGATCCAAGAGAACAGTACTGCTTGCTATAATAATAATAATTATTATTATTATTTGGTATTCCTTGGAAATACAACTTTGTCTTCTTAAGAATAACCTATATTTCAAACATTTAGCTAGACAGGGATTTTCTCAATCCATTCATTTCATTCAGGTGAGGTTTATGATAAAACTGAATGCACGAGTAAAGCCCTGAAGCTATAGTCATTGTCTAATTTAGTTTGATAATTACTTTTAATAGTACCTGTGCAAAAAAGTGAAATTCATCCATTCATTTTCAATCATCTGCTCTAAATGTGTAATAAAGACAGTCAAGAGAAAATAAAATCTTAGATAAGCAGCAAAATAAATCTTATTTTAGTTATTTGTTTCAATCTCTTCCCTAACATTTTTTTTGTTTTATTTAATTTCACTTAATTATCAATTTGTGCGGTTTGCTATATAAGAA
Organism: Phoca vitulina; assembly: GCF_004348235.1. NCBI lineage: Eukaryota > Metazoa > Chordata > Mammalia > Carnivora > Phocidae > Phoca > Phoca vitulina. The sequence continues at coordinate 11,136,572 of NW_022589735.1, read as the reverse complement.
GCAAACAGCTGTAATCTGGGCTTTCATTCTCCCTGTCTCCTACCACGTGTCCTCTGGTAGAACTGTCTGTGAATGATCAAGGGGTCACTAGGAAGGTGTGCTTTAATGACGGCGATGCAGGTGGAAGGGTGGCTGGCTAGATGTGCAAGGAGTGAGACACGAGGGTCAGAAATGCCAGAGACGCCTCCCTCACCTTTGCACGTCTTTCCATCCTCTTGCAGGACGTAGCCCCGAGGACAGGAGCACTGGTAACTCCCCTCAGTGTTCTTGCAGATGAAGTTGCATGGTTTCGGGGACTGGGAACATTCATCAAGATCTAAGTGAAAGGGATGTCAGGATTACATTCTCAGTTTCAAGAAACCACCGGCCTCTTTCCTCCCTCCGTGTTCTTACTTCATCTTTTTCCTTCCCACTTCAACTTAAAATGGAAAAAACAGCCAGGGGAAAATGATGCACAGAAGTTTTCTCGACAGTAACATACTGGTTTACTTTGTAGATCAATCTATGGTTCTTGGGATACATGTACTATCTGGACAATTGGGGGCAAAAAAAAAAAAAAAAAATCCACTGCATTCTTTAGATTTATGTACTTTGGTTTATAGCTCAAGGATCATTCTCTTAAAAGTAGGAGTTTCTTTCTTCTGACACATGGCTCTGGAAGACGTTCTCTGAAACTGTGAGCTGACCCGCCGAGCACCGTGGGGTCCCACAGGCTTGCCGCGCCCGAGTCAGGCCCACGCTGCTCCCGGGCCGGGCAGCTCGACTGCACATACACGGGTCGGCAGGCTCTCCTGCCCTCTGTCTTCCATCTGGTCCTTCCTTCCTTCCGCTCCCTCCCTGCAAGATGGCTCAGTCTCTGAGTCACTGGATCAGAGGTCACAGCGCCTTTCAAAGCAGCCCTCGGTGCCCAGCTTTGTCCTTGCAGGGTTCAATACCCTCTCCCTCTTTTCTTTGGGCCCAGGGATGGTACAGCTCCAGCACACAGCACTGTGCCTTAAAGATTCTACACACCCTGCTCACATCCTGAATCAAAACAACCCTCCCGAAATCGTCCTCCCTTGAACATGCTAGCTCTCTTCTGCTAGGACTGATGGACAGCAAACAATCTCCTTTTCCTCGTAAAACACACTGAGCAAAAGTCAGGCACATTTTTGAGAACGCCTGGTGATCAGTGGCTGTTCTCAAGGACTCCCACGCCCAACCAAGTGAGTCAAATGCTTACTAAGGGTCAGTTTGGTTTTTCTGAACCTTTTCATGCCAGGTGTGTTTGTTAGTGAAATAGGTGCTTTAATGGACTATCATGCAAGTTGATTAAATATGGAGGAGAAGAGACACTTTTTTTTTTTCTTCAATGAAAACTAAGTCACATGCTTTGGAAAGACTCATTAGAGGCCAGCCCCCCACCCCCTGCCCTCCACTGGTACAGAATGGTGGGGGTGAGACCGTAAGAAACTAAATTAGAAAAAGAGATTGTAAAAATGTAGAAGGATTCTGTCCTGACACTGCTTTGCAACTGCAAATTTTACATGAGGCTTCATTCGTATATTTTATGCAAAAAACCAGCAATGAGAAACAAGCACAGAGCGCTCTCCCTACATATGCTCACACACAGGCTCACCGCCAGAAGCCCTCCTCTTTCAACAAGAGACTGACACACGAAGGGGCACTTATAATTTTAAATTAAAATATAAAATGGTGAAAGAATATTTTATAGTTTTTATGCTCCCCGACTAAACACTTCTGATGAACAGTTCTGTGTCCCACATTATTGGACAAGGACAACGACTATGCTATCGGGAGCCGCATTCCTGAAAGGAATGGCATGACTGCATGAAAGGTACACTGCAATGCCCCGCAGTAAAGCTCCCGCATGCCCCAGTGACTCGCAGGAGACAGTCGCTGGCCCCCCCCAGACGCAGGGACCCGCGCCTTACCTATGCACGAGGTACCGCTAATGTCTGTCGTGTACCCAACCTTGCAGAAGCATCGGAATGAGCCCATGGTATTGATGCACTGACCGTGGGTGCAGAGGTTCGGCATCACCTTGCACTCATCAATATCTGTGGGCGAAAAAGAAAACCCCAAATAAAAACAAACACACAAGTTAATATACAGGCAAGGATAAAACTGGTGAGAAGCTAAGAGAAACGAAGGGACGGACGTGAAATAATGAGCAACCAGCATTCACAGCAGCGCTCGAGTACCTCTTCATCACTCCGCTGAATGGCAACACGGAAGGGAAAGAATATCCTGACGGGATTGGAAGAGGTCCATAAATGGAGGCTCTGTTGAAAGCCCTGCTTCAGTCTACTCATTTTGCAAACTAAGTATGAATTATTTTGGCGAGATGTAGAAAGCTATCTCTCTGAAGTCCAACTAATCTGGGATTTGTGGTGATTTCCCACGCCTGGACCTCACGTCCACACTTGGATTAGACTCTGAAGAAAGGGCTTCATGAGCAGAGTAATCGGGCCCAGGACCAAAGTCTGTACAGTAATAGAAGAAAATGGTATTTTTTCAGGGCTCTAGTCTATCAGGTGGTTGTACAAAAAAAGTGGAAACAAAGAGGAATAATGGATCAGAGGCTAGAATGATCTCCAAAGTTAGAGCCTTTAGATATAAACTCCTTAAATGAGGAGTGGTCTCAGGGGGAAAAAAAACAACTGGAAGCCACTAAACCAATTATGAGACATGCTGGTTTGTAAATATGCTGCAAACAGACTGCGTCCTTGTGCACCCTCAAATAAACACTTATTTAAATAAAGCAAATATAGTTTGGAGGTTACAGACATGGCCTTTGGGGCTAGACAGGTATGTTCTTAGACCCCTTAGAAAGGGTGTTATCTCAAGAAAATTACTTATCATTACCTAAGCTTCATGCTTTAGTTTCCTAATAAATTCTACCTCTTAGATTCGGTATGAAGATTACATCTTTTCAAGTCTCTTAATCATTGGCAAAAAGCATATACAAACACGTATACATATAAATATTTTAGCCATTATATCACTTTTTCACTTTTCCTTCAAATTAATCTGAATTAATGTTCACTGCATCGAAAATGTGCGTGACTTTTGCTCAGCTCCTCACCTCTTCCATCGGTGGTGTATCCAGGGCCATGAGGACATATCTTTTTGTACTGGGCTGTTCCGGGAAGCGGGCAAAGCTCACACTGGTGCCCCCAGCCCCGCCCCCCGTCGCAGCAGCACTCGGACTTTGTGACCAGATTGCGGCTGCTGGATGCCATCTGGCACATGGTCTGCAACACCTCCGCAAAGCAGAGTCCCTGTCGGGTGTCTGAAATGACAATGTGGGTAATGAGCATCACTGACATGGAACTGACACCTGGTCTTCATAGAAGATAGGACAGTCAGTGTTCTTCTTCCCGGCACAAACTTTCTCAAAGGTAAATATTCTTCTCTGTGAACAGCCACCCTGCTTCAGAAAGCTTCACGATTATAAAGTTGTTGGGAGAAGGGAGTCTGCAGTGTGCTCTTTTACTACAATTTATTAAATTTGACAAAAAGTGGTATGATGCTTAGGAAATAGATTTGTTTTTCTTTAACCCATCAACAGCTAACTGATAGTATACTACCATTCCTGTAGAACACAAATAAAAGGAAAATGAAGTGAAATTATTTCCTTTTATTTATTTATCTTTAAACATTTATTTGTCGAGAGAGAGAGAGAGAGCACACGAGCAGGGGAGAGGGGCAGAGGGAGAGGGAGAAGCAGGCTCCCCGCCGAGCAGGGAGCCCGACGTGGGGCTCGATCCCAGGACCCTGGGATCATGACCTGAGCTGAAGGCAGATGCTTAACCGACTGAGCCACCCAGGCATCCCAAATTATTTCCCTTTAAATAAGCAAATGAGTATCAGGACTTGTTTTTGAAAAGTAAATCCTGGATGATGTTACCATCTTGGTACATATTCAATCCAATCTCAGCTTTTCTGCATCTAAAAGAGTGTTCAAACATTTGGACTGAACAGATTTTTTTTTTTTTTTAGTATAAATAAAGGAATTTCTCTGATGTAAATAGGCAAATAAATCTTTAATATGGTTTTATGAACCATCCTAGTGAAACCTTAATAATACGAACAGAGAAGTACATTGTAATTTGTATGCTATCTTTTCTATTGCCAGAAAGATGGTGGTTAGTAAGGGTCTGGATTGAAGACATCAGCAAATAAAATTTAATTTCTTGACTAACAATTTCCTAGGATATAATGCAATGACATCATTTGGAGAAAAATCTGATATAGCTGAAACATGCTGTTTTTATATCAGATCAAGTGATGAGTGCTCTTATTTCTCTGTTTGCCTTAAATTTTACTATTCCATACTTTTACACCTGCTCATAATTAACTGAAATGGTTTATAATGTATGCATTTTAGCATTAAAATACAACATAATGTCTGAGATTCATATTTTCCATAGGAAAATATTTTGTAAAACATTTTTCTGTACCATAAAATAAAAATTAAACTTCATTGCATTTTTGAAATGTGGCATTTACTTTAATATTTCTAATACGGCAAAGCTTACCTCACACAGCAAATATTTTCTTTTGGAATTAAATCATCTCCTGATGTAAGTTTTACTAAAGTCACATTTTCCGTAGAGCTTAATTAATCTTAATTTTGGAAAGACTATTTAAGATGGCTATTTACATTACACATAGATGTGCATACAACTCACATGCACAGAAATACATCATTTTAATAGATGTGTACCTTTAGGAAGAAGTATATGGATTACTCAGATTGGAGGATTTTTTAGCAGACAAGAATATGTATGTAGAGCTCTTCTGTGAGGACATCATAAAACAGATGTTTTATTTACCAGGTAAAATACGCTCAGGTGTCACTTACCAAGGCATTCGGTACCTGAGGAACTTGACTGAAATCCTTCATTACACTCACATCTATAGCTCCCGATAGTGTTCACACAGCGCCCATTTTCACAAATTCCTGGCTTGGTCCTGCATTCATTTTCATCTTTGGGAAAACAAACAGGGTGAATAATGAGCAGACTGTAAAATTACTATGTTCAAATTGTCCTCGAGTGGGTTATATCTTATTTAAAACTTCCTCGCCAAGATACTATGATGGGATAAAAACCAGTCATATGTGAATATGGATTTATTTTTAACTTCATCCTTCCAGGTGGGTTCTTTCTTAACAAAGTTTTTTCTTTCTTTTTCCCTCCCCACCGCTCGTGGGGAAGGGGTGGTGGTTGATGAAAACTGGCCTCCACAAGACATAAACTCGCCCTGCGACACCAGACAAGGTGGGAAAGAACTGTGGGGAAGAGGGTGCTGGTTACATGACAGGAGAGAGAGGCTGGGAGCAGAGCAGGGGGAGGTGTTAGGGAGGAGAAGAGAGTAGGGTTAAAGCCACACAGGCAGGGATGAAGGGCAAGCTTCCAGACTAGCTTTGAGTAAAATCACAGTAGTATGGTGTATGAGGGCCACTAATGGTAGAAGGAATTTAGGTAGTACTGCTCTTTTGGTTGGTGATAAATTAGAGCAAAACTGCTTTATTAAAATCTCCTTTGTCCTTACTATATTTGTATTCTGTAAATTTTGCTTGGGGCATTTTTTTTTGAAGCTCTGTTATTATGAGCATAAAGGAGCTCATGATAATGAGATATTTTTGACTGAGCTGCTTTCATCTTTATACTTCTTTAAAAATCTTTAATTTGTTGGTATTTATTTTGCTTTTGCTTTCTTTTTATCAGCATTTGCCCTCAATGTTTTGTTCCATCCCTTTATTGTAGATCTATCTCACATCTTGACTTGGTACCTTTCTTTTACAAAAAGCACCAAACTGGATTTAAAAGGAGTTTTAAAAAGTAGGCCCGCCTTTTAACTGGTAGTTTATTCCTAGCTATCGTGACTGCTGATGTGTTTGGAGTCTTACCTGTCGTTTTATTTTGTTTTGTATCTACCATGTTCTTGCCCTCCTCTCTCAATATTCCTTACAGTAGTCTAGATTTCTATGCCCTCCTCTTGTCCCCATCTCATGTCTGGAAGTTATAATCTTCTTTCTGTCCTTTCAGTGGTAACCATGAAACGACTTCAAGCACATACTCAGCAATGAATACTTTCCATCGGTGTCAACAAGGACCAGTTTCAAAAGTCTCTGGCACGAGTTCTTCTGCCCTCTCCTGGTGCCACCTGCCACGCCGATGTGATCTAGAGATTTTGGTTTGCTAGATCTTTTCTTTACGTGCCATCAGTATCTCTGTAAACCAAATCATGAGGTTTCCTGGTTCCTTGGCTTACCACTGCTTCATGGATAGTACTCCGTCCTTTTAGATTAATAAAACAAAACATGGGAGTATCTAGTTTGGTAATCATTTTAGAGGGTATGTGGGTGGTAAACATTCTAGAATACATTTCTGACAATGTCTTTTTTATTTTCTTACTGGATTGAGTGTAGAATTTTAGTTCAAAATTATCTTCCCTTAGACATCTTTGGAAAATATTGCTCCATTGTTTTTCTTTTACCCAATGTTAACTGTTCATTTGCAGGAAATCTGGTTTTTCTCTCTGGAAGCTTTAAGGGGTTTCACTTTGCTCTTGGTGTCCTAAAATTCACCATCATGTGTCTTGGGTGAAATTTTCCTTCCCTTTTAGGAAAAAAAAAAAACTTATTATGGAAATTTTTAAAGTATATACAAAAATAGTGAGCTAAGTTATGGATTTAAAAAACTGTATAGTGTCTGTTATTTCTAGAATCTGAGGGTTCAAGGTCTGCCTTGTTGATCTAATGCTATCCCTGAGGTCGTTCACCTTTATTCTGATTTGTATTTTTGTTGTCTGAATTACTTTTTTTAAGAAGGGCTCTTGTTGGACATACTGAATGAGTTCCTCCATGTCTGATGACATGTAATAGAGCTTCTATACTTGAAAGATGGCTAGACAGGTCCCAAAATTTTAGATTACTTTTACTCTGCTACCATTGGCGTGAGAATTAGTGTGAGACCTTGAAGAAAGTAACTTGATTTTCTCCTGCCTTGTAGGTAATTTTCCTTTTCTGCCCAGGTGCCTCAAGCCATCAGAAGTCTTTTCTGATAACTTCTTTTCTTTTTTCTCTTGTTGAAATTTGTAACTTCACTAGGGAATATCTTGGTGTGATGCTGCACTACCTATGGAATTTTGATTTCTAGCATTCCAGGTTTTATCCTTGGAAAAATTTCTCGATCACATCAGGACTGCCAATTAGTGACCATGGCATTGTCCACCGCTCTCTCTTTGTGCACTTAGCTGTCTACGCAGCATGACAGGCCAGAGACAAACCCACAAACAGGACAGGTCTCACTTTAACTCATGATTCAAATCTCAAATGGGAACTAATGCTCCTTTGAAAATCTTACTGTATTTCTTCGTATGTCCACCATGCTCCCACTTCCTACAGTGACTACTGCACACGGAGACAAGAACTCCATCTCTCCACCACCCACCACCTGTGTGGCCCTCACTTTCCACCTCTTGTCTTTTTCTACAGTTAAAGATTCTCTGGTTTTTCTCAAAGGCCACTCTTTACACTTGTACTCTGGATTGCCTTCCAAGAGTTCACAGTTATCCTTTTTCAGTGAGTTATTCTCTCGACACACATTTTCTCATAACTTCCATCTTAAAAAAAACCATCTCTTTTAATAACGTCTTATACCTCTAACTAGTACCTCATTTGTGTTCCCCTTCAGGACAAATTTCTTTCTTTCTTTTTTTTCCCTCCTCAGCGCTCTGATTCCTATTTTGTTCTATTTTATTTCCAGATTTATTGAGTAAAGTAAAATTTATAAAGTGAAAGGATTCCTCCGTCGAGTGAATCAGTCGCCCATTACCTCACATATTTGCCCTTTTTCTGTGTGAGAATATTTAAATTCTGTTCTCTTAGCAAATTTCAATTGCACAGTAGAGTGTTATCAGCGGTAGTCGCCGCCACATCACACATTAGATCCTTAGACCTTTTTCATCTTATACCTGTAAGTTTGTACGCTTTTACCAACCTCTCCCTATTTCCCCCACCCTCAAGCCCCTGACAAACATTTTTCTCCACTATTTCTGTGAGCTCAATTTATTTATTTTTATTTTTTTAGATTCCACATATAAGTGATACCGTGTCTTTCTCGGTCTGGCTTATTTCACTTTGCATATTGCCCTTTGGGTTCATCCATGTGTTCTCACAAATGACAGGATTCCCTGAATCCTGTGTGTGTGTGCGCACGCACGCTTGTGTGTGTGTGCGTGTGTGTGTACGTTTTCTTGTCCACTCATGCACTGATACACACCTAGGATGTTCCCACACCTTGGCTATTGCCAATAATGCTACAATGAACACCGGAGTTCAGGTATTTTTTTGAGATAATGCTTTTGTCTCCTTTGGATATATACCCCGAAGTGGGACTGCTGGATTATGTGGTAGTTCTATATTTAATTTCTTGAGGAAATTCCAAAATCCATACCTCGTGGCCTTAGCAGTTTACGTTCCCACCAACAGTACATACGGTCACAGTGCATGGGGTTCCTTTTCTCCACATCCTCGTCAACACTTGTTATCTCTTGTCTTTTTTATGATTAGCCATCCTAACAGGTGTGAGGTGATATCTCTTTGCGGTTTTGGTTTTCATCTACCTGATGATTGGTGATGAAGAGGCCACCAAATCTTATTGCTCCTTCTCTTTCTATGTCTTGCTCTTTATCTCAGCAACATTGGACACAAGTGGCCACTCCCTGCTTGAATAATCCATCCTTTTAACTGTCACGGTCTGACACCGAGCTGGAGAACTTCCTCTCCTGCTGGCCACTCATTTTTAGTTTTCTAAGTATCTTCAGTCACACTAGATTTTGGAGCACTCAGAGCTCAGTCACTGCCCCTCCACTCTCTCTGCTCTCGTGGTGTCCTCATCCAATCCCATGACTTTTCAACGACAACCTGTTTGCCAGCACTTTATAGCCACGGCTCACGAACAGATCTGTGTATCTAATGTTACCACTTGGAAGGCTCCTATATTTCTGGCAGTTACTTTGGCAGTTTCTTCCCGTCTTTTCCTTATCAGTTCATAGTTGCATCATCCCGTCATTTATTCAAGTAAACTCCAGGGACTCATCTTCTCTACCTCTCTTCCTTCCTCCACTGTAGCCTATCAATCCATCTGCAAATTCTGTTGATTATCTCCAAAGTACACTCTGAATCTGAGTCCCTTTAACGACATTTTTACCCTGCTATGGCCTTTATTTGAGCTTTCTTCAGCTCTCATTTGGATGATTAAAATTGCCGCCTAAATGGACCCTGTTTCTACTCCTAACCCCTCACGACGCATTATCCACTAGGCAACCGGACATCTTTGAAAATGTAAATCAGACAGTAACAACAACTAACAACAAGTGAAATTCTACTGTATGTCAAGCACTGTTCTAAGGGTTTTATATGACTTAACTAATTTAATTTCCCCGATAATCCTATGAAGTGCTCTCATTATTCCTATTTGTGTTTAGAGGACGAAATTGAGGAACATAGTGAAGCCAGCTTGCCCCAAATCACAGAGCTAGGAGATACGAGTCGAGGTTTCTCAGATTCATCATCCATCTCCAGGGCCCCACTTGGAACCACTCTGCCACAGTGCATGCGCCACAAAACTGTCTCTTGACCGTGGCCTGCATTTGGACCTCACCTCATGCCACTCTCCTGGCACAAGGTCCAGCTAAGCAGGCCCTCATTCCAGCCTCAGGCATCTTTGCTCTTACTGCTCTTTCCTTTCCATTTCTTTTCCTTTTTTTTTTTTTTTAAGATTTTATTTATTTATTTGAAGACAGAGAGAGTGAGAGAGGGAACACAAGCAGGGGGAGTGGGAGAGGGAGAAGCAGGCTTCCCGTGGAGCAGGGAGCCCGACGCGGGGCTCGATCCCAGGACCCCGGGACCATGACCTGAGCCGAAGGCAGACGCTTAACGACTGAGCCACCCAGGCGCCCCTCCTTTTCATTTCTATGCATCAGCTCAAATGTCTCCTTGTCAGTGAAGCCTTCCTTGGAAATGTCTTCTAAATTAGCTCCCATTTAAACATTAAATCTTACTCAAAAAGATTTACTGCTATATGAAATTATCATGTCCATTACTTGTTTGATGCCTGTTGTTCCCTGAGCAGAACATACACAACTTGAGAGCAAAGTGGGGGCAGGGAGGGGGGGTGGGGAGGACCACCTGTCCTTCTAGTTTATTAGGGTCTTCCAAGAGCCACACACACAGCGGGTGTTCAGTAAAGTGTAACTCAGTAAGTGACTGTTCTGTAATAGTTTTTCATGGGGGCGGTGTGTTCTTATATACAGATATAAATATCTTCTATAAGATACTCATATACTCAAATATATTTCAATTTTTTTTTTTTTTTACTTTTCTCTTTTTGGGGGGACTTTATGCAATGTTGGATTTTTTGTCTTCCACCTATATCATTTTCTTATTAATCACTTCCATACCCACATTTTCACCTGTGTTTTCATCCTTTGCTTCTTTTTATTAATTCTACTGTGCCTAATTTCTGTGATGCTTTTCTTTTCTGAGCTCTGCTAGATCATTCTCTCTTGAGATTGCTTTATCTTCATTTTCAAGCTCTTTTATTATAGTTTTTATTTAATGGTGTCTCTTACAGATTATGAAACAATTTTCCTAAACTTGTCTTCTTCCATTCCTGAGGTGTTTTAGTCTAATTCTTGTTTATATTCCTTTTTTCTCCCCCCCCACCCAACCCCAATATATATAACTTAGTTGCACTCTTGTGTAACTATCCATCTTTGACTGATTTTCATCATTTCAACTATTTGCTGAAAAATAATGTAACAGAAGATCACCCATTGCTGAGCTGGGTGTAATCTATAGCTTCAATTCATGTTTGTTGTATGAGCATTCTCTCACCAAATTGGTTATACTCTCTGCCCATGGGGCATGCATACCAAGTTTTTTGTAATTTAGGAGGTCACTGTGGCTCTGAGTAAAGTTCTTTGAGTCTTAATGTCAACTGTGTTTTCCCTTTTCACACTGAATGTGGAACTGGACTTCTACAGAAACATTTTATATTTCTCTCATTCACCTGTGTTCCCAATCTTCTACTCAAAGACTGCTGGATGAACTCTTAAATTGGGGCAGTTACTTTGAAAGATATCTGTATTTTATTAAAGTCTAAAGAAGAATATGTCACTGCACCTCTTAATGTGTTTTTGATTGAAATTTTATAATATTTGAAAGATATTCTTCAGAGTCTGTATTTGGGGACCATTCCTCATTTAAATAAACAACACTCTTCCCTCCTCCATTGTATTTCTAAATCTTCAGGGGATAGGAGTGAGGGAACACATTTTTATTCCATCATCTTAAAAGCAAAGCCTTCCTTCCTCTCATTAATATTTCAAAATTCATTTTGAAATAAATTTTATTCATTTCAAAATGAATAGCCAATAGTATTGTCAAGATTTTCATTAAAATTTAATGATCTTGGTGAACTTTTTTCTACTTATTAGGTTTTTCTATTCATTTGTTTACTTAAAAAATAATTACTGGGCATAGTATATTGCATAGTCAAATTTCATCTGCTATATCTGATAAGGGGTCACTATTCAAAATATATAAATAACTTACACAACTCAACACCAAAAAAAAAAAATCTGACTAAAAAATGGGCAGAGGAACTGAGTTCGCACTTTTCCGAAGACGACATACAGATGGGCAACAGGCACATCAAAAGATGCTCAACATCACTAATCATCAGGGAAATGCAAATTGCAACCACAATGAGGTATCATTTTACTCCAGTCAGAATGGCTAAAGTCAAAAAATCAAGAAATAACAACTGTTGGCAAGGATGTGGGGAGAAAAAGGAATCATCAAACCATGGTTGGTGGGAATGCAAACTGGTACAGCTACTGTGGAAAACAGTATGGAGGTTCCTCAAAAAATTAAAAATAGAACTATTTTATGAGCCAGTAATTCCATTACTGGGCATTTGCCCAAAGAAAATGCAAACACTAATTTGAAAAGATATATGCACTCCTTGTTTGCTGAAGCAGTATTTATGAGAGCCAAGATATGGAAGCAACCTGAGTGTCCATTGATAGATGAATGGATAATGAAGGAAGATGTGGGACATACACACAATGGAATGTTATGCAGACATAAAAAGTATGAGGGCATGCCATCTGAGAAAATATGTAAGGATCTAGAAGTAATTATGCTAAGTGAAATAAGTCAGACTGAGAGAGACAAATACCATATGACTTCATTCCTATGTGGGATCTAAAAACACAAATGAATAAACACACACCAAAAGCACAACCAGACCTATAATACAGAGAACAAACTGATGGTTCCCAGAGGACGGGGGGTGGAGAGGTTGGGCAAAATGGGCGAAGAGGAGTGGGAAGTATAGGTTTCCAGTTATGGAATGAAAAAGCCGTAGAAATAAAAGACACAGCATAAGGAATAGGGTCGATGATACTGTTAGAGTAATGCATAGTGACAGACGGTAGCTACACTGGGGGTGAGCACAGCATAATATTTAAACTTGTAGAATCACTGCAGTTGTAGACTTAAAACTAATGTAACACTGTGTATCAAGTATACTTCAATTAAAAAATATTTCACCTGTGACTGCATTTATAGTTTTCTTTATAGAGGTTTTAGATTTCCTATGTAAGTCTAATTCTTTAGCTTGTAATATTTTTAGTTTCTATTGCATTTGACATTTGGGGGATAATTTTGTTGGATTCCAGTTTCACTGGAATTTTTATTGTGTTTCTTTTTGTGGCTTTATCTTTCATTCTCATTCTGACATTGTAAACACTTTTTATTTATAATAATATTTTGGCTGTTTATAATGGAATTTCTAACTATAAAAACATGTCTGTATTAAATGGAACTTTGCTACAAAGAGTCTTCTGATGATCAAAGAAAGTTCTGCAGAAGGTTCAGCTACCAGCATGGTATCATGAAAAGCCTGAGGATCAGAAATGTTTTAGAACCTGGATCTTCTGTAGCATCTTTTAACAATGAAGAAATTCCAAATGTATAATGCTGCCCTAGGTCTTTTCTTTGAAAAAGCAAGTACACGGGATCACAGAATATTAGAGCTAAAACACTCCTCCTCCTCCCACCCAAATCATGTAGTTTCTCACTCTGTAGAGGGAGACAGAGGTAGAGAATTTAGCCTCTTTTGAGTCACCCAGCTCATTTATGGCACATCCGGGACCAGAAAACTGGGTTCCTGAAGTAATCACAGTGCCCACCCCCTTGCTCCCAGGAAACACACAGGTAAATGTAGTGAGCATACAATGTAAAATTCAGCTAGTTACAAAAATAAAAATTTTTCCAGGTGTAAAAAATAAAACACATTTCTAAGTATTTTAGATGAAATTCAAACACACATACACACTCAAAGAATTTAAAAAAAGAGGAGGAAATGAAAATGGATCTCATGCACCATAAGAAGGCAGGATGGTTCACAGTGTCTTCCATACAATCTACTTGTACCGTTTCAAGCATGTTAGCATATGCTCTGTGTGAGACTCTGAGAAACACATGTGAGTTTGTCAACGTGACTCAGGAGTCTGGGTATATTTTCTAGGTTTTCAGATCCTGGGAGAACAGTGCTTTTGAAGGAACCACTGCATAACTGTAGATGTCATCCACTTTTAAGTTTGGTAAGTAGTGTATATTGAATGAAATACCTAATAGATTAAGAGAAACTACGAAATCGAACTACAGTCTGATTGGTTGTTTGCAGACATTTAAAAATTAATTTTATATTATGCATGTAATTCACGAATTCCACTCTTCTGTAAAAAATTAAAATTGACAGGTAAGGTTGAATTACGTTTCAGACTAGTACCCTCTAATCTTAGTATCTTCCCTGAGGGTAATTCCTTCTGTGAAGTGGGGTTTGATCTTTTAAAAAATTTTTCTGTGTATTTACTTGCTTACATACATACATACCTACCTACAGAAAACATACAGTATTTACTTATAATTTTCTTTAAAATATGACATTATATATTGTTCTGTAACTAGACATTAAGAGTCTTGCTTCAGTAGAACCCTTACCTGCTCTACGGAATCTCACAGGACGATACTCCACGTTTATTTCACTGTCTTGGGCAGTTGGGTTTTTTTTTTTTTTTTTGGTTGTTACTATGAACAAAATTGTAGCGAATATCCTTGTATCTCTCTTCCTGTGTTAGATTCACTTTTTCAAACAGCTTTCTTGAGGTGTAATTTACTTGCTATAAAGTCTGCATGTCTTAAGTGCACAAGTCAGTGATTTTTAGTAAGTTACAGAGTTGTGTGGTCATCACCACAGTCCACTTTTAGAATTTCCCATCTCCCAAAGAGGTCCCTAATGTCCTTTTGCAGCCACTCTCCATTTTGGCTTCTAGCACCAGGCAATCACTGATAGATTCATTTTTAAGAATCTTATTTTGTGATTTTTTTCCCCAAAATAAGACATTATTCACTATCTTCAAATGTCCCTCCAAATACCCCCACCGTTTTCAAGGGATTAGAGGCTAGGACCGTAACTAACATCCTTTTTTTTTTTTTTTTTTTTTAAAGACTCTATTTATTTATTTGACAGAGAGAGAGAGAGAGAGAGAGAGTGAAAGAAGGAACACAAGCAGGGGGAGTGGGAGAGGGAGAAGCAGGCTTCCCGCTGAGCAGGGAGCTCGATGCGGGGCTCGATCCCAGGACCCCAGGATCCTGGGATCATGACCTGAGCTGAAGGCAGATGCTTAATGACTGAGCCACCCAGGCGTCCCCGTAACTAAGATTCTGAGTTCAAGGAGGGGCAACCATCTTTTCTCCAGGACTCTGATTGCACCATCCCAGGTGACAACACTTTGGGGAAGAAGTGCTGAGAAAAACGGGCCAGGCAGCCACGGCCACTGTATGTGCTGGGGGACTGCGACGTGCACCGTAAAACCTGAACATTTTCCACTCCTGAAGCCACCTTAGAGACCCAGCTGCACCGCCTCCATTTACACATGAATTAACTAAGGTCCAAGTAGGTCACAAACAATATGGCCCAGTCGCACAGCGATCCAGCCTGTGCAGGGGTCTGGAGATGAGCTGCCTCTTCCTCTCCTCGTTGATGGAGTGATACCAAAACGAGAACACCCTCTCATACTTTCACTTTGCTAAACAAGCAGAATTGTTTCAAGGAGCTGTCCTCTACTTCTCAATTAAGTGTTTTCAATTTACAGGACACAGAAGGATGAAAAGCAAGGACAGGCCTCATTGGCATTGCATGATCTAAACTGCGTTCTACCGGCACAACCCCTGAGATGGAAGAAATCCAGCGACCACACAGTCTTGAAAGAGCTAGAAAAAAAGCTGGCTGGGAGTGAGGATGGTTTGGGACTAGTGCTATAAATCTGCCTTGAGGTAGGCATCTAAACTAAGCAGACCCCACCCCGCAAAGCCTTACCCACGCAGCCCTCTCCGTCCGGCCGTCGGGTCATGCCGGGCGGGCAGAGGCACATGAAGGTGCCGATCAGGTTCTTGCACATCATGCCTCTAGATTCACAGTCATGGAGCCCTTCAGCACATTCATCCAGATCTAGAAAACAGTTTTAACAGGAAAATAAAATTCTCAGGAGCAGGCTACTGTTTCGGATTTTGAAGTCTTAGGTTTGGTTTTCTGGCTCTTAAAACACTACCATGTCACAGAGAAAGGAGCCAAGTCTCTTCCAACTCTTGGCTACATTCTAGATTTATAAAAGCTTCGGCACTGGTCCTAATGCTAAGAAGTTCCAGAAAGAACTGAATGGGAAATCATCAGAGAGGGAGACAAATCATGAGAGACTCTGAACTGTAAGAAGCAAACTGAGGGTTGCTGGAAGGGAGGTGGGTGGGGGGGATGGGGTAACTGGGGGTTGGGCACTAAGGAGGGCACGTGATGCAATGAGCACTGGGTGTTATACGCAACTGATGAATTACTGAACTCTACATCTGGAACTAATGATGTACCATATGTTGGCTAATTGCACTTAAATAAAAAAAATACTATAGTAAAAAAAAAGTTCAGGAAAGGACAGTCTTTGCTTTAATAAGAGCCCAAGAGTGTGACAATGGTGGGCTCTTCAACCTGTCTTATCTTTGATTTGCTCAGGTAGATCCTCAAGTGTCTTGTTATCTAGGTGTGGGAATCTACCAGCAAAATACTGTCAGATACGTCTGTAAACGCTAGAAGAAGATAGTGGAGAACTGTAAGATCATTAAAATACATTTCCAGTGTGGCAAATAAAGTGTCTCCTGTCTGTGGCCGTACCTTTGCACATCTTCTGGTCTTCCCTGAGGGCGTAGCCAATCGGGCATGTGCATTCATAGGACCCGAAGGTGTTCATGCAGCGGAAAGCACATAGCAGCGGGTTCTGGGCACACTCGTTGATATCTGATCAAGGAAATAGGCAGGCATGTACTGAGCCTACAGTTTTGTCTGTTTACATGACGCTGGTGTGTTTACTCGGCTCTCATAGGAAAGCAGTAGGATAACAGAACTCACACTACTGGTATGGAGAAGTGGGTACCTGACAAACTCATCCTCCAACAAATAACAACTATAAACTCTGGGAAAAAAATACAAAAACAACTACCTGCAGTAGTTTCTAGTGGTGAGTTGAAACTCAGCAAACAATCAGCAAGAAATAAGTTCCTAGTTTTTTTCTTTATTTTTGTTTTTCTGAGGTTACCCTGTGGATGGCCATAGTCGTGGCAGCAGCAGTACCTGGCAGCTACATCTTCAACAGAAACTTCCCGAGCTTCTATCCAGAGCAATCAGGGGAGGGAGCTAGGGTCAACCAAGGCTGCTCAAGAGTGAGGGGGAACCCCGATAGGAGAGGGCCAGAGATGGAGACACACTATTTTTTTTTTTTTTTTTTTTTTGCATAAAAGCCCAAGTTGCTGACTTAACCATGCGTGTGTGGGGCAAAATCAAAGAAGCTAGCCACACTGGGGCTTACAGAACAAACTGAAATCTGAACCACTGTCTTCCACAGGCCAGCCACTCTGCTTTTACGTTCATCCAGGTTAACTGCCTGCTAAGACAAAAGCATCAACATTCTTCGAAGTAATACAACTGATTCCAGAAGATACCACACTCACAACATCCATGGTATGGCCCCAAATTAACCAACATGCTGAGGAGCCAAGAAAATGGGATGCCAACATCAAGAGAAAAACACCACCACAGATGCCAACTCTGAGGTGACCAAGATGCTGGAACTATCAGACAAGGACTTTGAAGCAGCGACTGTAACTGCTCACCGGGGAAAAGGAAAGGATATTTGTGATGAACATAATCATCAGCAGAGTATCAAAGCTACAGACGTAAAAGCTGAGACATTAAAAAAGCCTTTCCTATTATCAAGAACAAATAATATTTAAGAAAAGTATCACTTGCCTTCGCAATTCATCATGGGCCCTGGCTCAAAGCCTTCATTGCAATTGCATTCAAAACTCCCAATAACATTGGTGCATGTACCATTCCCACATGGATTGCCGATCGAACATTCGTCAGTATCTGAGAAAAGAAGAGTAAGAAAGTGCCCAACAATCTGCGGAGTTTTAGTTTAATATGAGCATGCCCATGAATATCCGCCTGGCCCTCACACATTCCCAGGACCTTTACAGGGCACAACTGACTCTGTACCCTCCTTGGCCTTGAATGGCTGGCCAGCCCTGATTCAGTGCAGACGAGCCCCAAGGATCAAGTGTGCCAAGCTCTGAGTCCCCAGACAGCCATGTTTTCCCTAAAAGTCACAAACCCATAGAGGGGTGTGGTCTTCTGCTACAAGAGCAGCTGCAGAAAGTCAATGGACCTAAAATGGACCTCTTTCCCATTACTGGTTTTGGCAACTATAAAGCTCTAGGCTAGGCACACCAGAGTTTGTACATTTGGTTGAAGGCAGAGGTTGGGCAACTCTCTCCATATTCACATAAACCAGATCTACTGGAAAATACAAGATGGGAGAAGAAAAAGCCATTACTAGCTCCTGATACTGGCTCTGTGAGTCCTACCACCACCCGGGGCGCCTGGAATAGGAGAACTAGAACAGAACTTTCCAGGTGTGTAACGTGGAGCCAGCACTCACCCACACAGCGCACTCCAGTGTAATCCAGGTTGTAACCCATTGGGCATTCACAGCGAAAAGACCCGTCTGTATTGATACACTGACCATTTGAGCAAATGCCTGGACTCTCAAGGCATTCATTGACATCTAAAATAAAGAATTATCCATAAACTTCCTCAATATAAAAAAGATACGTCGAAACTGTGTGTATCTATTCAACAGAGACTTAAAATTTACAAGACACGTACGCATTTCTTTTGCCAGATAAATACGTACTGTATTTCGTATACAGTGTAGTCTCATGATAAATATAATGCACGTGATATATAATGCTGTATATATATACATTAAAATATACTGTATGTTATACAGTAAAATACGATTTATAGAATAAATGTACAATGATTTATTTATATGAAGATTATAGGAATAAAATACGTCAAACCACACCTTCACGAGTGTCATGAAGACTGGGAACCGTTCCGTGGCCGTAAGGACACAAGTCCTGGAAGGCAACTGTAGAGAAGAATACAAATTCCCCATTACTGAAGAGTCTCAGCTATCGGGAGACCTTCAGAACTGATTAATGGTATACATGAAATCCGACTTCTCTATTTTTATGGTTTTCTTCAAAAGCAACACTGAGCCTATTTTTTTTTATTAAAGATTTTTATTTATTTATTGAGAGAGAGAGAATGATAGAGAGCATGAGAACGTGGAGGGTCAGAGGGAGAAGCAGACTCCCTGCTGAGCAGGGAGCCCGATGTGGGACTCGATCCTGGGACTCCAGGATCATGACCTGAGCCGAAGGCAGTTGCTTAACCAACTGAGCCACCCAGGCACCCAACACTGAGCCTATTTAGAGCAGGTCACCCAAGCTTGCCCAGCGCCTTCCGGGGTGCCGCCGACTGAGGGCTTCTGGTTCTATTTGCTCCTTTAAGGCAGAGCGGCCAGAGCCCCCTCTGCCCCGGACACATGGGAGCTACCTCGGACCTAGAGAACCAAGCTGGTTCCGAGCCTGCTGGGAAGCAGCCTACACCTCGGCTGCACCAACACAAGACCTGGGAGCCTCCTGGTCTCCTCCTGCAAATGGCCCTTGTGCTGACTCAGCCCCTCACCCTTTTATGTAAGATTCTGAGAGCGGCAGCCCGTGGTCCAATCCCCACGTGGGACTCGTGCAGCAGTTGGGAATATAATTTTCACCCCCTCCTTGCATCTCCTGGCCCGCACCTCTCAAATTCATTCCTTTGAAAGCAAGCACTGCTAACCTCGGGGGGTGGGGGAGAATGAAGTAGCGGGAACGCTAGCTGGGCTCACACATTCACACATGCTGAACACCCAAGTGGAGAACGAGTCTCTCGGATGAAGGTGCGCAGCGAACTTTACAGTTTAGACGTGAGGGAGGAGTTTCGCCTTCAAAATACTCATCAGTTACACGGCTGAGGTGACTGATAGTCATTCCCAAACCCGCACAAAGTGGCCACTCTTACCTTCGTCATCTTTGGGGCACAGCTCACAGGGGTCCCCCCAGCCCTCTCCTGGCATTTTACTACAGCAACACTTGGCCTTGGTGGTGTTGAAAGCTTTGGGTACAGAACACTTTCCGTTTTCAAAGTTTGTGAAGCAGAAACTCTGGCGGGTATCTAGTCAAGAAAGCAAACAGCACAGGCCTCCTTACTGGTCATGTGAAAGCACAGAATACTCTGTGGATAACAGTTTCTGATGGAGCGTTTCTCATGGGCTGAACGCAGGATGCAGATTAGATTAGCAGTTGAAAGACAGGTCTGGAAAACCTCCATGGCCGATTTCACATGCCAACTTACACTGACCTGTCTATAAAATTTGATGTAATTGTTCAAAATGTTTAAAATGTTTTTATAATGTCCCTAGGAAACCTGAGAAATGATGCTCAGTATTAAAATGATTTCCATATCTCTTCTTCTACTGTTACATGATAGCCTAATAAAAACATTCCACGTAACTTTCAGTAAAACCATTCACATTAAAAGCAACTTATATACTAGCGTACAAAAAAAAAAATCTATACCAACAACAAATGCAACAGTGAAGCAATAATAATAATAATAAGTGAATAAAAATAGTAATTTTTAGTATGACGTTAAAAAAAATGTGCAAACAGAGCCAAAAATTCAAAGTACCTTAAAAGTGTCCGGCACATACGGTTTTGAGACCTATATTTTTAACTTAGACGTATTTGCCATAGACATGTACTTTGTAGTGACCTACATTCGCAGGAGGGTTTACGGTCTAGCTGTGAAGTTCCTAAGAGCAAATGATGACAGAGAAGCCATTCCAAAGCTTACCAAAGCATCTGCGTCCATTATCAGACAGTACAAAGCCGGGGGGGCAGATGCACTGGAAGCCCCCAGGAGTATTGGTGCAGGAACCAAAAAGACAGATGTTGGGATCTTCGTCACATTCATTTATATCTGGATAAGAGCAGGAGAATATATTGCCTTAAGCAAATTAATACACTGTTCAGTCTTTGAAAATAAATAAATTTGTCCATACTACCACAAACCACTAGCCACTGGTTATTTAATATGAAACGAGAGTACATAACGTGTATGTATAACTTATTCTTTAAAAGTAAACTATTATCACTTCAAAAGTCAAAGATTATATCCAGTTTCAATCAACTATACAGCCCAGACACCCAGCAGAACTCCAGCTCGCGGCACCTGATCCCTACGGGTGCGTGTGTATGTCCCATCTGCTTATCACATGTGACCAATATCCTACAGGTGTCACAGCCTCAATGGGTCTCCTCCTCTGATGCTCCTCTCTGCCATCCAGGTTAAGATCCCGGAGTCAGCTTTATTCCTCCCCGACTCCAGATGCAGGCAGCATGTGACCTGTCTCTTCTACCTCCTCTGGGCTTTCAAACTCAACCTCACCTGCCCCCGGGATTCCCATAAATCTCCTAACAGACGGGGGCGTCTCCCTCTCATCCCCTCACACTGCCTCCAGGCTAAGACACACATCTACTTGAAAATCTGTGCCTACGGAACCAGGGGGACTCAGACATGGTTTGAGAATTTCATCGTTCCCACCTCACCCCTTTGAAAGGTTCCTTCAAAGAAGTAAGTATTCCTTACCAGTGATATTCGGCCTTTTTATTTTTTTCATCGCAAGTGCTTATTTAGTGAGTTATTTTACCGCAGTGAGGAAACATTACACAGTTCCGGCCACGTTAGAAAGTCAGCTCCACGAGGACCAGGACACAGCTGTCCGGGTCCCTGCTGCACCGCTCAGCCTAGCACGGCGTCAGGCACATACTATATTCTCCATTTATATTCGTAGAATTCTAGTGAGTCATACCAGGCCCTTTCTTTAAAAATCAAAACCAAACCAAACCGAAGCCCTGCCGTGCTCCACACTGCCCGCAGGGCCGAGTTCAGTCTTCTGAGCTGCCACTCACTGCCCCTCCCTTAGCACACCCCGGACGCCTGTGTTTCCCGGCGGCCGCCTGTGTTCTCTTCCCTTCTTTGATTAGTCACTTCCTGTCCAACACTTAGGGGCCCCCTCCAATGTCACCAGTCCTTTGTGATGAGCTGCCTTGACCTGCCGTATTCCTACCACCATCACCACAGCCCCAGCCTGTGCTCCCACAGCCTGACCCCTCTGGCGTGGCGTCCGTCACACCGGATTGCAAGGCAGCTTTACTTACAAAATAGGTCTTTTCTTTTATGCAGTAGGTTACCTAAAGGCGCGGACTGTATCTTTTTGTATTCCCAGCACCTAAAAGGTACCAATCATTCACTGTAACGCACACTGAAAGGTGTAATGAATTTGTGTGTGTGTGTGTGTACATGTGTGATATGCGTAGGTTTGTGTAAGTGGGTTTACAGTCGTGTTAGGAATCATTTCATCCGGGTAAAATTGGTAGAAAAGATTGTAGCCTGAAGAAAATAGACTTACAGCGAAGTTAAGTAAAGATCATTTTTTTTTTCAGAGATGCAAAACAGGAGGGTTGCTAATGATGGATAAGGAAAAAAATACTTCTGCAGTTGAATAAAAGGCTATTGAATCACAGATTTTTTTTTCACTAAGAGAAAAGGTAGCTGAGCCTTTCTGACCCAGAGAAGTGCATGTATTTCTTTTCCCTTCTAATGGCTGACACCCTGCTACGGTCATTGTTTTATAAAGGGGTGGACTATAGGGATAAAGAAGGACTGAGATTAAATATGGAATTAAGGAAATGAAAGAAAGGATCTTTTACTTTTTAAGAAAGTTGTTATTAAGATGTGTCTAGTCTTTATTATTTTTTGAGGATTAAAAACAGTTTTACAGTGCACTCACTATAGAGATCAAGAAAGGGAAAAGATATAAAGACCAAACTGGAATGACGTGGGGTACCCATTATATGAAATCACATGGTCTGAAAAATAATTAAATTTGATGAAGTAAACTGTCTCCCTCACGTCTGTCTATCAGAGTCCCTGGAAAGTGAACTACTAGTAGAGCTACACAGATTTATTTTTTAATTGGATAACTCGAAGGCAAAAAACCCCTCAGCAATCATTTCATGTTAGAAGAACCACACTAAGATGGTGCTTCTGAATTTCAACAAGACTGTAAAAAATAATTTGTATAAAGGTGAAATTAAGTAACTGTAAAAAGGTCAGCCTTCATCATGCTCACCAGGCCATTCTGGGACCCACTTTTGATGTGGTTACCGTGTTCTTGTATGCTGGAGGAGTTTCAGCAGAAAAACATCTGTTATGACAAATGGATTAATATTTTCTGTTTTGACATGAGGCCTTCCCAAGGAAAAAAAAAAGTCTCAACAGCATAGTCAAGATTTTCTGCTCCACATTTCTAAGACTCTAGACACCTTTAATAGATGTTTTAAAATTGGTTGCCAAAGATTACAATTTTTGTAGACTTTCTTTAAATTCAGTAGAAAGTCTCTGCTGACATTTGGAAAAAAGATTAGAGTGCACTGAAAATTCTTTGACTGGTATAACATTTCTGTTAATGAAAAACCCCACGTCCCTAAATGCTTTGTTCCCACCACTACACCTTCAAATCGATTCTTATGGTTCAGGGAAGCAGCTGTAGGTAGCTCTGTGTTTAACTCCGTGGGTCAGGCTGCCTGCAGTGGTTTGGATGCAGTATCCTTCCATAGGGTCTGGCCTGGGTCTTAGACCGACAGCTCGTGGACCTCAGAACAAGTGTTAACCTTACCGATGCAGTTCTCGCTTTTCACTTCATACCCCGGGGGACAGATGCATCTGAAGGACCCCTCCAAATTCTGACAGGTACCAGGAGAACAAGAGCCAGGGAGAGCGACACATTCGTTAGTATCTTTAAAGAGAAACAAGAGAAAAAAAAAAAAATGACTTAACTATGAGGTAACTGTTGCCAAATGATGTTAACATGAATTCAAATTGGGCCTCTCTGATCTGTCAGGTCACTATGGACAAATATGCCCTGAGATACTCTTTTGACATCTTGGGTATTACTCATTTGGCAAGAGGCTGATTTTTCTGATTTGTTTCCTTTGTCTCCTTTTATGGTGACATGGAGAGCCCCAAGCTCTCTTCCAATAAAAGCATTTCGGACAAGTCATTCCCAATTGTTGGTGTATTCCTTATACCCATATTTCCCATGCTATCTTATTTTGGTCAAGTAATTAGATGATCAAACGAAATGTGAGAGTTTCCAAGTGTGTGTGTGTGGAGGTGGGGGTGGGGAGTCACATCATTATTTAACAAAACAACACATAGACTGTCTACTGTGTGGATAGTTACCTATACAGTTCTTGCCATCTGGAGTAAGTTCATAACCTTCATTACATAAACACTTGAAGGAGCCAATTTCATTGAAACACCGTCCATTTCTGCACACCTGACCAAAAAAGGAGCTGCACTCGTCTATATCTGTAAGCAAACGGGAATGAGCTTTTCAGAGACAGTCTTTACACATGTATCGTGTTACATGTTGCAACGTAAAAACATATTCACAGGCCCACATTTACAAATATGCTTCATTATAATCTTCATCAACGCAGAGAAAAAAAACTTTAGTGGAAGCACTGAGTGACCAATAAGGTCACAGAGATCCCCACTATATTTCAACCCCAAATTTTGATATTAATAGAACTCAAATTTAGAGCCAGATAAAAAACTGAAGGTTTATAGTGAAGCTCTCCATTCTTTTCAAATGAAAAATATTTCTTTCCTTGGAGACCAGAAAGTGTACAGGCTTAACCTGATGGCCTAGTTTGCAGATGATTATACCTGGAGATAAGCTAACTATAGTCAAAGCACAGATAATGGAGCATATTAAATATAGAAAAATCAATTATATTAAAAATACTCTAGAACTGCTAACATACATTTTGCTGACAAAATATAGAATTTGAAAGAAAAAAATCTTAACTTTCAGTGAAACTTAGGGCTGACTGCTTTGGAGTAATTACTCTATTAATTACTGCAGGTTTTAGAAGGATGTGTTTGGATCAGAGCCCTACTGGTGTCTTTGGTTCTCCCTGTTTATACAAAGGGTCTGAGAAACTATAGATAAGAAGGTGGTAGTTGAAAAAAATGTCCAGTTAGCTCTAAATTTTTTCACAGTGACAGAATCCGGAAAAAGAAAAAAAAAAAAAACGGGGTTGCTTGGGTGGCTCAGTTGGTTAAGCGTCTGACTCTTGATTTCAGCTCAGGTCATGATCTCAGGGTCGTGAGATCGAGCCCAGCATCGGACTCCATGCTCAGCACAGAGTCAGCTTGAGATGCTCTCTCTCCCTCTGCTCTCCCCCGACTCACAGATGCGTGCGCACGTGTCTGGGCATGCACTCTCTCAAATACACAAACAAACAAAATAAATACAAAAACAAACAAACAAACAAAGACAAAACTGAGAGGAGCATGTTCTGGTAAACTGGAGGTCAGAGGTGGGTTTGAGCCGCCCGGATCCCGTAATGGTCGAGAGCCAGCATTGCTGTCCCGTACCCTACAGGACCGTGTGCGTGAAGAGATGTTGACTGTGAAACACCAGCACGGTGCCTCATGAATGGTAAACAAGACACGTGCTCAGCATTTGTTTGTCCTTCCTATTGCCCTGTTCTCCACCGACTTAAGGAACCTCCCTTACTCACTATTAATTCTTGTTTTAATCATTGTTGTTTAGGGGCAAATGATACAATCCTGTACCATGCATAGGAGACACTTCCATTTTCCCCTGAAAATTTATGGTTGTTCAAAATTGAAATCAAACAGGTTTCTGAGGGCTGATGTGGAGACGCAACCCCCAGCCCCCACCCCTTTGTGTGGGAAAAGACATCCCTGTTTCAAAGGCTGACAGAAAATGAAGTTTCAAGATGCAACATGTTTTTAAGTTGGAGACTCTGTCAGTATTTGACTATAAATCAAGAATGCGTTATTTGAAATACTGGAAAAAGCACTGAAACAATGACAGGTCTAGCTGTGATCCCACTTACGGGGTAAAAACCACCCTAAACCGTAGAGCACTCGCAGCAGGCTTGCTATCAACTGCATGCCCTTTCCTGCGCATCGACTGGCTGATTGACAGATGTACTCGAGACAGCAGACGGTCTTGTGATTATTTAAACCAGTACTACGGCTTTAGTTAACTGGAAATTAGCCAATGTTATTATGTATCTTTCAGCACCTATTTGTTTTTTAATGGTGAAAACATTTCATTTACTCTTTGGTTATATTCCTTATTTCAGGACACTGTGTGAACATGAAACAGTAGCCCCAGAGGACTGAGTACTTACCCAGGCAATCATTATTATGAGTGAGTTCAAACCCTGGGTAGCAGAGACAGTTATAGGATCCAACCGTGTTTTTACAAGTTCCATTTCCACACGGATGCCGCTCACACTCATCGACATCTACAAAGAAACAGTGGCTCCAAGGAATTCAATTTTTAACTCGAAAAACATAGCTGGTTAAACACTTAGATTTTCCTCATTCAATACTTCTGAACCTGCATTTATTTCAGGAAAATGAGTATGCAATAGAGAAAACTCTAAAATTATATGACAAAGTGCTGCTGAGTGACTTACAGGTTCATATTAATACTCAGAGCTCAGCTAAGCAAGCATTCCCTTAGTGCAGATGTTTTAATGAATGGGTTTGCTTGTCAGCTGTAAGGAAACCAATCATTTGAAACACTAAACAATTTGTTCTATTCAAGCATTATCAACACCACTCCCTCAGAAATGTGCACAACTTAATTTGATCAGTACAACAAAGGCAAATTTTAGTTTCCTAAATTTTATGAATAGAATCCAAATTGAAGAAGTCTACTAGAACTCAGTATTATTAGCCTTCAAAAAATGGAATTAAAAATATGTTCAGAAAGGTCATCCTCATAGAACAGATTCCCTAGACAATGAATTCTAGGCTATTGGAACTCTTCTTCTATGCGAACAAGGGTACTGTTCCTTAGGAAGAAAGCTTTGTTTAAGAGAGGTATTATCAAGGAGTTTCACTGCTTTTTATCATGAGTGAATTATTAGGATCGAGGGCATGTTTTCTCCATATGAATTTCTGAATCAAATCTCAAATATTTTTTAGCAAATCGTGTTCTCTCTCTCACAGAATACAGCCAGGACATTCTCAGAAAGTTCATGCAAAGAGGACTAGATCCTCTATTTGTCTTTTGTACAAGCATCCCCTAGAGTTTTCCCCACCACCATGGCTGAAGTCCATAGGGGAACTCTTAGGAGGCAGTAGATGAAGAGTTCTCTGGGTGGTCCTGGTGGTACGGATAGGTCATAAAGGAAACTAGCCCTGTAGTACTGAAATCTCACTTTACTGTTCATACAGGTAGTATCTTCAACACCAAAATAGTAGATGCACAAGTTCAGCTTTTTCTAAACTGAGGATATGTTAATTATAAATAGCCAGGTTTTAAATTTAATTTTCCTCTTTCAAGTGCAATGCATGGAGAATTCTTTTGGCCAAGATACATACTGTGGTTGACATCAGATTGAAGGAGTTACGCTGAGTTCCAAGGCTGGGCTCCAAGGTGGCCAGCTCCTTTGAAAACTCCTCATGTGTCAGCTCAGCAAGTACTTACGGAACACTATCACTACCGAACACTATCACTGCTCAGCTAACCATTACATGAGCTATTGGGAGATTTTAAAGAGTTTTGCTACATTTGCCTCTAAACATGCTTTGGAGAGTTAAAACACAAAAGCAGCCGGTAAGTCCCATGTATTCAATGATTTGAGGGAAAAATGTATAAATGTATGTACATGTGTGTCTATAAATTTATTCCAATACTATTGCTCTTACTACTACTACTCCCTGGCATTCTTGTGGCTGGAAAGGTTTTCTCGAGTGGGAACAGAGAAGGTGAAAGGACAGCTGGTGACTGTGGTGACTTCCACAGAACCCTGAGGGTCCCAGAGTGCATGAGAAGCATGTGGAAGGCATCTGAGCAAAAAAGTTGTGAACAGTGAACCAAAGAACATATTGTGGTGTGTCCCTGCTCGAAAATTTTACAGTGAATAAAGGCATGAACAGTTTAACAGAGCTCACTTGTAGTGAGACGGTTTGTAACAAGAGACACAGGAGTTAGTCACCCCAAGTGGCCGACCCATAAGCCCCCTGGGAGCCTCAGTTCGCTGCACTCCTGGACTAACGTCCTCCCGCTTACCCATGCACATAGTCTGGTCCTGCGATGCCTTAAAGCCGTTGTGGCAGATGCACTGGTAACTTCCTTGCAAATCAACACACAGCCCATGACTGCAAACATTAGGAATTTCTAAACATTCGTTGCGATCTAAAACAAAAAATAAAACACATGTTACACATAACTGATTTTTATTAAGATTCCTTCATTTTTTCACAGGCCTGTTTCTAGAACCTGCTCTTAATTATTACAGACAGGCTGAAAACGAACCATAACAACAGCTGAATCAAAAGAAGTGAGGCTTGAAAATATCCAAGACTCAAAAAAAAAAAAAAAAAATTAGTCCATTTTTCTACGCTGATTGGTATCTCAAAGATACTATTTTATTTTAGGTCTAATCCTAGGAGAATCCACTGAAGGGATTTCTTTTTTTTTTTTTCCTAACAAATTAAGTCTAAAATATGTGGTGGAATGGTTTCAATAGGAATGAAAAGATTTACTTATCTTGCCAAAATTCTCTCTGAAAATAGGTTCTGATAGGAAAGCATGGCCAGCTGCTCGGTGGAGGGGTGGGGAGAAGGCGGCGCGCGGCCTCTCACCTACGCAGGCTCCGTTGGGGGAGAGCTTGAAGCCCGCCGCACACTCGCAGCGGTAACTGCCCGGGCTGTTGAGGCAGTCCGCGTGCCGCTGACACAGACTGTCACCATTGCTGCACTCATCAATGTCTGCAAGAGCAACATGGCCACTGTAAGGATTTCCTTATTGCGTCAGTATTACCTTCGCTTCACCCGTGTGGTGACCCGCTCCTCAATACTGCTCAGTACTGTAGAAGACGCCGTACAAATCAGGAGACCGGCTACAACCCCTGTGTGTCCACCGAACTCGTCTGGCTGGGGGTCACGCATCATTCAGATTACCTTCACAGACCAGGAGCAGGTCGTTGTAACTGAACCCCGTGGGGCATTCACAACGGAAGCTGCCAATCTGGTTGATGCACACGCCGTTTGCACAAATGCCTGGGATCTCTTTACACTCATCAATGTCTAAAAGGGAACAGATTCGGTCACACAGATGCAGTTCTGCTTCACGTATTTACCATAAAGACCTTTGACAATGCTACGTGTATGCTGGAGGGAGAACACCCACTCAGCATCACAAAAATAAATTCCCGAGTGGCATATAGGCCGTAAGAGAGACTACTTTCCTTTGAATGGATCAAATATACCAAGTGATTTTAGTGTCAATGTAGCAAATAAACTTCCTAGAGAATCAAGCTTTCTCTTCAAGTGATGTTTCAGGGTCCCCTAACTGCTACTCCTCATCTAAGGAGGAAAGCTAAGTCTTCTTATTTTTATGTACTTTGTTACAGATGCATTGATCATGGAGACTTAAAATTATATTGCTTACTTAATCTTTGAGGAAGAAAAGTAGAATGAACAGTAGAAAGTACATTCAGGAGAAAATGATTAGTATAATTAATAATTCTGCAAATTCCTAAGTAGATCAGTAGGAAAGGGATACTACAAAAATACACCCAAAATGAAAACATATAGTTACAAAAAGAGCAACGGAAGGGTACAATAAAGTGGATTATTTAGAGTCATGTCATACAATATTCATGAGAAGGAAAATGAAGGTTTTAGCTTGATATGTACGAAATCTTGAGATAGGCCTACAACTATCATAACCCAATCACCAAATTATGCTGACAGGGTAATACCCTTATTAACACTTGGGTAGAGTCTGTAAATGTGTTAGTTCTTTCTTGTCTGACTATATTAGATCAGAATCCAGATTATTTCATTTTATGGCACTTTAAGCTTTAAAAACACCAAAGAAACTCTTACACAATGCTACCTATACATATTAAAATAAACATAACCTGGAAAAACTTACCAACAGCTTTTCCGGTGTGAATGTCAAAGGTGAATCCAGGGATATTTCCACATATGGTTTTAAAGTCAGCTTTAAAATATAAACAAAGCAAATGCACTCTTAAAATTCTCAAACTCCTTTCAAGCAACATTTTACATACTTGTGCTGACAAATATGTTTTATATTACTTACAACCAGATATTTTAATTTCAGTTGTATTTATTTGATAACAGTACCAGCTTCTGCCAGAAGTAGATTCTAGGCATTCTTTACCATTATTATCATCATTAACTTTTTAATGCTCTTACATTAGAAGTAAATCATTACAAGATTCAAAATATCTACTGTAGGCATTTAAATTCTTTTCTTCTTTGGATATGCAGATCTTTTTTTTTTTTTTTAAAGATTTTATTTATTTATTTATTTATTTATTTTTTATTTTTTTTTTTTTAAAGATTTTTTATTTATTTATTTGACAGAGACAGACACAGCGAGAGAGGGAACACAAGCAGGGGGAGTGGGAGAGGGAGAAGCAGGCTTCCCGCGGAGCAGGGAGCCCGATGCGGGGCTCGATCCCAGGACCCTGAGATCACGACCTGAGCTGAAGGCAGACACTTAATGGCTGAGCCACCCAGGCGCCCCTGGATATGCAGATCTTTAATAATGATCCACTTTATATACATTGAAAAGCCAGGTTAGAGTACAAATTTAAAAAAGGATTACAAATTGCACAAAGGCACAAGTGTGCAAAAACAGTTGTTGTAGTGCGAAACAGATGAACAATGAATAATGAATGATACATGAATTTTGTCTCATCTTTTTAAACATAAATGTCTATTTTGTTGGAATGTGAAATTTGAGGCATCAGAAACAATGCATCATAGTATAAAACAGAGACTATTAACAGTTAACGCCTATCACGTAATTCACCAAACTACAGAAATTTAAGAGAATTCTCATTTTTTAAGCAGATTGCTTCTGATGCCCATGGCGACACACGAGTAAAACTCCTGAATACAGTGTTAGGTAAAACAGAGTGTAGACCAGATGGGACGTGCTATCAGGGAGGGGCTCTGCAGACTTCATCCACCGAAGCTCACTGAGCATCCACAACATAGACAGAGACACACACCAGATGCTCAGTTCAGTAGTTTCTAATAGCCTGGCAATGCATAAATTGTAATTTATATGCATCCTCTCATTTACTATATAACCATATGAACTAGTTACTGTCATTTTTAACTTGTTATCTCTATTCTATACACGAGGAATCAGTTTCAGAAAGGAGAAATCATCTACATAAGGTCAGATAAGTGGCGGAACTTCAATATAAATACAAACCTGTCCTCTTACACCTAAGCCCTTTACTTCCTCTTACAAAAAGTGATATTTAGGGGCGCCTGGGTGGCTCAGTCACTTAAGTGTCCAACTCTCAATTCTGGCTCATGTCATGGTCTCGGGGTCACAGGATCAAGCCCCACATTGGGCTCCCTGCTCAGCACGGAGTCTGCTTCTCTCCCTCTGACCCTTCCCCCCCCTCACGCTCTCTCTCTCTCTCTTCCCCTCCCTCTCTCTAAAATCAATAAAAACAAAACAAAAAGTGATATTTAATTCCCTAACCCAGTGATCTTCAACTTCTAACTGATGGGAGTTTTTAAATTAGAGAATTGTAAAAATGTTTCCATTTGTTTTTCGGAGCACAACTATGGCAAGTTAGTTAAGAAAATCCATTTGTCCACTGACTTAGAGCCACCGAGAAAGGCTCCATAGGTCACTTTTAATCTTTCTCCTTATTTTCATTTCATTACCGCATTAATTATATCATCACGTCTGAATACGTGTAACCTAAGCAATATCTGGCAACAAATGCATAATCATTGCTTCTCATTTGTCTGATTGGTGCAATGCTTAGGATCTGCAACTACTGAAAGTAACTTTCCACATCATAAATGAAGCTGAACAGGCAACAATTTTAAGACATTTATTTTTCTGTTCTCATAGCTATTATCTTTTAGTTTTTCTTTCAAAAGAATCTGTGCTTGTGAGAAAAATTTTACCATGTACAGACCAGTTCTATTTTCCGCCTAAAAATTTCAGATAAGTTTGGGGAAAAAGGATGTCTAAGAAACATGTTGGCAATAGGCTGCTTTCATGTTAAAGTCTGCTCATCAAATCCATGTTTTTGTGTGTATTTTTCAAGACTGAAACTAAAACAATACTTACTGAATTTGATGGACTTGAAATTACCACAGGTTTTAAATCAAAATATGACACCTTCCAAGTCGAGCACAGTGACACAGGACAGTTGCTCAGTAAATATTTGCTCACTGAATAACTGAGTAGTTCACCAGCAAACTATAAAATAACGTTCTAAACGTTCGCTTTTTAGCAGTGGGGCTTATTTTCAGGATCCCGATGCCTCCTCGAAAGATAGCTCAGAAATTAGTATCTGAATCCCAGAAAGGGCCACGTGGGAAATGGAGTCATATGACGCCCTTGGCTATTCTCAGAACTGAACAGGTCTGGTTTTTTTTTTTTTTTTTTAAAGATTTTATTTATTTATTTGAGACAGAGAGAATGAGAGAGGGAGAGAGAGCACATGAGAGGGGGGAGGGTCAGAGGGAGAAGCAGGCTCCCTGCCGAGCAGGGAGCCCGATGCGGGACTCGATCCAGGGACTCCAGGATCATGACCTGAGCCGAAGGCAGTCGCTTAACCAACTGAGCCACCCAGGCGCCCCATGAACATGTCTGGTTTTAGCACTAGTTTGCTTTTACTCAGCTGTCACATACACGTGTCACCAGCTCAGCCGGCAGCAGAAGCACGGCCGTGTGCTTACCTGTCCCCGGGGTTGGGCACGGCTCACATGGTTTGTTCCAGGCTTTGCCAACGTTGTACGTGCAGCAACACATCCTCTTTGTCACATTGAAAGGCAATTCGTTCTCACAAGTGGTTCCATTATAGCTTCGGTAGCAAAAGCTTTTTCTCATGTCTACATAACGGAAAAACAAGCCAACCAATCAGAGCAGGAAGCAGCTACTAATGAAGTCCACGCACCTGGAGACACCCGGTTTTCTTGATTAACAACTCCAAAATACTTCTTGGCCGCCTGGAGGCATCTTAAAATAATCCTTTAAGTTGAACATAAATCATGTGTAGATTAACCTCGATCTCTCCCGTTTTCAGATAAGGGATTTCCATTTGTAATTTTCTTGGCAAACAAAATTAATGGGAACTTGTTTCTCTACTCAAAGGCACTGATTTAATTTTTAAAGTAACACATATTAATTTTCAACGTTCTCTTATTTGCAAAATAATGTTCCCCTGACATGAATGGGAAACACAAATTATTTAGGAATAGGTAAGTGTCACGTTTGATGACACTTTGTATCTCACACTCAGGCTTTTGACCGTGGAACTATATATTCAGAGTTCAAAAAAAATGATGCAGAGCCAGAAGTTTGTCAGCCTGTGAAATACTTTATCATTCGTAAACACTTAATTTCCAAATTTTCTGAACAATCGTCCTGAGACACGAGTGTCCGAGTGCCCAAGTGCGTGATGTCATCCCTGTCCCAGGCCTCACGTACCCATGCAGTTGTGGCCTCCGTTGACCTGCATGTACTCGGGCGGGCAGATGCAGGTGTAATTGCCCAGTGTGTTGTAGCACGTCCCAGGCCCGCACACTCCGGGGTGCGCGAAACACTCATCGATATCTACAACAGGCAAGGATACCCATTAAGTCATAAAGCTACTGTTCTGTGAATTTATATGATTTAAGCTACTAAACAAAACATATGGCTGATTCCCCAAATCCATATTTAAAAAAAAATTACAATTTAAAGCAGTTCTACAGAAAAGACCTCAAAAGATGCATTTACATGACACAAAGTGTGTCTTTCTTTAAAAGAAAAAAAAAGCCAATATTCAAAAATACAGGTGACCAAAAGAAATTTCTTCCTGAAGTGAAAGGCACCCGTATATTATTTTAGTTGAAATTTCACATTCTTCAGATGGAAGCGCTTTAACACTTGCTGTCCTCTTCTGTCATTTAAACTAAAGTTTAATGCCGACTTTAAATGGAAGGCAGTTAGGAAAGCCTTTATCTTTTTTGTCAATTTGAGAAGAGTTGACATACATGGTCACATTAGTTTCGGCTCCACAACTTAGTGATCGGACAAGTTTATACCTTATGCTGTGCTCACCATAAGTGTCGCTACCGTCTGCCCCGTTCCATCGCTATTACGGTATCAGTGATTGTATTCTTTACGCTGTACCTTTTATTCCGCGGCCTCTTCATTCCGTAACCAGAAGCCTGTACCTCCCTCGCCCCTTCGCCCATCGTGCTACTGCCCCTCTGGGAACCATCAGTTTGTTCCCTGCAGTTACAGGTCTGATCCTAAGGAAAACCTTTCTCTGGATAGCTCCCTTCAAATCAGCGGCCATTCGGGGATTCTAGAAGGAGCACAGCTGCTGCTTATTCTCCTCATTAAGCCATATTTCTTCTAGAAACACTTATCTAATGTGTTCCAAAGGAAAGGTTATAATGGAAATAATTATAGTAACACATTTAATGTTCATTTTTAGAAACACTTGTTCATTGATTCCATAAATAAACACCAAGACTCTTCTGTAAGTTAGAACTCACAGCTAGAAAGATGACTAAGATGTGGGCCTTGCGTCAAGAAGCTCCCTGTCTAGTGGGGAGACAGGGAGAAGTGAGGGGATGGAAGCAAGAAAGGCAACAGCATCATCTTTGAACGTCTTCATACGATGCCTCCTGACATTTAAAAATTACTGGAAAACGGTAACTGAATCGTTGCATTCCAGTTTACCTATTTTCCGTAGGTAAAATAGAACTCTTACCCATATTTGAATAACTTATTTGATACTGATGTTTTCACACTAATCCAGCTTTCCCCATTTATAATCAACCCATGCACTCAGAGAAAAATTAGAGTCAATTATAGCAGTTACGCTGTAAATTAATTTATCTATCACCGTACACCTGAGCAGCATGGATAGGACAAGGTAAAAGCTATGAACCAGGCTAACAGATCCTTTGAGAGAACCTTCTCCAGGCCTGACGGTAACTGTGTTCTAAAGAGAGCTAATGACGTGAAGGTGTCCAGGAAGCTCGCCTTCACAGATGCGGGTTTCCTCGCTGAGGTAATAGCCCTGTGGGCACTCGCACTGGAAGCTTCCGAAAGTGTTGATGCAGTTTCCGCCCTGGCAGAGGCCTGGTAACTCCTGGCATTCATCGATATCTGCGGAAGGAGAGACGGCTCACTCACGGCAAGTACCACCATCAAGGACCAGGGTTACTGTTACAGCCCTCCAATGTGCCATGCTGTACGACCCGCAGACTTCTATGCCCTGGGGTTCTTCTGACCATGGATTTTTTTTGCTTTGTCATGCAAATTTGCTAAAATCCGAGAAGAGTGATTAACGCGGGCTGGGGATGACGGTATGGAGAGTTTCTCTGCAGAGCAATCAGACATCCCATCACCGTCATGGGTCCTATCTTACCGAGTTACGAGTGGTCATTCAGCATCCTGGTAACTGGCTGTCCCATTGTCATTTTGCAAAATAATCTTGATTAGATTGCTCCACATTAACTTTCCTACCAGCTTTTCTACTTCTCTTGTTTAAATCTGGGTGACAATTAGAGGTACACTCACCTTCTAAGATGATTGTGATGGGGTTGGGTCTGAAGCCCTCACCTCCGGGACACAGGGTATAATACTCAGCTACAGAACAACGGGAGAGAAGAGATTTGACACCAGTGTCAAAGGGGCAGAGGCGAGGAAGAAGCGTTGTGCAGCTGCCAGACTCAAAACACAATCTAAGAGGAGTGAACTGCATTCTTTAGCGCCCTTTCAAATACACTTAAATGTATATTACGTTTTACTGGAAGTAAGGTCACTACTTCACAAGTTACACACACAACAGAATAACCAAAACCGTTTGTTTTTGATTAAAGAAAAACGCTTCAAAAGCAGACAATGTAGATCACAACTTTTTTGGCTAGTCAATAAAAACAGACTCGACCATTCCAAAGTTTCATCTGTGTCTGTATCAGAACACACGTTTCAGCTGCAGACAAAATACGACTGACTTGAGGAGAACAACCCATCCAAGAACCTGAACTACAACAATCCCTGAGAAGAACCAGGAGTGGTCTTTATTTGTGATCCCAAGGAGGACTGACAACATCACCATTCACACTGGACTGGGGTTAGCAATCGTGGTGTGTGGTTTTTTTTTGTTTGTTCGTTTGTTTGTTTGTTTTTTAATCATATCATGGAAAACAATCAGAAGAGAGCATTTCCAATTCCTTTCCTATCAAACACTCTTAGCCCGTTCCAGCATCATCACTGCAAGCAGTCCAAGGTCACGCTCTTCCGCCTCGCTGCTGCCCCCACCCCCAGCGCCAGAAGAAACGGCAACTTGTCTTCAGCTGCCACTCTGTTCCCCAGCGCCATACTCACTGCTGTTGACAGGAGGGCATGTCTCGCAGGGGTTCCCCCAGGCCTTCCCCAGTGAGCAGCAGCACGAGGAGCGGCTGACGCCCACCCCGATCTCGGTGTTGCAGGACAGACTTCCGTCTCCTCGAGGCCCAAACTTCAGGTAGCAGTTGCCCACTCGGTTGTCTGCAGAGCAATACAGGAGCTTACAACTGCCCATGCCTCAGGAAGAATTGCTTTTCAGAGAGCGGCCACGCGAATGATGAAATTCAGACCCCACACACCAATGTGAAACGTTCATCTTCATCTCCAGCACAAAACAATCTCTTGCTTTGAGCCACCTCAAGATTGTGTTGGAGGAATTATTAAAGATGGACTTTCCTATGTTTAGAAATCCACATAGACCACAGACTAAACAAGATTGTGAGAAACTGCTCATTTGGGGAACTTTTGGGCCTTCACTAATAGGAATGGAGGAAATTTTTGTTATAATCAATCTGTATCATGAGTTTATCAATCATGGAAATAAAATCCCAGAGAAGTCAACTTAAAGCTGTGTATCCTATCAAAGAAATATCGATAACCCCATCTCCTGCTTCTCTTCCCCATTATCTGGTTTCATTTCTGTTTGCACAGAGACCTTTGAGAAGTTTGGGCAAAGGCAGTCAGTAACAGCTTTAGAGAAGACACTTAAGACATCAAAGAATTTCAGTCTTTCCCTTGTCTCTACCCATAATTATCATCTAGCTCATCAGTCCCATGACTTTAAAATACTGTGTTTTTGCTGAGAACTCTCAAATGTACAGTTCCGTCTCTCATCTCTCCCCAGAACCCTACACTGTTCTGCTGGTTGCCTGTTTGATTTCTCCCCTTAGATATCCAATAGTTACTTTAAAGTTAACACATCTAAAATCAAACTCTTGGTACCTCCTTCCTCCACATAAAAAACCTACTCCACTCCTCTCTTGGGTCTTTGGCATTTTCAATAAACACAGCTCCATTTTTTTCAGTTGTTCAGGCCCTAAACCTTGGGGTCAGTCTTTGACTCCTTACTGTCTTCCCGTATTCAATCCAGTAATAAAGTCGGTCACTTCCACATCTGGAACGTGACGACCCCTCACCACTGCCTCCGTCACCACAACATGAACCAAGCCACGGCCACCTCTCTCCTGGACCACTGCAACGGCTTCCTAACTCAGCTCTTCACTTCAGTCCTTGACCTGACGACAGTCGACTTTCCCCACCATACCTAGAATATCCCTTCAGAAGTGTTTCCAATGGCTCACCTTCTCAGAGTAATATTTCAAGTCCTTACTTAGTATGGCCTATAATATGTAGTTTTCATACCTGGATGCACATGAGAATCATTTGGACAACTTTTAATTATTTTATTTTATTTTTCTCTCTTTTTTTTTCATTTTGTTTTTTGTTGCTGAAACTCAGGTGCAGAGAGATGAGCTAAGTCTTGGTTCTGTTCTTACTAAGTCTGCATTCATTCATGCTTCCTCCCGCCCCCTGCCCCACTCTCTCTCTTATCCTCATCCCCTACCCAACCATCTGAATGTGTTTAATCATATCTTCTTTTGTCTGTGTTCTTATAAAATGAGTATTTTTGTTTCCATGAGCACATTTTAAATTTACATAAATGGTATTTTGTCATAGATCTCATTCCATTTTTATTATATGCAATCTGTCAACTCTATAGGGTGCCCAATTGTCATTTTAAATCTATCTACTCTCCAGAAATGGTTTCTAAGTCCCTGCTACCACAAGTACTGTGGCAGTCAATGTCTTTACCCATGTCTGTGCATGGGCCTGTCAGTTCCTTTCTTTGCTGTCTAGAGACAGGGGAGAAACTGCTGGTTCACAGTTTCCATATTCTTAGGCCTCAGTGTCAGGAAATATAGTTACTGTCATTTACCATCTGCATCCAATGGAACTTTCCAATTTTTTATAATAACTTTGAAAATAATTTACAGGAAAAAAAGGCACAGTGAAACAACTTCACTAGAAATTCTAATAACAATTTAATCATCTCTAATTCAAATTTTTATTCCAGATTTTCTTGGTTTTGGACCAAATTTTCTTGGTCTTGGAGAGATACATGCCTGAGATGGTCCTATGAACACAATTACCTGCCCATTGGCTGCCATGCATGAACCTGAAACAGATTCATTTTGCAAAAACTGATTATACATTTCAAACACATCTCTAATGGCTTCTAACTTATCATTACTTCTTAGGTTCTTTTTCTTGTATCATTAATACACAACGTCTGAAGACATTTTTGAAAACTGTGACAGGTCCTCATTTTGATGATGAGAGGACAGCTGTTTGCTCCACAAATAAAAAAAAAAAACAAATTTCATTTTTAGATTTATCAATACCAGCTAGGATAACCAGCCCAATGATTTTTCTACATCCCATATTTCCTTTTAATAACCTTTGTCTAAATACCTGCACCTTCATCATTAGCCCACTTATGAACCAAATCAATTACACTTAGGGTATAAAAGAATAGAGAGACCTGGGAGGGATGACTCAGGTGCTTGTCAAATACTGCATGCTGAGGTTCTTCCTACTAAGAGACGAGAAGACCGTATTTTCTCTGTCTACAGAAGTCTACTATTCACTCACTCTTTGACTCTTGAATTTGAAAAATCTCTTCTAGGATGTTGGTCTCTGAAGACTAGCAGCAGCCCGGCATTTGGCTTCTATGATCGATTTCACCATCATTGGAATCTAGACTGGAGTCTATGTTGCATTCATCTCCCGATCCATCTGACACCTGGGAAATGTTTTTCACACCCTATTTTCTTCTCTTTGCCATATGGCCAGAAAGTGAAGACTTCTGAACTCTCAACTGTGCTCAATACATGCTTAAAGAAGATTCCAAATCTAGTGTCTCCAGTGTTCTTTCATACCTTCTTGGAAGACGATGCCACCCCCCGAGCCACACAACACAGTAAGAAAACTGAAGATTACAAAACGGTGACATTTTTTTCACTATTATGTCAAACCTTCTGGGTGATGGCATGATTTTCCACTTTATTATTTTCATCTTTGTTTTTAGCATCATTGGACCTAACTGATAAGTAATGATGAAATAAAACCTAAAATAATAAAATGGCAAATGGAAAATAAGATCACCAACATCTCATACTGCATCTTAGACTTAGAGGAGGGTCTAATGGGCCATTATAGTATTTGTGAGATAGAATGAGTCTCCATCCTTTGGAAGACCTCTAAGAAAAAAATAAGGCCACGAAATATCAATCCACACAAACAGAACTGCTCTACAGAGAAACTCAAAACCTAAGTTGATGATATGCTGACAGTTAATCTGGGTACCGTTGTCCAAGAATATTCTCTGCAAGGCTACCCTGATCTTCACTTCTACCCAGAGAACAGAGGGCCCCTTGAGGTCCATGTTCCTACCAACACTTCACATCATCCAGGTTGCTGAAGTTTTGTCAGTCTTGTTAGGCATAAAGTGATAGTTACATACTTGTTTTGATTTATTCTTGTTACTAAAGACTTTGGGCGTTCGCTCATTATGTTTGTTCACTTTTGCAGTACTCCCTTCTGTCAGCAGCCTGTCCGTAGCCTTTGCTTCAACAAAGTTTTTAAGCAATACTGAAGTGCCAATGACTCAATTTCTGGGCATGAAGCAGTCATCAGCAGATTTTTACAGTTCCAAATGGGATTTTACTGTGTAGCTAGGGTTGAGAGCCACTTTGCGATCTAAGCGATTGCTCCTTCTCTGATTCCTCTTTCTCTTGGAAGATAAACGTGACAAGAGTAACCATATATATATATTGGTAATCTGGAGTTTGTTAAGGGAAAGGACAATTTTGTTTTCAAATTAATTACAGCAAACACTCACCCCAGTGCACTACCATGAAAGTGTGGGTATTTAACTCTACGTAGTTCTATTTGTTTCACTTACCAACACAACCCACACCAGTGGGGTTCAGCTGGAAATCCGGGGGGCAGTTACACTCGTAGCGACCAGGAG
Source organism: Phoca vitulina (assembly GCF_004348235.1). Classification (NCBI taxonomy): domain Eukaryota; kingdom Metazoa; phylum Chordata; class Mammalia; order Carnivora; family Phocidae; genus Phoca; species Phoca vitulina. The sequence goes on along the minus strand of NW_022589735.1, from coordinate 11,096,461 downwards.
TGTTGACACATAGGCCATTCACACAGTTTATGGGATCCGCACACTCATCAATATCTAGGAAAAGCATTTAAAATGCCCATATTAACATCTTTACTTTCTCTCTGCACACGGCTGTTTCTAAGAATTTGGTGGAATCTTTGCAAGTTATTAAAGATCTTTGGCAAGGCCTCAGCACAGTGGAATAGAGATCAAATCCCTGTATAGACCTACAACAGGTCCCACAGATCAACCACATGGTATTCAGGATAGTTATCATTTAATATCTTTAATAAATAATAATTAGATGTTGGGATTCTGAAGAAGAAAAAATGTTACCATCTGCTTAACTACAATGATGTATATACTTATGTACATACACATGCACATACATACATTTATACAAAGAAACTGTTTCCTAGTTTCATGTTAGATATTTTATATTAAGTTATTTATATAAAATATATCAATTCCATAGTTAAAAATAAATGTGTCAGAATGTAATTTTTTTTCAAAAAATTACATAACATAAGGTATAAAGCAGGCTAAGCAGAGGGCTGAACAGAAATTTGAGCAATTTTTATACTTAGCACAAAATATTCACCTCAACTAATAAGAACCCAATCAAACCCTTTACTGGCCATACCTGTGCAGTTCCCTCCGGTTCTGTCCAATTCATAACCATCATCACAGATACAATGAAACATTCCAGGCAAATTATTACATGTTCCAAACACACAAATATTTTGGAAGGAGCATTCATCAATATCTGAGGATTAAAAAAAATAATCATCTCTTCTGTACAAAGACATTTTGATTTAATTTATATCACATTAATAAATTTTTCTGTCTCCCCAGATGTTTTTATGTAGTAAAAAATTTTCTTTGTCTTTGACTAGGTAGACCACATAAATGGCAAACAACTAATGTTCATCTATGGAACAAAGGTCTAAAAGAAATATTTTATTTTACTGAGCATTTTAACTAACTGTCTTGGGTTATACTATACTTTAAAAAAAGAAAGAATTTGCCTAAGGCATAAAAATAAAAAACCAAACATGAACATGTCAATGGCATGAGACTGTAAAAAATTAAACATAAAAACAAATTCCAAGATTCTAATAACTTAGTACAAACATGTTTTATAAACATCCATAACATACAAAGTATAGAGCATATTTTAAATATTAAAGATATCATTAAAATTATTTACCTTTTTAAAAAACTTTTTCTTATTCTACAATCTAATAATCTGTTATCATAAACTTAGTTTTAAATAGGGAAATAATTTTTTCTAATAGCATGTAATAAGATCAACCATTGCTCTACGTTCTTACAAATTTCATTAAAATGTCTCCATTGAATTGAAGTCATAAATTCGGCTTATGAAACTCTTCCATGAAGCTTTAATTCGGTCAGTAAGGGAGAAGTTACCCCTCCTCATGCATATGAAAATGAAGGCATCTGTGTGTGTGTCCAGCTGTAGAAATAATCTATATTTCTACTTGCAGGAAGAAGATGGACATTTCTGTACACAAATGACCTCAAACTCTGAGAAGGCAGAGCAGGCGTGGCATTTTAGGCCAGACGAGACCAGTCAGGCTAACGTGCTATTGAGAGACCATTACGTATGAAGTTTAAAAGGTCTGCTGGTCATTCATCATAGTTAAGAAAGAATGAGTTTCAACTATATTAGATTTCAAGTGTGGTCCAAACTTTGTTTAGAAGATCAACTGATGTATCAATGTGTCTTTTCTTGTGTTCAGGCTATAAACACAGTTATTCCCTTTATGCAAATGAATAAGTAAGACTCATTAAACTAATTTATAATTGAATGGTGTTAATCTAGAAGTGAAAATGGAACTGTATTATCAGCCCTCTTCGTGTGCATTTTACTTTTAAATGAACTTTATTAGAAATAACTTCCATTTAAATAATGTAATACTTGTGTATACTTACATTGACACAAGTGAAGGTATTTCAGAATACGGTCTTGTTTTTGTTTAAATTGATGCATACTCAGAAATTCAAACAATACAGAAAAGTGTTGATAGCAAATAGAAAACAAAGAAAATAATACACAAATAAGGTGGCAAAAGCAGAGTGAAGCTGAAAAAATTTCTATGCAAAAGATCAATTTGTTTTTATCTCCGTAGTTTCTAAGATACTTTCTAATGTTAAGAATTGATGAAAAACACTAAAAACTGATGCTCTTTTCCCCTTATGTCAAAATTCAAATATAATTTCGAGACAGTATTAATGGCTTCTGTGCCATGAATTATAAGAAAATTAGCATTCACATATGCTTCCAACTCATTTTTGTTATTTCTGTAATTTTCACTTTTTCAATGTTTATGGCATTTACCATAATCTCTGAAGTATCTAGTACTGATTCTTAAAGGAATCAGTAAGGCTTTTACTGCAACTCCTACATTTCTCTCTCGAATGGTGTTGCACGGCTAAGTTTTTTTTCCCCAAGAAGGGAGGGCCCACAGGTGTTTTCTCTGTGCATTATTTCACATGTGAGAATACGCCTATTGTTTTCATAACTGACTAACTGCTGAGGTAGAACATCTTCATATGTGTCCTCAGGATTCTGTGGGCCTTGTTCTCATGTCTTCTGTTATTGAATGTTTTGGTTTTGTTCACGACATTCCTTTTCCATCTAAAGCCTGAAGAATCCTTCTCTACGGCTTAAGTCAACAAAAGTAATAAGGCTAAGTCTCTGGTCTTATGATTTACCTTTTTCTCTAACATTCAGTGCCTTCTTCCATTTTGGGGAAATGTTTGGCTGTTCAATACTTTTTTCTATTCATTTATTTTGGGCTCTCTACTTCAGAGACACCAATAATACTTCCGTTTACGGTCTTCGTCTTTTCTCTCATAGTGCTAAGTTCTTCCCCCTCTCCCGTTCTGACTTTTCTGTCCACCTCTTTTTGTTCATTCTCTATCCTGCTCATTACGTTTTTACCTGTATCTTTCCTATTCTCTGCTGTTTCTATTGAATAGGTCTCTAATTTTGCTGTGCTTGTTTCCCATAGCTCTGCAATTTCCCCTTTTGCCTTTTGTCTTTTCTTGCTTCTATAATCTCTTTGAACTTGTTCACTCATATTTATGCTCACATTAAAGTCATCTATGGCACAAAGTACCTGTGGGAAATCTGCTTTCATTCCTTGGGTGATTTTCTTCTACTCTGGGTTGGTTCTCTCCTTTTTGTGTATTCTTTTACTGTTGTTCCACACGGCACCTGCAAGCTTGCCGTTGCTTACTTTCAACTTGTGAACACGCTACTTGGTCAGCGCTTTTATGAGTTTTTATATACCCTGGAACAGTTTAGATAGAGTATCCGGACATACCCCCCTCCTTATCTGGGCGTTATTTGGAAGACAAGTTGGGATATGGATTTCATTAAAGCTGCTATTCTGTTAGCCTAAGGTGGGAAGGAGTGAGGATGAAAATGGGAAGCTGTGTGCTCTTCTGCTGATGCACCTGGCCTCTCTTCTCTCTCCACACATGACACCAAATGGTCTGTATCCATGTTTACTCCACTGATGACGGAGTCCTAGCCTGTCCCTGAGGGGCTTCCTCCAGGTTTTGTATTCTCCCATTTTTGTGGAGAATGTTGGGAAACGGCCAAATGCAGCAAGTTTTGGGGCTCTAAAGAAACTCTGAGAATTTGTGGTGAGAAGTAGAGGCTGAGTGGAAAATGTTGATCAGACAGTCAGTTCAGAGGGGCATATGTTATCAGATGGGAGGGTCTCAAGAAATTAAATTAGTGAATACAGGAGAAACTGTCTAAATGAGACAGAACCTGTGGGGAAAGATAAGACAACATCAAGGAGAAAGAGGCAGAACCATGGAATTACATTTTGGGATCTCAAAATTTGGCATTTGTCTAAGTGGGGCAGGGTCTCACTGAGGATGAATTACTTGTGTGCCCCTCTCCCTTTTCCTGGCAGGAGACGTTGCCCTCCCTGGCAATGATACACTGAAAAACCAACACATGAAGTACGTACAGTGAACACAAACTACCTAGCATCACCTCAGGGAAGGCCTGGGGAGAAGTTCTGGAAGGGCCAAGGCCACAGATAAAGGAGTAGGATTACGAAGGGGAAATTATCAGGCACAAAGAACTAATTTTTTGAAATTTTATGTTGGCCAAAGTACCTGGCTACTGCTGACTTGTTTCTTTTCCTACCAACTCTTGTCAAGTGGAAATGAGTAATAAATCACATAAACCCAAAACCACATTGACTCACATTTTCTACTAATTAACTTTGGTGCTTACATGAAATCAGGACCAGGGGAAAAAAATGAAGCTCACTCTACAGTGGCCTTGTATGAGATGCACTAGATTCTGCTCAATCTAACAGATCATTGTCGAAGCATGAATGCTTTCGGTTTCCAATATCATCTTCCCCAGGGTTTACTATTCATTCTCTTGGTCTGATTCTCTAAAAATTGGTGGGTATGTATTGAAACTTCCATGACCTTTTAAGCACACCTTCTTCCTTCAGTACCACTTCAGGTAGTAAGATGGAGAGAGGCTCTATTCTGAGCCATTCTAGATGGTCTGATTTGTTTTTGTCTGGTCGCCACTGGTGAACTGTGCGTGTGTGTGTGTGTGTGTGTATGCTGATATTTGCCATTTCTGTTCATTTGATTAGATGCTAGTAGGGAGAGCCAGTAATCTGGTTTAATTTTATCTTTGCCCAGCACTTAGCCTGAGTTACCTTTTTAAAGGTTTTCTATGAATCACTAGTTTTGTTAAAGCCTTCTGGTTCCTTTTTTTTTTTTTTAGATTTTATTTATTTGTGAGAGAGAGAATGAGAGACAGAGAGCATGAGAGGGAGGAGGGTCAGAGGGAGAAGCAGACTCCCTGCTGAGCAGGGAGCCCGATGTGGGACTCGATCCCGGGACTCCAGGATCATGACCTGAGCTGAAGGCAGTCGCCTAACCAACTGAGCCACCCAGGCGCCCAAGCCTTCTGGTTCCTTAATTGTTTTTAATCTTTTTCCTTTCTTCGTCTGTATTTGCATGGACTCCATATGAACACAGTGATGACCCAAACGATATCTAAAGCAAACTGAGTCTCTGAGAGGAAATCCCCATTCTTTTTCTTGGAGAGCTATGGCACTAGTCACAAGTCTCATTTCTAGGAAAGAGGGATGATGTCACCAGTTAAGGGAAGGACACACTGCTCTTAGGCAAAAGGTGCAGGCCTTGATGAGTTCCCGGGGAGGACTTCCAGTCCCAGACAGATAGACAGACAGATGGCAGACTGAAACATGAAGGTAAAACATGAAGGTAAAACACAAGCTACTGAGGTTTTCATAAACACATTACGTAGCAGTGATTGCGGGAGATAGCATCTCCTATGTTTAAAAAGCTGAATAGTTTTTCCACATGTCATTCATTTAGTAATAAAAAAAAAAAGAAATGGTTAAAAAGAAAAAAAAAAAAAAAAAAGAAATGAGCCAAACTTCCAACTGTTGGCTCTTGGCCAGGAAAACTTCATAAGAGATGAAAGCCGCCTTCATCATTATTCATTCGGCAGAATAATCCATGCTTAAACGAATGACTTTTATATGTACAGCATGTGCTGTGTATTCTGCTTCCAGGTGGAGCCCGTTCCAGCCCTTTCTGTGGTTGCGTGTGCTGGAGCTGATCCAGCTTGGCAACGAGCTGGGGTCGCAGGGACCCACCTTGGCAGGACCTGCTGTCGGAGGCTGGAGTGAAGCCCATCTCGCACTCGCAGCGATAGGCACCCGGGACGTTGAGGCACTGCCCGTTTTCGCAGAGGTTGATGTTTTCTGCGCACTCATCGACATCTGTGGGAGAAGCAGATGACATCTCTGCTGAGTTCCCTGCATCGTGACACGGCTTCACCGGCTTGAGCTGGCGCTCATGAACACGAACCGATACCCAGTCGTGTTCCCCTAAACGAGCGTGTACAACTGGCTAACAGAGCTGTTTAGCCTAAACCCGACATGCCATCATCACCCGATTAACAGGAGGAGGGCAGGTGTCTCTCGGATCTTAGTTCTGTCATGCCAACTTGATGCATCAGGATTACACCAACATCACCGACAGATGACCAAGAACACTGAAATTAATCTTAAAAGGGTGTCTCTTCTAAGATTATAATGTTTTCAAGTGAACGAACAACTTGTTTTGTCACTAGTTCAATGAATGTTTAAGCAAATCAGAGCTACTCTATGAGAGTTTTTTCATGTCACTACGACTGTATTAAAATACTTCTCTTAATTATGCAAATGAGCAGGATTCACAGACCATTTATATAATCCTATCAAATTGAAAAAGGGGGTAGTGCAGAAAGCAGTGCTTATGGAGGGCCTAATATGTGCCAGGTAGAGGGCTAGCTGCCTGTCGAGCATGTTTTCGTTTAGTTCACCAGCCCTGTGCGGGTCAGAAGAGGAAGAACCTGAGGCTCAGAGCAGCTTCTGTGGCTGGGCCCGCATCTAAGTGCAGGTGCACCCCAAGGCCACGCCCTTTCCTTCATACCCTGTTGTAGAGAAATGCAAAGAAAGGTGCAGTAAGCTAAGACTGAAAAGTAATGAAGCTTTAAATATTAAATAAGCATGTTTTCTTAAAGAAGCATCTGAAAGTGATGAGTCGGTGTTTCTGATGTCAATAATTAGACAAAAATTAGAGTCTGTCTTTTAATTGGGGGTTTAAAGTATGTGCTGAAATTCAACCGAAAACACCAATCTCCACAATCTTAAAAGCATCATACTTTATGTCCAGCAAGCTGATGCAGTCATTCATAGGGGTATAATAAGGAGATGTCTTATTCTCAAGGAATGCAAAACGAAGAGCAGCTCAGTCGCAGCTAATGTTTATTGAACTCTTAGGATGTGTTTTCTTAAACCCTTCACTTGTGTGATTTCATTTCATCCTTTCAACACCATGTGACGACCTGAGATTCTGATGAGCACATGAACCAGTAGTGATTGGGTGCAACGTATATTGTATCCTAAGACATGAATAGTTTTCCCTCATGTCATTTATTTCATAATAAAAATCAGAATGGGAATTCCCACCCCCTTTAACTACAGTTTTCTTTAAAGAGGGCAAGCTTATGGAGTGTTCCATGAAAACCATGCCAGACCACACCTGAGGACTCTCACCTACCTGAGCAGGTAAAGCCATCTCCAGTGAACCCTTCAGAGCAGGCACACCGGTAGGAGCCCGGGGTATTTACACACTGAGCATTGATGCTACACTGGTGGGTTCCGTTCGAACATTCATCCAGATCTGCATGCCAAGAGAACAGAGTGATCAAGTTCAGAAACGAAAATAGAACCTTTAAACACATAGACAGATTTTCACTGGTCTTAATTTAAGTGTACAGTGGACAAGTGGGATTTGTTTTAGTTTACTTGTAAGGTCACAATTCTAATTCTCTAAGATCTCAGACCCACAATCCAAAATGTTCGTTCTACAAACAGGGGCTAAAATGATTAATAAAAGTTATTTGTGAGATATCTAATAAGTTAGAATTTTAATGGTTAAAAGGTAAACCGGTGCTAGATTTCCATGAATTCCACTGGGCACAGATGTGATCACTGGTTCCTTTATCCCTAAAAAAGGGTCAATTTCTAAATTCAGGGACTGAATTTCAGAGCAGGATAATTAGCAAAGAGCTTTCAAGCTCCTTTAACAGATGAGGAAAACAAGATCTGATTCTTGATCTCACAGAGTCTAGTCTAGTAGAAATGACACAAGCTAAACAAAGAAATATTGGTTATGTCAAATAGGTTGTATGTTCCATGAAGAAAAGGGAAGAAAACGGGCCTCTCATTTGGGCTGCAGGAACAAGGAAGGGTCCCCCTGGGGAAGGAGTTCTCAGTGAACTCCACACCGGAACGATGAGTCGGAGTTAGTGTGCTGCCCAGAAGCAGGGAACGGCATTTCTTCCCTAGGGAACAGCACATTTAGAGATGCTGAGGAGGAAAAGAGGTCGATGTGATAAAAGACACTGGAGGAGCCAGAATGACAGAACATAGGAGCTGGGACTGATGGAAGCTGAAGCTGGAGAGCTATGGGAGGAGGCTGCAGGCTCGTGTAAACCATGGGAAGGAAGCTACATTTTATCCTCAATTTGAGGATTCGAATGATAATTTAAAGAGATCAGATTCATGGGTTAAAAGATCTGTCTGGCTGCTATGTGGAGAACAGATTAAAGGACCAGCAAGGCAATGAGCAGACACTTGAGGATGTTCTTTTTGCCTCAGAGAGAGGCAGAGACGGGGGGGGGGGGGGGGTGGGGGGGGGGGGCGGCGCGGGGAGGGAGGGAGAATGGCTGAGAGTAGAGCAGGGGGATGGACATGGAAAGAAGAGAATGAATTTGCACGATGTTTTGGAGTAGAAGTACTTGGACACAGTTAAATCTTTTGTAGTTTGCAGTAGTTGGCCAGAGCGATGGATGGACAAGGACAAAAAGGGGAAGGCTAGAAAAGAGAAAATATGGGGCCAGAAAATAGGAATGGGGGATATGGCTGAAAAAAAACCCCTGTGAGATTAATGATAGGAGTGACGGCTAGACCAGAACTGGGTAGCTAAGTGAACTGAATAATGCCATCAGGGAATGTTACTTAGCAAAGTTATTTGGAAAGTATGATCATTTCTATTCACAGTCAGCTCCTACACATTAGACAAGTATAAAACAACTGAATGGCCAAGAGAGTATACTCCAATTAACTGACAATATTGTTAACAGATCTTAAGGCTCTCCCCTTCAATGCTTACTGCTGGCTTACAAGGTTTTAGCGAGTAATCCTGGGGAGGTCAGTCGAGCTTGTTTTATTTTCTATTTTAAGTTGGCCTGGATAATTCTAATCAGCCAGAACAATGCTTTGTTGGTAAAGCATGCACAACAGTTAAGCGTAGGAAGCAGCAGTACGTGTAGCCGCGAAGGTGACAGACAGACAGCCCCTCCACCCCCCCACCTCACAGCCAGGAAAGACTTAGGAGACCCCAGCTCAGCAACTCAAAAGCCTGGAGAACGGCAACTGCCCTTCCTTCCAGTCTCCTCTGTCCCAGTCAGACCTCCTGGAATCCAGCAAAACCTTTTGCTTTCTCTGGAAGAGGAATTCTATCTTCTATTAAAAAGCTGGTACTGACCAGGTACAGACTCAGATTATCTGATAAAACCTTTCCATTTCCTTCACGTGTTTCACTGGGTTTTAAGTCTCACTGATTGCTGTATGAAAAGACTGGAAAAATACATTAGTCATTTTTCATCGTACATCTGTTTGGACTTCTGGCTACACATCAAATAATTTTTACTGAACAACAACACATTAAAAAGCAGATGCCAAGGCATACTGCTGTGATGTGATAATTTATGCCAAGGTTAAAGGAAACTCTTAGGCAGGAATTACCTTGCAACTAAAGATAGTCTTTGATTTTCAAGAGAATAAATGAAAGACAAGAGCATATTCCTATTCAAGTACGTGTGTTAAGGACTGTGCAAAGAGCCTCAAAGAATTTTGTGTCTTAGCAAAGGATGTTCACATCTGCAAACTCACCAATACATTTGATGCCATTTCCAACCCAGCCTTCTCTGCAACTGCACTTGAAGCTTCCCGGGACGTTGAGACAGGAGGCATGCATGTCGCAGTTGTGAGCACCAATTTCACACTCGTCCACATCTGAGAAGGCACAGTTAATATGATGAAAATTAAACACAAAGCTAATTAATTCTGCACAGGTAAAATTTTTAAGTAAACATGGAACTATCTAAGTTGGCACGGAAAAAAAAACCCCACTAACATCATTTTTATTTTTAATTTTGTAGGCACTGACAAGATTTGGAAGTTCACGATCTGAGTCAAACAAGCCTTTCTCTACTAGAGGAAACCGCCAGTCACTTTCTGGTAGGACAGAGATACTCCCCCCAGGGAGATATGTGTGTCTGTCCCTCCCCACCTCTCTGCCTGGGCCCAGACAAAACTCCATGCAGAGGGCGTGATTATAAGATGTCAAAAGAAATCGCATTTCCAAAGTAAGACTCTCCTATTCTTTCCTATTAATATTTATTACATGTTTTTCATGAAGATTAAAACAAACCTGACTTTTAAAATAAGTAATAATTCTTGTTATTTTTAGAATCAATACAGTATAGTATAGAGTATTTGAAAACTATCATTTTGGTGTGTATTCATCTTTTATTTATTTGAGAATATGTAAAAATACTCACTGGAAATTTTATCTGGAAAATGAGCAGAAGCTTTTACCAGTATATATGGATACACACACACATACATACATACACACAGATATATACATACTACATATGCGTAAACACATATGTGTGTATGAACTATGTAGCTTTGGTTCTCCAGAGCTCCCTAGAATAGAAAGAATAATCTTTTCTATCCAGCTCAATGATTACATGTTGTAGATGCTGCAATCCTGGGCGCTCACACACATGCGTGTACACGCACAGAGCGACTGGCTTTGCTTCAACCTTCCTAGCGGTGAACACGCAGAGTACCCCCTTTTCCTCACTCGCCTGTCCCTGGAGGTGTTCAGGTTAAGCGCCAGGCTGCGGTGAAGCCACCCACCACCAGCCTTGAGCAAAATGCTACACGACAGCTTTAAATTGAACAACGAGGAAGACGTGGTCCAAAGCACTCACCTTGGGACTTCCCCGCCCGTTTTATGCAAAAGCTCAAAACTTATTTAACAGAGAAAGGAAACAAGAGACAAAGTGGATGGGGTGAGCAAAGAAAGAAAGTGAAGAAAGAAAAGAGAGGGTCAGCTGGGGCCAAGGCAAGAGAGGGCAAAAGCAAATAGAAAGAGAAGAGGGAAAAAGAGAGGGGAAGATGGGGGAAAGGAAGGCAAAGGGTCTAACTAGAAGTCTGCATGAATTCTGTCCAGTCAGAAGGATTGCAAAACGAGCAACACGTGGGATGGCTCCAGGTCTCCTGTGGGGGCCGCGGGCCTCCTAAGAAAGTGAACAGTGCGAACAGCAGCAGCGGCGCCCGGCAGATGCACCAGCCCGGACCGCACGCCCCTGCCCCCACTCCGACGGCGGACCACAGCCCGCTCCGGCTGAGACACCGTGCCACCAGACAGGGGACACATCCTCCACACGTGCTCTGGGGCAGACGCTCATCGCACGGTCACCACCTGGTGTGGGTCACGGTCTCACAGGTGCAAAGGAACCCATGACGTTGAAGGTTGGCCTCTGAAATAGGAGAAGCCAAAGCACACAGGGTCCTAGTTTGGGACCTACCTGTGCATCCTGTGGTCCCCTTCTTCACGGAATAACCCAGCTGACAGTGGCAGATGAAGGAGCCCTTGGTGTTCTCACATTCCCCAAACATGCAGATGTTTGAATTTAAGTCACACTCATTCACATCTAGAAAATTTATTTTCAATATTTTGGTTAGTACTTGTTCATCCTAGGAATGTGAAAGCTCTCGTTTAAACTGAAGAGCCTACTATCAAAATACACAGACAAACGTTAAAACATAATCTATTTGCAAGACATAGTATTATTTTCTAGAATTATGTTCAAATAGTTCTTCCGTTTCAGCTTTCCCATCTTGTAATACAGCTGCCTGAATTTTTAAAGTAAGTGAAAAAGCCTCTTCCTCTCGTGCTTGTAGGTCTGTGCACTCGTGTGTGTGTGTGCGCGCAGATGTACGCGTGGCATTGATCCCGTCTTCATGGTACCCACCAATGCACGTTTTCATGTCCATTGAAGCCATGAAGCCGTCGTAACACAGACACCGGTACTCCCCAGGAATGTTGGTACACTGGCCGCCATCACAGATGTCAGGATTATTTTCACATTCGTCAATATCTGATGACAGAAAGTTAGCATTAAATAAAGACAAGAACGACTCTGAGTAAGCTCAAATCCCGTGTTTCCGGTCCAGACCCCCTCCAAACACGGGGAGCGAGATTTGGGAGGTAAGACCGGGGAGCTGTCCGCGGTGTACCTGCGCACGACCTCCCGTCGGGCATCAGGGCGTAGCCCTCGCCGCAGCTGCATTCATAGCTGCCTTCTGAATTCGTGCACCGTGTGTCGCAGCCCCCATTCATGATCATACACTCGTCGATATCTGTGAAAACAACATTGCGACCCCGTGACTTATCAGACCTGCTTCCTTCAAAACAACAACAACAACAAAAAATAAGGAAGGGAGATTTTCTTCTCTTTAAACAGATAATGCTTAAATGGCTTTGGATTTCTCTCCCTGCTATTGGGTTGGTTTATCTTTACACGATTGGTGTCTCCTAGCTCTTTCTACTTCCTTTTAGATAAGCATTCTATTGGTCATGTAGCCCCAGGAGCCTAAGATTACAGAACTCAGAAATGCAGTAGTGAGGGAGTTTAGGGTGTTTTCCATGATAAAACCAGAGACTCCTCTGCAAAACCACAAACGATGCCATCCTACAGCTCTGTCCCCATTCTGAGATTCGTGTTTAGGACAAAGGGCTTCCATTCCACTGGCTTCATTACAGTAAGTTCAGTGCCAGGAGCTGACCTAGCCTGATTTGAGAAATGCAAGCTGCAGACCCATCTGGGGGACACTCACCTGTACAGCCCTGCCGATCCGGTGTGGCCTGGTACCCGGGATTACAGGAGCACTGATAGGTTCCAATCATGTTCACACATTTCCCGTTTCTACAGAGACTGTCACTCAGGGAGCATTCATTTATATCTATAAAAAGATACACAGCATTAATGTCTTTGCCGTAACCGTATCATTTAAAGTACCAAGAAATGTTGCACGTGACTACTGGTCCCCACGGTGGTTTGCGTACTTTTCGGGGAAGTAAGATGATCTCCTGGGGCATTCAAAGGAAATACTGCAATATGTATTTCTATCTAAGACGGTACCGTCCAGTAGAACTCTGTACACTGATGGGACTGTCCCGTATCTCTGCTATCCAGTACATAGCTGCTATTGAGCATTTGAAGCATGAACAAAATGATTAAGGAATTGAAATTTAAAAACATTTTTTAATTTAATTTTTTAAAAAATAATCTCTTTGCCCAACATGGGGCTCAAACTCACAACCCCAAAATCAAGAGTCACATGGTCTACCAACGCAGCCAGCCAGGTGCCCCAGGAATTAAATTTCTAATGTTACCAAATTTTAATTAAATTTAAGTAGCCACATCTGGGTTGTGAACATGAGACCATGTACATGTAGCACATGCCAGAAATAAAACTCACTAATATTTAATATACGAATTTACCCTGGCATGCTCACCTGGTCTTTATTAGATGGTCAAGAGTTGCCTCAATAATGTGGAGGATCCTGAGGGAAGAAGGCTGGTTCCCCAAGCCACAGGGCCTGATACCAGGGCCTGCACTGTTTGTGTGTTTCCATCTTACTGTGTTTAGTGTGCCTCGATAGGTGGATCTACATCACCTACTTTAAAATCAACTAACCCTTATAAGATAGGCAGGTGCCTTATAAAAAAACTTCTGCAAAGGTCTGTGGAATCAAGTAGTGCTATTACTGCAATTATAAGAGAACAGCAAGAAAACAGTAGCATACAAGCTATTCGTGAGACACAGCGGAAGGTAGAAACAATGACAATATCATTGGGTAAAATTAGACCTTCATCCCAGATTCTCAAAATTACCAAGAAGACTACGTGACATGTGGATTTATATCTATGATCATGAAATGCATATTTCATTAAATGTGCAAAAATATGCATCTTATATTATATAATACACCTGTAAGGGGTACTTTTTTTTAGCTATAGGATCCATGAAAACTAACAAAATAAATTCGAGTTAGAAACAGGTCTCTGATTCACTGAATCACAAAGATGAACAAATATTCTGCAATCATCTTTATGAAAAAGTTTTAGTACCACTATTAAAATGAAATAAAAATATTTAGAGGTGCCTGGGTGGCTCAGTTGGCTAAGCGCCTGCCTTTGGCCCAGGTTATGATCCCAGGGTCCTGGGATCGAGCCCCATGTCGGGCTCCCTGTTTAGCGAGGAGTCTGCTTCTGCTTCTGCCTTTGCCCCTCCCCGCTGCTCATGCCTTCTCTCTGGCTCTCTCTCTCTCAAATAAATAAATAAAATCTTAAAAAAAAAAAAAAAAACTTTAAAATTTTTTCAATTTACCTTTTAAAAAATGTCTGTTTAGTGTATGATTTAAGATTCACCTAATATATTAGCAGAACAATATAAATAGGGTTTATAAATAAATACATGTCTAGTGGAAAGGTGTGCTCAAATTCTGTTTTGAAATGGGGGTGTGCCATCTGCTCTGTTTTAAACCGTTTTTACTTGCTGACACTTGCAGGAAAGATTTTCTGTGAAGAAAATGTTTCCTGAGCACATCAAGGTTTTAAAACCAACACACCAGAGCTCAGGAGTCCCAGAGGCCTCCGTATACATATGAAAAGCTGTTGGATGGAATGCTCCAAGACCAGCAAGACCAGCTGGTGTTCTCACTGCACCCCTGCCACCCGCCGCCCCTCAGCTCTGTCAGCGAAGAGACCAGGATCTTTCTGTGACAGGAGGGTGAGGAGGGAGCTCACGTGCTCCCACACACAGGAGCAGACCCCGTGATGACAGACACGGGGGTGCTGAATGAATGTCAGGGAGACGCACAGGGGAATGCACAGGTGAGCCCTCAGGGAACAGCCCTTCCAACATCAGCAGCTTCCCCAGCCTGTCGTCTGTGGAGGAGGGACCTACGTGGCCTGACACAGGGTCCCACCACAGGCGTGCTTGTCATCAAACAGTGGGTCACCAGGACAATGCCGGCTCCTTTGAGTGTGCCACTGAGACATTCTCTAAGGACACAGCCCGAATCCAAATAAAGGGGCTCTGAATTTCCAACTTTGAACCAGCTAGATTGCACGTGCCCAAAACAACAAATTTGTTAGAATTGACCGCTGATCTTTAGGATCTCCACCAGGTGAGCTGGGTGGGTTTACGTGCTGAGGAGACAAAAACTCACCCACACAGTCCTCACGTGACGGTGACAGCTCGTGTCCCAATGGACAGTCACACTGAAAGCTGCCCTCAGTGTTCACACAGGTTCCACCCCTACAAAGGAGAGGGTTACGTTCACATTCGTCAATGTCTGAAAGGTAAAAACGTGAGATCCATTAAAGAACTCTGAGGGGAAAACATTCACGTACACAGCATGGGGGGAGAGATGATCATCTGAGGTAAGTGGGACTCAAACGTAAGAGACAGGTTTCAGAAGAGGTTTGGATAATGTTCTCCTCACTTTTTCTACTACCAGTAAATAAATGGTAAGCTTTTTTCTTAAAGACTGAGTTGTCAGGGAATTGACTTGCATGAAACAAGCAGACTCACAAGAGATAAAAATAAACAATATTTGTTTCACATCACCCTAAATTCCAGGCACCATATATTGCTATCCATACCACTAATCAAAGTAAAGGAAAAATCACAGACTGATCACCTTTTATGTCCCGTGTGGTGAGTCCTGTAAGTCACTAAATATGGACTAAAAGGTAGGCAGTACCAAGGGATTGTAATAACACACAAAAAAAGAAATAACATGGGATTTGAGTGGCTGAATATAAATTTGGGGTCACCCCCCAAGGTCATGCATGTTAAGTGAATCCCTTGTGGGTATTAGTCTGTGCTCATTTTAGATTCTATGAACAAACAGAACCCAGTCTCAGTATCTCACTGCCACCGAGGCACCAAGAGGCTGGGGCTCCCCGAGAGTTATCTCGGAGCAGATTTCCTGTCTGACACTGAAATCTGCTCTCTCGCTCACCACAGCGCCTGGCCAAGCGTGCTGCTAACGGCTCGGACACAGGCCAAGGTCGAGCTCCCTGGCTTGGAGACTGGACGGGAAGAGCTGAAGCACACTTACCCATGCAGTTCTTCATCATCATGAACCCACTCTCGTAGCCTTCGAAGCACTCACACTCGAAGCTGCCTGGCGTGTTGACGCAGACGCCGCTTCCACAGAGGTCAGGAGAAATCCTGCACTCATCAATGTCTGAGTCACGGGGTTGAAAAGAAACGAAAAAAACCGCATGAGAGGAGCAGGTACTGCAGAGCAGTGAGGCAGGTGCGGCCTTCCCGGGGAAGGTGCAGCCCCCGGGGGGCGCCGGCGAAGTCAGCGGCTAGCAGTAAGGAGCTCCGCGTGCCCGAGGTCAGCTCCAGGCGAACGGGGCCCTGGGCACATTCCTTTCCCCAACTGCCAAAACTGTCACGGCCAACGGGCAGGTGTGCGTTGGCCTTTTAGAATTCTGGAATTGTGGATTTCTCTTTGTGGCTTAGAAGTGGTAACAGAGGGATGAACAGAGCAACTGCGGTATGAGCCAGATAAGGCAGGTGGCAGATGAGGACGCAGTGGACACATGGAATGAAGTCCTGGGCATGCAGCGGGGTGGCTGGTGACCAGCACACCCAGCCAGCCTCAGAGGCAGACGTGGCCCCCCAACTTCCAGCTAGACCGTGTACATACATGGCGGAGCTGTGAAATATGCTCCGGGGTCTGTTTTTCTGTCACGTTCAGATGTGGAGGGGCTACTGATTGAGTTCTCAAAATAAAAATAAAGAAAAATGATGTGTTCGTCGCTCTACATACTACGGAAAATAAGAATCTTCAACGGCAGCTTTTATGTTATCAAAAACAAGATTCTCTGAGAAATATCCCATGCTCGTAACTGAGATTTTTTCATAGAGAAGTCATGTCTATAAATATAATTGAGAAAACATGATGTATTTAAAAAAAAAATTTTTTTTGTCAGGAACGTTTTTGTAGGAAAAAATGCCTTTGCTGGCATCTCTTCATTTTGGTGAATTTTAATTCTGAAGTCCTTCTATCACAGGATTTATCAGGGGGTAACTTGTACATGCTCTCTTGGGTGTCTCAGTCTCAGAACGTCAAATGCTTTTCTCCCAGCATTTGGTCTTTATTTATTTCCCAAATTACAGGCAATACTGAAGATATGCTTTTAAACAAAATTCTTAACACCATTCACTGATTCAATTAGGCAGCTAACACTATGCATATTGATTCTCTTGCTTGTTGTCGATCAGTATCCAGAAACTGGTAGTTAGAGATGTCTGAAGAACAGAGAATGAACTCACTGGCAGAGCACAGACACGTTCTGGCTGACGTGATGTGCTGGTTGCTGCAGTGTGGAGTGTGGACTCTGGAAGCAGACACCTAGGTACCAATCCTAGTTCTATCATCTACTGGGTGAAGAGGCTTGGGAAAATCATTTCATTTCTGTGTGCCTCAATTTCCACATCTGTAAAATGGGGAGTATAGTACAACCCACCTGCTAGGATTAAGTGAACCAGTATTTGTCAAGCGCTGAGAACAGTGCCTGTCTCATACAAAGTGCTGTATCCATGGAAACGGTTTTCTGCTAAAAACTGGTATTTTGGGAGGAGGTGGCTTTGAACTGGTCCTTTGAACAGAAATTCTAACTTTAGGGGGCCCCTGGGTGGCACAGTTGGCTGAATGACCAACTCTTGGTTACAGCTCAGGTCATGATCTCAGGGACTTGAGATCAAGCCCCTCACTGGACTCTAAGCTCAATGAAAAGTCTGCTAAAGTTTCTCTGTCCCTCTGCTCCTCCCCAGGCTCACGCGCACACTCTCTCTCTCTCTAAAATAAATAAATACATCTTTAAAAAAAAGAAATTCTAACTTTAAAGATGTGGAATGAATAGGACAAGAGATAAAGTGCACAGGTGAAGAAAAGTAATGCATTTCAGAGAACAGTCCATTGTAGAGTGCCTGGATGGCAGAGGTTGATAGCGCAAGGACAGGTAGGATGGGTGTGATTAGTGAGGGTGCCAAAAGAACACGGGCTTTAAATGTTGTGAAGAATGACGGCCAACAGTGTCCTGCTGTCCTTTCACGTTATACACCGCAACACTGCAGTGTGACCAACAAATGTCTCTCTTACACAGTCAAAGGCGACGAGTTTCAGAGTCATTAAGTAACTTGGCTAATTTCACACCAAAAACTGGAAGAACCCTGTCTTCACCCAGGTTTAAAACTGTGAGTCACTGAAAGTTGCTTTGTGGGCAGTAACACATGGTGGTTGGTGAACATGAAGGATCAATGGCATGGAAGACCCTGGAAGAATCTGCCATGCAGTGAATACTGCCACGTGTTGCCCAGTTCCCCCTTTAGGAAGGAAGGACTTACTCACCTTTCCCCTGCTGCTTCTGGGGGGCTTTGGGGCACAAAGCCCTGAGATGTAAACTATCTTCCAGAAATGCCTCAGCTAAGAGGAACATTCCTCATACTCACACCCCTTCTCTGGGCAGATGTATCCAAAGACTGACCATACAGGTCCACAGACACCTAGTCTTGTTGCCCTAAGACAGTTCTGACCGGCCATCCTAGATCCAGAGCTCCCGGTGGGGTGGGCTGAGGGCCACACTGGGACTGGTGGCCGCCCAGCCCACTTCTGCTTTCTTCCGTTCCCTCCCCGAGGTGTCGATCCCAAGAGCAATCCCTAGTAAACCTTCTGCAGGCTAATCTCTGCTCAGAGTCTATTTCCTGAGGAGCCGAGCCAGCACCTACAATAGTCTTGAAGAAAGAACAAAGAGTATAGTACTTGGAACAACCACTGTGATGGAAAATATACATAACTTCTTCCTTGTCCCAGACAGGGAGAGATCAAAACTAGATCTGAGGCCTCGATCCTGAGTGAAATGATGCTATTGCTATAGACAAGGAGGTCGCTAGGCAGAGGAAGGGTGGGGATGGGACAAAGGGAGGCTAAAGTGAAGAGGCGCTGTGGGATGGCAGGTGCAAGTGTGGCACTGAGGCAGAGGAGAGGACAGAGCCTGCCTGTGCAGGCAGGGGGCCATAGGCAGCTGTGAGAGGCGGAGGACTCTGGAAAATGCCAAGGGCAGGAAGACTCTGTGAAGATGAACAAAGACACATCACTGGCACAGATGGACGACCGAGACAGGGAAGGACCACAGAGACCAAGAGAGAAGAAAATCGAGGAGGGGCTGCAGCCAGCAGAGAGGTCAAGGAGAGTATGAACCAAGAGAAAGGTATTTTTTCAACCTGACAAAGGTGTTCTGTGAGAGAATGTATATGTGCCTCAACGAGGGAGGGCAGAAGTCAAAATTACATAGATGTAGAAAGTAAACGGCTCTTCAGGAGAGAGAGGTGAGAGATAAAAGCAGGGCAACGGGGTGGCAGCATGAGGGACAAGATGGCGGAGGAAACGGCATGAACTTGTTTTCAGGTCCCGGGAAAGCAACAGGAAAGGGAGGGAAGTGCTGCAGAAAGAGGAGGGAGCCTGCTGACAAGGGCTGGAACAGGTGCAGCAAGGGGGAGGGCATGCGGAGGAGCGGAAAACCGTGGAACATGAAATCTCACTGCCCGAGAGAGGGGCGGGTGTGGGCAGGGATCTGGCCGTGAGAGTGGATGTCAAGAAAGAAGAGTGGCAGTGAGCAGGGGCCTGAGAGGGCGTGCGGGTCAGAGGAGGTCTACAGGTGGAGTGGAGAGTCAGTCAGGGATGTAAGAGGTGAATGGTGTTGCTGAGCAGCCGTGAGTCCAGCTGAAGGCGAAGGAATGAGGTGCAGGTGGCTCCTTCCTCATCAGAAGCCTGAGAGCCAAGCAGGAAAGCCAAATGGGGGGTGAGGATCTGGGGCAGCAAGGGAGACGGAAAGTTCAGAAACGCTCCAGGGATGGTCGAGGCGGGCGGCGACCTGGGGACTCCAGTACCTTCCACAATAGAGAGTGAGGAAGGAGTCAGAAGCACATTTCAACAGTCTTGCACAAAACAAAACAAAAACAGAATGTGATCAAATATGATCAGGCTGGTTTATAGATCAGTGCCACACACTAGATTTTGGGTGTATTTTGGTCTGTTAAAAGAAAGTCCTTCCTAAAATTTTAAAGAAAGAAAAACTTATATATGTACAAAAATAAGGGTTGATATGATGAAGATCTGTAGCTCTGAAACAAATAATGCAATATATGTTAAGAAAGAAAAAAAGAAGAAGAAGAATGTAGCAGGAGGGGAAGAATGAAGGGGGGGAAATCGGAGGGGGAGAAGAACCATGAGAGACGATGGACTCTGAAAAACAAACTGAGGGTTCTAGAGGGGAGGGGGTTGGGAGGATGGGTTAGCCTGGTGATGGGTATTGAGGAGGGCACGTTCTGCATGGAGCACTGGGTGTTATGCACAAACAATGAATCATGGAACACTATATCTAAAACTAATGATGTAATGTATGGGGATTAACATAACAATAAAAAAATTAAAAAAAAAAAGAAGCACATTTCAGTGGCAATCAGCAGGGGTGAGGGCAGAGGGAAGGAAAAAGCCCAAGGAGGGGATGAATAAAGAGAGTTGTGAAAATAAGATCTTGGAGATACAGTTCAAGAGTCTGGAATAATTTATTTAATGTCATAGAAAACTCTGGACTTCCTATCTTGTCAAACTAAAGGGAACAGGTATGGACAGGGATATATGGATGGTGACTGGAGCATAATTACTGAGAAAACTCTTCACAGATGAGGAAAATAAGTTACAACTGCTCTACTACAAACTTTCACATTCTTAAGAGATATTACGTATCATTTAGACAATTAGTGCTTGCTCTAGTGTATTGATCCTCCCGGAAATCCTATTTTTCTGTTGTTCCTCAGGTAAAACAGCATTTTCATGCTGTTGTGCTGCTCTCACAAGAGCTGGTTTGGAGAAGCGATTTAAGAGCAGGGAATAAAACCCAAGAAGCCAAACGTGGGCTTTTTTCGAAGGCAGTACTTTCCAACAGAGCAAAAGAAGAGAGCCAGGGTCCGCCAAATCCAGCAAAAGAGCGGTCTTACCCGTGCAGTTTCTTTCCTCCATGTCCAGAGCAAAGCCGCTGTTGCAACGGCACTTGAAGCTGCCAATTGTATTTCTGCACTTGCCGTAAGTGCACATCCCAGGAAAAGCTTTGCATTCATTGATATCTGAAAGCAGAACAAAGCAGGAATGGAGAGCCAGTTGATTGAAAAGTGTGGGTCCCTCGGTGAAAGCTGAAAAGCTATCACGATGGAAAATAATGTTCCCAAGTCCAAACGGGGGCCCTCAACATCGTCAGTGATCACATGGATGCCACAGAGAAAGTTTCAACCCTTTTTAGTGAAGGGTTCTGATCTCTTTCTTTCTGACCATTCATTTGGGGGGGGGGGGGATAGGGAGCTTTCTGCTCCATCAGGGCTGCATCTGGTCAGGCTGCGCTAAGGGAAGCAGAGATACAGTGTGGACGGATGTATGAAAAGTGAGATTAGTGGCGTGTTTTACATCTTTACTTCAGTACCAGCCAATACAGGTGATTCATATTCCTGGGCCAAAAGGTCAGCCACAATTCACGTTTAACAAAGAAAATAAAGTGGCAAATTACATGCGTAAAGCAAAACCAAATCTGAGAGAAAGTGGGAGGTGAGCTTTGGTGCAGAGAGGTCAACGCGACCCTGAAAGTTACCTTTGTAAAATGGCCGCCCTGTAAGAACGTCCCCTCTGTTAGCAAAGCCCGGCCCCCGGGGGCACAGGGTCTCATACTCCTTGGTGCCAGGTTTGGGGCATTCCTCACACTCCGTGCCCCAGGCTGCCCCAACCGCACAGCAGCAGGCATCCATGCGAAACTTTCCAGGAACAGGATGGACACATTCATCTTCATCCCACTTCAAATAACACTGCTCCATGCGGATGTCTACACGGCAAGTGAAATCACAGTTTGAGATGAAGGTGTCACGTTCACTGACCATTCATATACTGAGTTTCAGCTCAGCACCTGGCATGATGCCGAGCTCTGGAAATACGATAATGGGTGAAAGACAGAGTCCCTGACCTCCTGGAATGGACTCCATACAGTCACTTGAAGAGAACAAAGGTGGGTTCCTCAGTATTACTTTATTTTCACAAGACACCTTCAGGAAGGAAAGATTCCCTTGTGACCAGACTCCTTCCTATCATCATCCATGATCCCTTTTGTGTATTGCTCACTTCAAAAAGAATAAGATTACTTTAGTGACAGATTCTTGTTGTTCACTGAATTGCTTAAAGTGGCTTGCGACCAGTTCTGTCCTGTCCCAGTCAGAAGCAGTAAATGATCAACTGTAATCTATCTGCCAGCTTGGGACAACTACTAAAACAGCTTTACAAAGGAAAAAAAAATGTTTTTACAGTTAAAGTTATTTTTTTGCTGTCAAATTTACCTTTGGTATGGTTTTTGTCCTGCATTATGTAAATTTGCCTTAGTCAGGGGCCAAATTATTTGCTTAAATGTCACATTTTCCCTTCAATCTTGAAATATACCAGGATCTTAGAAGACTGACAAGAGTCACAAGATAGGATAAATTAGCATGGTCGGTAAATGACACATTTATCTGTTAGTCAACAGAGCTGTTGGTCCAACTACAGCCAAACACTTGGCTGTATGGATAATGAGATAAAAAAGGTTTTCTTTAATCAAATGTTTTATTTGATGAAAGCCTTCCAAGACATTAAATCTTTTCCTAAACCTGAAACTGCTGAACAGAGTATGACATCCCTAATGGAAATATAAACATAAACAAATAAATGTGTTTACTATTTTAGTTACTGTCAATACTGATTCTTTCAAGTGCTCAAGCAAAGGTAGCATCAACTTGAGCAACCTCCTCAGCTTACAGTCACGTCCATTTCCAAGGATGGTAATTAAAAAGTCCTTTTTTTAAAGAAAGAAATCACTGTGGTAAATTTACATTTTGACTTGGTAGACTGAATACAGGTATTCACAGTAGGTATTCCGCCTTATGTATCCACACCATCACCAGCCCCAAAGCCATGCTCTCTACCAGTGTGAGGTACAACAGTAATCTCCGGAGCCTCATGACCTCAAGGCACCCAGTGGCCACTCCCAGTCACAGCCGACCCCATCCAACACTGTCACTAAGGATCTTAACAAGATATACAAGTTTTATTTAGGTACCCTGAGAACTGTGGACTAAGTCAAACTTTTTCTGAGGTCACTGATGTAATTTGCTCAAGAAGTGAGATTAGCTAAAAACAAAACAAAACAAAACACCCCCAAAATCATTTGAACTTAATATGTAAAGAGTTATGAGAGCCTGGCAGAGTAATCCTGTGTCTTTGCTACACAGATCCGTATCAATATTTGCCTCAGTAATCAAAACACTGTACACTGACCACATACGGCCCGGGAATGTTTTTACTGACTTGGGCAGAAATTAAAATATGTATTTGGAAACCTCTGGATAGTTCATGAGCTCTAGAGTTTGCTGCGGTCCTCACTATGCCTTACTACCACTTCCCTCATTTATGTTACCTGCCTGGCCCCTGAGAGTATTTGAATTTGGACCCCTGATCTAGATCAGTTCCTATCAGAGCAGTTTATCTCTACTTCTCTTCTCAGGATATTTTACATGTCTAAATGTCAGTCTCTTCTTAAACCTCCTCACATCCCCAGCCGCAATTCATTTTTGTACCATAATTCGAGTAGTGACAAAAACATTTAACCAAAGTACCTGGATGAAAACTCTAATACATCCTTTTGGAACATTATAAAAGGTGTGATTTCGAGTGATATTATTGGGAATTTATTTTGTTGAGTAATAATTTACAATCACATATATCTTCACATATAACATCTTTTTGTTACTGAAGGCTATTTGATATTATTAGTCATTTGACCATACTGACGATAGTATTTGGCATCTTCAAAAGATACTTTACTTTTTTCTAAACTTTTTAGATAATTTAACAATAAAAATCTGAAAAGAATTTTTATTATTGGACTTTTGGATATTATAATTTCTTCTCTTTCCTGTGTTTTTTTTAATTTAAATTCAATTAGCCAACATATAGTACATCATTAGTTTTTGATGTAGTGTTCAATGATTCATTAGTTGTGTATAATACCCAGTGCTCGTCACAGCACATGTCCTCCTTAATGTCCACCTCCCAGATATTATAATTTCTAATCAATTCCACATGACTTCATAGCCATACTTTGTATCCTAATTTAAATATACTATTAAAAATTAGCTTAAAATGAAATTCATGTTAATTATAATGACTCTGTACAGTGTTGCAAATATCTTGTACTATTAATTTTAAAATTCACTGATACGTGTGGGGTACCTGGGTGGCTCAGTCAGTTAAGTGTCCGCCTTCGGCTCAGGTTGTGATCCTAGGGTCCTGGGATCGAGCCCCATGTAGGGCTCCCTGCTCACCTGGGAGCCTGCTTCTCCCTCTCCCTCTGCCCCTCCCCCCTGCTCGTGTTTGCTCTCTCTCTCTAATAAATGAGTAAAAGATTTTTAAAAAAATAAAGTAAAAATCACCAATTCATTTAAATACCTTAAAGATCTTTGAATATAACACTGTCATTACTCATGCTTTGTCTACAAGCTTAAATTTCAAATACAAACCTATATACAGTTATTTTACAAACTAAAACTTACTGTTCCAATGCATATTGGAAAAAAAAAACCCTTAAGTAAATAAAACATTATTTAGATACAATATAGAATTAAGGAAAGTTTCTTTTTCAATCATTAAACTCAGATTCAGTTAAGCATGACCCTGATAATGATAAAGTCAACTAGGCATTTCTGCTTTTATTTTTATGTGTTTATTTTAAGTAATCTCTACACCCAACATGGGGCTCAAACTCATGACTTTGAGATCAAGTCACACGCTCCAAGAGCTGAGACAGCCAGGCTACCTCTCAAGTAGGCATTTCTATACTAAAGATGTTGAAAAAAAGAGCTTCCTCATTTTAGATTACAAAATGAAGCATTAAGAAAATTTAAACTCTAAGGTGATAAAGGAATGTCTAGGATCAAGCAATGTTTTCAAAGAGAGACAACAACCTTGCCTATGACCTCCCCCACTGTCTTATTTAAGAGTGCAGCTGCAATGAACTGATAAATGTTGACTCCAAACACTAGTTTCCAATTTTTCTTTTATGTTCAAAATATACATAGTTCTCTTATTCCATTGACCAATGTGAAAGACTGAAACTACCTAAAATATCTGATTAAAGAAACTAACTTTTTGAGAGAGTTTTTGAGCAGGACCAACTTCCTATATTATACAGAATCCATGTCATTTAAACACATTCACTTTAAAAATATACTCTAGTGATTCCCCCCAACCAAATATTTCATTTAAAGCCAGTTTTCCAGCTACAGACCCAGTGATTTTGAAGTGGTCAATGCCCAAGAAATAAGAAAAATTCATCCCTGGTTTCATGCATAACAATACATAAAGACATGAATCTTACCCAAACACACACGGCCAGTTCCATCCAACGTAAGGCCTTCGGGGCACTCACAATGAAAAGATCCTTTGCTATTGACACAGCGTCCATTTGGACAAACGCCAGGAAATACCTCACACTCGTTAACGTCTGCAGGGAAATAAAGTGAGCAGAGGGATAAAGATGTTAGAAATAGAAAAAGCAGGTGTAGTCTTCCCATATAG
Source organism: Phoca vitulina (assembly GCF_004348235.1). Taxonomy (NCBI): domain Eukaryota; kingdom Metazoa; phylum Chordata; class Mammalia; order Carnivora; family Phocidae; genus Phoca; species Phoca vitulina. The sequence goes on along the minus strand of NW_022589735.1, from coordinate 11,071,009 downwards.
CATATTCAATCTGTAATACAATGTGGATTATTACTTGAGTCGAACAGAAATATTCCACAACGCAACCACCGGGTTTCCTAGGTACCAGCTGTGAAAATGACCATGGCCTTGCCCATCCATAAAACCGCCCAGACATGCTCCTCCCCCAGCTGCTTTGTGCCTTTATGCCTAATGATGGCCCCATGAAAAAAAATTTTTTTTAAAGATTTTATTTATTTGACAGAGACACAGTGAGAGAGGGAACACAAGCAGGGGGAGTGGGAGAGGGAGAAGCAGGCTTCCTATGCAGCAGGAAGCCTGATGCGGGGCTCGATTCCAGGACCCCCGCCAATGCGGGGCTCGATCCCAGGGATCATGACCTGAGCCGAAGGCAGATGCTTAACGACTGAGCCACCCAGGCACCCCGTCCCGATGCAAAATTACCCAACAGCATAAAAAAGGAGAAATGGGGAACTCTAAGCTGTTTTCCGAGAATATTATTCTAAAGCATTTGTTGATTACATTGAGTATTTTTATTGCAATTTCAAGGCTTTTAAAAATGATAAATATCTCCAAAGTGAATGTTCATTTTACCTACTGCTCTAAAGACTTACAGTATCATCCAAGTATACACTCACCTTCACAAGAAACACCTTTAATCCTGGCAAACCCTCTTGGGCAAGCTGTATCTATGAGAACAAGAGGACACATTTTTACTTCATTGTAAGAGAAAATGTAACTGTTTTAAGTTCAAGAAACAGTACGGTGGAATCTAAGTTGAACTGAATAGAAACCACAAGCTGGGGTCTTAGAGCCAAGGACTCCAGGTGCTCTCCATTCAATTCAGGATGGTACATGACACACTGTGTTAACTCCCGTCAGGGTTGACCCATATGGAGATTCTCAGTTTTCCTACCATTCACTTTTGTTTTCACGATGTCAGGTGAATTACAAGTAAGCTTTACTTCCTTACATATAGGTTTAAAAGAAAGAGACATCACATTCTATTTGGACATGCGCAAACAAGGACACTGGAGGATACTGACAGTCACCCAGCAGCTAAATTCCAGAAATTCTCTTTCTCGTCTAAAATGCTCAGAAGGTCTGCTTATAGTAAAAGGATAAACCAAATACATATTTCAACAAGTGAATAAATTTCACCAGAGAAGACATTTTAGGGAGGGTAACGATCTTACAGTCTTTGTCACTCCAGAAATACATAGGGAAACAGGTGCCCGCCTAGCTGAAGCAACAGCTTTCCAGTGAGAAGCCCAGAAGGAGCTCCTGGGCAGGCTCCTACCTAGTTCACACCGTTCGCAGGGGCTCCCCCAGGCAGCTCCGAGCGTGGCGCAGCATTCCGATTTCAGCGTTGCTCCATTAATGTTCACCTCACAGCGGTTGTCCTGGATGTTGAGCCAACACGTCCCTTTCAGGCTGTCTGAAGAGGAATAGGGAGGGATGGGGAGCTCTCATCTCTGAAGAGAATGTAATTCACTCTTGTACAACAAAGGCAATTCTTACAGTATTTAACAAAAGCATTATTTTAACAATGTTTTAACGTATATTCTTTAAGCATATTTATGTGTACATGTATTTACACAAATACAGTATATTACATACATGTAAATCAAATAATCATACTATGTACATCTCACAGGACATGATAACTAATACAATTTTATCTACTGATAGTTCATGCCACTGTTGTCCCAGATTTTATGCTGGTATTTACAAACTCAGGGCATTACCATGATAAGATCATTACTTGTGTGAAAAATGCAGATAAGATTGATCTTTTATGATAAATGCTTTGATACTTAAGATTTTACCAAGTAAAATTCCTTAAATCATTTCCTTTTCTTGTAGTCCCCCACCAAATACACCACACATAATTTATGTCCTATTACAGAGAAACCAGCATTTTCTAACTGAAGATAATTATTTGATGAATAATTTACCAAAAAATCAACAAGATGAAGAAAAGAAACATCACCTATAAAACCACCACTAAGACACACCAGGGCTAGCGAGTGATGGATTTTCTTTCGGGTGTTTGCCTTTACATGATGTATGTGTGAGTTTGTCTCTAGTTCAGAAAGGAATACATGTTTATGGTAAACTGTGTGAAGAAATGGGAGAGATAATATAAAAAGGACGTGCATCTAATTAAAGAACATTTTGATTCCTATAGAAAAAAAGAATATTTTCTTAATAATGCTAAAACATTATTTGCCTTTTTCCACTCTCATTTTTTCACAAGTGTACATATGATAGAGTTTTCTAGAAGCTACACAACATGGAATAAAATTGTCATTCTGTTAAAAAAGAAAAAAAAAAAAGGATGTGTATCCAACCACCTAGCGCTAACTACTTGTACATTTTGGTCTGTCTCCGTATCACGTGTAAGTTAGGATCCCCCTTCTGTGACCGCGGCATAGCGGGCTTTGGAATGGTCACAAGGCATGCAGTCCAAGTGGACAGGGCCAGTGCAAGTCGGGTAAAAGAAATCATTCCCGAAGTCCTCCTTGCGGTACTGTGGCTCCCAGTTCAGGGTGCATAACATTACCAAGGCTCCTGTCAAAACTCAGGTTCACAAGTACGCAGGTGTGCGGCCCGGGAGCCTACATCTGACAAACTCCTCAGGTGAATGCTTTGCAGGTGGTGTATACAACAGCTTGACCAAAAACTTAACAGCATATTGCGGCTCACAGCCTTGGAGCACAATAAAGAGAAAGTATCTTCCTATAGTTTTTACCTTAAAATTCACTTAATAATATGGCTAAAGTTTCACTGCCAATTTTGGCAGTAAACACAAAGCATAAGGGGAAACAGAGAAAGAGAATTACAGTGAAATCGTCAGCACCGGGAAGGAAGAAGCTGTGGTTTCTGATTCCCTCCTGGACATGAGCAGGTAGGAGGAAGTGCCCTGCAGCCGAGTCCTCGGGGACAGAGCCCAGAACAAGACAACAGCGTCCCTGACTGGACACACACACACACACACACACAAAAACGATGGGGCAAAGCCGTGGAGAAGAGCTGGATGCTCACTTTGCTTTCTTCTGCTTTGAGATTCAGTTTGGGTGAAAACAGGTGCAAATGAAAAAGACTTTCTCATCAGACCATTTTTATCAGGTCTCAAATTACAGGCTTTTTATAGGCTTTTCACATGTTTGTTTACTTACTTGTTAAAACAGCCTCTAAAGCATGGATAATTTGCAGATGAGAAAATGAAGGCCCACAGAGGTCAACTAGTCTACCCAAGGTCACCCAGCTAGTCCAGTGTCCCCATCACACATCAAAGCTGCATATTCTGATTTCAGAGCCTCCACTTTGTAACCTCATGCTTCTTCTGGCTGGTATGGTACCAACACTTAAAAGTTACAAAACGCACTGATACACATGCACATATACACATATTAATCTCTCTCGCTCTGATTGTTTTTCTGTGTGTGTACAGACACACACACACCAGATGTAGTTATATAGCTGTGTGGTCAGGGGCTGGTTAAGAACTCTGAAAAAAATAAAGCAGGCTAAGCAGTCTTGATTGGAAAAAGACTGTTCTTATCTAGGGTAGTCAGAGAAGTTCTCACTTACAGTGTGACCTCTGAGTGAAGGCTGTAGGGTGGCAGATATTGAGAAAACAAAGATAAGACAGAGGCTACAGTAATAATCAAGAAGAGAAATATTGGGGGCTTGGATTGGGGGGCAGTGGTGGTGAGAAGCGACTGGAATATGCATAAATGTCAAGTACAATCAACAGGAATTGCTCATGGATTCAATGTGGTGTTTGAAAGAAAGACATCAAAGATAACTCCAAGGATTTTGGGGCTGCTGACCGGAAAAACTGAATTTCCATTTGCCAAGACAGAAACAATTCTGGGAGACACAGGTTCAAGCCAAAAGATAGCAATTGTGTTTTGGCCATGCTAAATTTGAAGTATCCATTGGACATCCAAATGGAGATAGTGTGCAGACAGTTGGAAATACAAGTCTGGAATCAGTGGGGAGGTTTAGGAATGACAGATACATTTGAGGGTCAATGTAGAGGCCATCTAAGCGTGAGTGTAGACAGAGAAGCCAAGAGGTTCAGGGCTGACCAGGGAGACACCTCAAGCTGGAGGGCAGGAGGATATGGAAGACATAACAACGGAAACTGAGAAAAGGGGCCAGAAAAGTGAAAAGATAAGACCAGAAATGGAAAACTTCTTGAGAAGGGGTGAGCGAAAAGCACTGCTAACAGTGAAGGTAAGAAAGAAGGAAGGACCACTGTATTGACACCATGGAGGCTACTGTCCTTGTCATGTCCATGGAATCTGAGGACAGCATGCAGACCCAAGACAAAGATGTGGGAAATTGGTTTGGATTACAGGGAGCCATCGGATGTTGAGCAATGTTATGCAGGAAAGATTAATCAAAGGTATTGTTCTATTATATTTAATAATTTTCAACCAAGATACAATAGTCTTTGTGAGCCATTTATAGAACAGTTTAAGATTAATTTATATTTAGGGAGTTTACACAATATATTCTAAATCTCTAAACATTCTAAGTGTCTATCTAGTTCCTATATGCTCTAACTAATTTTAATCACACTGGGGAATTTTTATTCAGTTCTTAATATAGACACTTGGCTCCTAGGAAAGAGCAGTTTGCAGGCTGATCACCAATTAGAGCCACTGTCAGTCCTATTAAAAAATTTTGTAGTTTTTCCTGTGTATGTTTCACGATCTATTTCTTCTTTAAAGTTAGAATTCTGTTTCCAGTGAAAAAAAGATAAAATGATGTCTAAAATTTTTTTTTAAAGATTTTATTTATTCGACAGAGAGAGAGACAGCGAGAGAGGGAACACAAGCAGGGGGAGTGGGAGAGGGAGAAGCAGGCTTCCCGCTGAGCAGACAGCCTAATGCGGGGCTCGATCCTAGGACCCTGGGATCATGACCTGAGCTGAAGGCAGACGCTTAACGACTGAGCCACCCAGGTGCCCCAGAATGTCTAAAATTTTAAAATATTAAGTAAATTTCTTTCTGAGCAGCTCTAGGCTGGGATATTCAAATTTGATCACAACCAATAAAAACTCATAACACACTGCTGAGAAAAATACGGTGGTGTTTAGTTGCCCAACATAATGACCTGGTAGTAAAAAGTCTCTGTTCTTTTTTCATTAATAAATACAAGATAAAAGACCAAAATAATAAAAGTCTTTAGGATGAAGCAAAAACTAAGATACCTTTGATGCCCAAGTGGCATATAGGTTTAATTTTCTGAGACATTAATTAATTGACATTGACAATTAATTGACATTAATTAATGCTGAGTTCATTTCCTTTGCACAATAAAATGACTCTATCTCATTTGGCAATTGCGGCCTAGCAAAAATATTTTTGCCTCACCTGATCCAACCTCTGCCCTTCCCCCAGTGGAATTCTATAAGAAAAAAAGTAATGCCCCAGGCAGATGGCAGGCTATTTCCTAATATGGAGAGCTGAGCAAGGCTCAAATTTCACCAGCTGCACCTCACTGAGAGATGAGGAGCTGGCATTTTCAAAGGGCAGGTTTTCACTGATAAGTTTGTACCTGGTCATTTCCCTTCATGTAACAAACAGGTCCTCTACCATCCAGCTAAACACTGTTAGCATCAGATGTTATACCGAAAACACAATTGTCTTGAGCAAACATGAAACTGAAAATTCATACTGGCTGGATAACCAACAAAAACTGCCAATTTATCTGGCACTGTGTAAAACTAAAATACCTTTGTATCTGGAAATACAGATTGAGTTTACTTTCAAGGTGGATACCAGCTAACTGTATGAACTGTCCTGATCCTGGCCAATGGGGCCACAGACACGAGAGGCAGGACAAAATGAGTGGTCCAGGTCTTCTCCTTGCATGTACTGAATCGCTTCTTACAGCAATAGATCAGACCATCTTATACATGTCCTACCATTATTATCACAACCTGACCTTAAATGTTTTCAGACATATAAAGAGATGTCAGTCCGGAAGTTTTAGAATCTTTCCGAAAGCAAGAAAATAGTTCTCTTTTCTTCCTTGGGCCTATACATTTATGACTGATGGGTGAAATGAAAAAATAATAAACTCCTTCTACTTGTTTAAAGTTTAAAATCCTCAAATTCTTGGGCTGTTAACGAGTCCAAACTCTATCACATTTTTGCTTTGAAGCTTGTCATAAAAAGTATGCAGCAGGGATTTGATTGTATCGGTACCGAAGGCATTCCCAGGGTAGCAAACATAAGTATGTGTGTGGCATGCAAATCCTTATAACTTACAGCATAATCTGTCTACTCATATGAAAGGAACGCTTCTTAGAAGCTAACAACATTCAAGAGCCTGCCTGTTTATGCTATCATGTTTTACTCCTATCTCGATAATGAGAGTAAACAATTAAAGCAACTCCTAATTACTAGCTTCCTGTGATCATGTTCTGTTTTCATCCACGGTAAGGCCCGCGGTCTCCGCTTAGGTTGGCAGTGAAACTCAAACACCAGTGCCATGCATGCATCTTACCAATACAGATCAATCCTGTTGAGCTGAGTTTGCTGCCAGGAGAACATTCACAATTGAAAGATCCAAGGTTGTTCCTGCAGGCCCCATTGACACATGGGTTGCTTTCACATTCATTTATATCTACAATCCAGAAGGAAAAGATTCTGTTAGAACTGCCATGTGTTCTGGAAAATATTATTCCAACAAGCCATGCTATGCCAGAATGTCTGGTAAACTTGGCTCTTGCAATTTTAATATGGATCTATGAGGCACAAAGTGAATGGGGAATGGAGACGTTGAAGTTTACAGTGTGGATACACAGACATGGCTAGGGGCTCAGGAGGACTATAGGAATCAGCCCAATATTGCGAAAGGGGTTAGTGTGTTACTCGTCACTATTTCACTACCACTTTACAGAAATTGGATTGATTTCCCCCACAATAAGATATAATTGCCCTGTGGGAAATCTGAATTCTGAATACATGGAAAGCAACATATATATTCCCGGGTACAATATGCTGTGCACAAACAAATGTTGACTGTTTCTGTCATCTGTGGCTCTGGGAGGTTTTAGAAGAAACATAAAGCCTGTATTAGAGACAATATATCACAATGCTGGCTTTCATTCCAAACTCCTGGGTACAAGTCAGGAAATCAGGGATGAAGCTTTAATACTGAGTAGAGCATTCTCTTCCAGGCCCCTCTACCTGCCTCTCTCCTCAGCCTGTTCACATTTAGATGCATGGTGTAGAGAGTCTGTTAAAGCACAATTGATTTTGGTAAAATAGAAAAAGAGAAAAAACTTTCAAATGCTTAAAACAGACCTTTACTATCATTAATCTGCTTTGAGTCCTTAATCAAATTAGACCACATAATCTAAACAATTGCTACTGAGGGTCAGAAGTAACCAGAGCACGCCCATGTTCTCAAGCAGTAACTAAAGCAAATCTCAAGCCAACAGAATTAGTTTAACAGGAGTTAATTAAAAATAAATACAGGCTTCAGTCCAAGTAATAGAACCAGTATCCAAAACTGACTCTCAGTATAAATTCGACCACTCAATTTAAAGAAGGGACGCACAGATTTCTCTTTGTACTTGGTTAACTATGTGAAACAGGTCAGCATACCTCAAGACATTTTTTGCTGCTGCTGAACACAAGGTTTCTGAGCTCACCACAGCACTTTTTTCTAAACACCTCTTTGAATTAAATAGCAAATACTATATTGAGGAAAACATGAAAATAACTAAAAGGCTGCAATGCTTACTCCTGAACATCTCAAGTAAAATATAAACCAAACTGGTCTTGAAAAGGCAGGGCTCACTACTGATTTGCAAGTCTTTGGACTTGAAATGCAAATTTAAAAATCAATATGGAAAACAGGTATGTACTTTGCTACTTCAAAATTACTAAAGTAGTACACAGGTACTAATTTAATTCTTGAAGTAGAAATTGAGGAAACATGAATGCATCTTTTTTCTTCAGGTTTTTTGTACCAAGAAATCCTCCTAAAGGAAAAATACAAGAGCAGGTTTTATAAATACAGCACAGATTTGGAAAGAAAACATCTATTCCAGAGTACTGAAATTCTTTTAGTAAAAACACAATGTAAAAAGGGAATCAGATAGCCAAAAAAAAGGAGGAGATAACTAATCTGAGGACAAATTATATATAACTCACCTATTAATTTCATTTGTAAGAAGCTCTCCAAAAAGCAAAATGTCAGTATCATGTATTTCTAAATTCCTATTCTAAATTAAGCAGTTATGAACTCTAAAACTATAAACACATGCAATGACAGCTACAAATATCAACTGTTTAATTTTTCTTTAAATACAATGTTTTTATGTTACAAATGTCATGGAACCAGGAATTGAAACAGTTCACTGTACATTCCTGGAAATAAACTTCAAAGCACATCTGGTTTACATTTAACTAGTTATGTCACTGGAAACACAATCTAAACCACAGTGCTTGCTGTAAAAATGTTAACTTTCACAGACTCACAGAGCTTAAACAAAAAAAAGCAAAATAAATTTTTTGTAACTTCAGTCTGAAACATCAGAGGATCTTTATTATTACTGCTATTTATTATATATTTAAAATAGCCTGTTGAAAACATAAATGACAAGCAAAATTAGTGATTGTAGTAAATATATACAGAGAAAGCTAGAGTCTCCAGTGAATCTGCTAATAATTCCCTGCCTCATCTTTGGAAATTAGTTTAGAAAGAACAGAAAAAAAGAGAAGTGCTTCGGGCAGACGCATTTACTGTGTGAATGCAATGGCAGAAATAAGAAGACCCAAGGGAAAAAGAGATTCATGGCCTTCAAGTCTTGTTTTTTTTTTTTAAACCACTTAATAAAATGCAAATGACTTAGCAGTGGGAAGAAAGTGAGAAATAAGTTATTTGGTTAGGTTTCTCACAATAAATCATTTTTATTTCTACCAATGTCATAAGGCTAGAGCCAAAATAGTTCTCTGTCATTTCTCTTTTATTTACATAACATGAACTTCTTTCTTAGGAATGACAGATATATATTTCATATTAAAGAAAAGGCTTAGGTTTATCAGGAACAATTATCCACTGGACAAAAATAAAGGGCACTCATTCTAACCAACGCTGTTGCCTGATTTGGTATTAATGTCCCTCATGTGTATGTAATCATCCAACATTCTATTATAAACATCATTCGCTCCTACTCTTCAATTATTCCTATGGGCAGGCGGGTCCCTGCCTTTGATTTATGTTTTGGTATTTGGGCTCTTAGTACCCTTCGACTCCATTTTACCTGTTAAAATGGTGGGAGTATGCCATAAATATCACTGACAATTAAGCATACAAACAGAACTTGGACCAAACCAATTCAAAGACAGTTTAGTTTTCCCCATCATGTGCTTCTCTCAATAGCACCAAAGAGTATTGTGACTGTGGCAGGGAAATGAGTTCATCAGCTTCCCAGGTAAACGAAGAAGGTATCCTAAGGTGCTCTTGCTTTCAGTGCTTCTTGATATTTAACAGAAGGTTATCCTCAAAAACACAATAGATAAAACTGATAAACGGCAGTGGGAAGGAAGTGCAGAAAGTCAGGAATAAAGAAAAAAAACCACAACCCTTGAAATCCCTTCTCCCATCCTCCAGAAAAATGTATGGAGGATATATGGCTGAATATTTATTTTACCAAGTACGTGTCTCAGAGCAATTCTAAAGGATGACAGGTGTCAGAGGGGGTGGGAATGGGTGCTAGAAAACATTCTAGGTGAGTATATTGGCAAAGCCTGAGCTACTCTGAAAAGACAGCTTTTCTATCTGACAGAAAGATCTTCAAAACTGTTAAGTTTTGAAAAGAAATGCTCAATTACGGAGAGGATGAGTCTTCAAGTACTTTAACTAGGATTGGAGTGAGTACTCTTCTTGGGAGGAGCTCCTCCAAAAGGACAGTTACCAGGACTAAGTTTAGAGAATGTGCATTTTATACTGAGGTTCTCTTTTCTTATTTTTCTTTTTTCCAGGCTAATTACTGTTTTTCAATGGCCCCTCCAATTCAATCCAAACTTAGAATTGCACTTTGTAATTGCATTTCATTGACTTCAGCTGAGTCATCTGTGTTCTGGCCTCTTGTTCAAGTCCTAACTTGTCTCTGTTCACAAGAGTGCTTTGAAATGAAACAATAAGACAAAGAGAGAATGTTAACATCTTTTTGCATCATATTACTATTGCTGTTTTCTTGGCTACAGAGTCACTAAGAAATACTTTAACAGATAAGGAAAGGTCTGTTCAAAATAATTAAGGATGAAATCTTTTTTTTTTTTTTTAAGTGACTTTGGCAGCAGTTTCTGGATTCGAGAATGTCATCAGACACTTCCACAGGCCCACACAGTGAGACTTAAAAAGAACAATAATTAGTAGTCATACAACAGATTATTCTGAAATACACAGTTCTTTGATCAAGAAACAAAAACATAATTGAATGCGCTGCTTGCTCAGCTGGTATCTCAGCGGAAATGAGGCCTTTTGTCATGTAAGTCACCCACATAACGTCCCCTGTATAGAAATGTAGTTAGAAGAAAATGAGGAAGTTTTTAAACAGTGATTTATGATCTAGAAACCCAAACGATAAACTTTTAAATCATCAAATAGAAAGGACATCTTTCTTAGGCTATAAGTTTACATAAGGTGGCCATTTTTACTCAGGCCCCAAATATTTTCTGGGCCAGTCTCTGAGGTATTATCAATCATGTCGTAAATAAAACGCCTCAGGGCTGACTTTGCCATTATGATTCAGGTTCCCCAAGGCCGGCGTGAATGTGTCACCGTAGTTTTTAAAAGGGGAAAAGAAAACAAACAAAAAGCTGGTTATTTTATTTCAGCAAGTAAAACACACTGGCTCTTTTCACTTCTCCCCCCCTGCAAACTTCAAAGTGTTTGTTGAGATTTTATCTGAACGGAACAAAACTGATAGATTTGTAAACTGGGTCAGGTACAGGCTCTTTCTTTCTTTAAAAAGAATTTTTTATTTGTTTGTTTGTTTATTTCAGTAATCTGTACATGCAACACGGGGCTCAAACTCATGACCCCGAGTCAGGAGACACAAGCCCTACCTATCGAGCCAGCCAGGAGCCCCAGCACATGCTATTTCTAAAACTGGCAGATGAGCTGAAAGACATGATTACATTTAAAAAATACTCAGACAATAGTCTGTTTATCACCTTGTTTCATCCATGTACTTGGTGAACATCTGTGTCTATCTAGGTACTTCCTACACACACGTAAGGCAAGGAAGGTGGCTCTTACCTTCACACGTCTCCGTCTCAGTCCTGAACACGTACCCGGGGGGGCACGTGCAGCTGTAACTCCCAGGAGTGTTTCTGCACAGGCCATTGTCACAGAGCAGTCTGTTCACCAAGCACTCATCAATGTCTGAAAGCAACCATCGGAAGACAGGGATACGCACAGTGAAATGAACAGCCCAGTGGCCAACCAGTTTTTGTTTTTTCCCTTATCCCCTCCTTGATTTCATCTCTCCTTTAAAAAAATTAATATATTTTTAGTTCAAGTATAGCTGACGTACAATATTAGAAGGGTTTCAGGTCTACAACATAGTGATTCAATATTTATACACATTGTGCAATGCTCACCGTGGTCAGTGTAGGAATTATCTGTCCATCGCCATACAGAGTTTTTACAATATTGACCGTATTGCCTGTATTCCCTATGCTGTACTTTTCATCTCCATGACTTATTTATTTTATAACTGGAAGTTGGCACTTCTTAATCCACTTTGCCTATCTCACCCATCCCCCCACCACTCTTAGTCTTTTTATGCCCAAAGCACATTCCTTGATCTTAAGCAAAATATATTTGGTTTTACTCATATGGAACATTCCTATACTGGTAGCTTTTTTCTGATTAAAATTGTAATAAAAGGGGCGCCTGGGTGGCTCAGTCGTTAAGCATCTGCCTTCGGCTCAGGTCATGATCCCAGGGTCCTGGGATCGAGGCCCACATTGGGCTCCCAGCTCAGTGGGGAGCCTCCTTCTCCCTCTCCCTCTGCCTCTCCCCCTGCTCATGCTCTCTCTCTCTCTATCTCTGTGTCTCAAATGAATAAATAAAATCTAAAAAAAAAAAAAAAATCAAATGACACTTTAAAAAAATAAAATTGTAATACAAATGCATTAAATGGCAGTTAAACAAAAGGTGTTTACTACTCTTTTTCCATTATTTTATCTCAGAACTATTCATTATTAATGGGAAATTAATGATCTATTTTGTGGAATACTCCTTTAGCAGTCTAGAACAGCCTAGAAAATATCATCTACAGCTTAGGTTTAAGGCTCACACAGTTTTATCTTCTTATCCACACTCATTTTTGCAAATGTAGTTAATAACAGAAAGAAATAAAAACTGCAGTTTGGAGAGAATAGTTCCTTCAACTTACAATTTTAGTCTTGCAAATAACAATTGTACCTTACACCAAACAATATGCACAATGTGTGTTGTGAAAATTTGGAAAACAGAGATTAGAAAAATATTTGTCATGATTCCATCAGCTCTGATATATACTATTTTTTGTGTTTTATCTGATTTTTTACCCTTTGGGTGTTATGTTTTTCTCCAATGCTGAATCTTGATTTTTAAAAACTGACCTTATATTTTAAACATTACCATAAACTTCCCCATGATTGTCTGTTGCATTAAGTGCAGTTATTTACCCGCTAGTCCATGCTATGGGTTATTTATTTACCCACTAGAAAATATCCCACTAGTCCGTGCTATGGGTTAAAATGTGTCCATCAAAAAAAGTTATGTTGAAGTCATAATGTGACATTATTGGGAAACAGGAACATTTTAGAAGTAATTAAGTTAAAATGAGATTGTTAGGGTAAGCTGTAATCCCATATGACTGCTGTCCATAAAAAAGGGTAAATGATGTGAGACACAGCAGGAAGATGATGTGAAAATACAGAGGGAAAAGATGGTCATGTGACCAAAGTGATGCATCTACAAGCCAAGGAACATCAGCATTGCAGGCAAACACCAGAGGCTGGAAGAGGGAAGGAGGGATCCTCCCCCAGAGCCATCAGAGAGAGCACAGCCCTCGGGACACCTTGATTTTAGACTTCTGGCTTCCCAAACTGTGAGACAAGAAATTTCTGTTGCTTTAAGCAACTCAAATTTTGGTACTTTGTGACGGCAACCTTAGCAAACTAAAACTGAAATTTGGCTTCATTTTTATTTTAAAATGTAGTTTTAACTCTTATCAAAATTGTGCATATACCTACTTTAAAAAGTGAAGGAGCACCACGAACCGTGTTCAGTGTATAAATGCTCACTGAATCTCCCTGTTTTCAGTAGGGTGCCCGTGTGCTCAACTGCATTTGGGAATTATGCTGGAAGCAACTTTGCTTCTGGTAAATATAAGCTAACTGGTTTACATATTTTTATGAATTTCAATAATCTTTCCCTGTGAGTATCAAAATCTATTATAAGTACATAACATTTAATACAGCTTTATACATCTATCTGTATATATGTGTTCAACTCAAGATCATATGAATATATTCAATAATAAAAGCTAGTACCACAAGTGCAGAAAAAGGTATTTCTTTCTAATTATAATCATCAAGACTTGGATGTAAGAGTCATCAATGGTTAGATGTAACAATTATTACATATGATGGATTAAACACATTCATTTTATAAAAGTGGACTCAAGTACTCTATGAGAAAGTCTAAATTCTTCACAAATTCCTGAATATATGAACTATGTACTTGAATTTTTACAAACATTCTCTTATAAACTACAAAAAGAAAAACCAATCTCAATAATCATGTTTGGATAAGTTGTAGCAACTAGTTGTTTCCTTGTGAGTCAACGTTTTCTCAACCTGTAATACTTTATTTTCTTAACTTACTATTATCCATACTGCCCTGTTAACTCTGAAGTCCATTTCTTAGTGAATAATTACAGGATTAAGATACATGCAGAAATACAACAGGCCAATAATTGGGTATGCATCCATTCATTTGGGAAAAGAAAGATTTAAATACTAAGTTATGCCACTAAAAATTTTGTTACTGTGTAACAGAATTGGGTGGATTCCAATATTTTTATCTCTTGGTACTAAGAAGGAAACAAGAGAAACTGTAAGATCTGCAGATTTAGTCACTTATTTATATTTTGATTTCTCTTATAATCCATGAAATTAAACTATATACAAGACTCTTGCATAAATATAGCAACTTACCAATACAGTTTCTTCCAGAAGAATCTGGTTCATAGCCACTGTTGCAATTACAACGGTAACTACCACGTAAATTTTCACAAATTCCATTGGCACATATATCAGGATCCAGAGCACATTCATTGATATCTGCATTAAATGTTGAAAGCTTAATGCTCACAGACATTTTATTGTTTGTTGATACATGTAGGCCTAATAAAGACCATTCAACATATGAAGTGTTTAACTCTGCAAACCCACAATCTGCATGTATTTCAGAAAGGGAAAGGAAATGAAAATAAGGAATAAGAGGATAAAATTGAGGGATACAGGACAACTCTTGGTAAGTTAAAAGAAAAATGAAGGGAACTGGCAGAAATTCAAAAGACTAACCCATGTAATGCACCTGTATTTATGATAAAATTAATAAAGAAAATTATAGGCTGTTGGCTCAAAATCCAAAGGAAAACTTAACTGGATATGTATTATAACCATCTAATTAAAAGACAAACATTTACTAGGGTGACCTATATAATTTTATGGTCCCCAAAGGCATAGAATATTTCTATTTTATTATCATTTTTTACAGTCAGCTAAGTAATATGATATTTAATAAATGTTTCTCATTATTGATAAGTTGAAATTAATGGAGAGGATAGTTCAAATGTGGATGCTTGAGAACACAATGTTTTACAATAAGCCACGAACTGGACTACTCTGTCAGCCATGGGCAGTAAGACTTGAGGAATGACGCACTTATATGAGCAATCTAGTAGTTCCAACAAGGGGCTGGCTCTGCTGGGGAGACCATATTGAGAGGGAATGAGAAAGAGTCACAAAGTCAAATTTTGGTCACTATGCTCAAATTTTAATCCTAATAATTGTGTTCTAGAATTTGGGAGACCTTAATATACTCCAGAAATGTTGGCTTTTTCAGTTTTGGGAGAAACATCCTTGTAAAAGTTTATTTATTCTGGTTTTTGATGTTCATCGCAAAGATGCAATACTGCCATTGACTAATCTATAATGTGTCTAAAATCTTCTCAAACACAAAAGGAGAAGAAAATATATGTAAAGTGAAGACTAACAGTAACTTACAGTTTAAAAAAAAACACAAAAGAAACTATATGTATATACTATACATATAGAAAAGAACTTAGAGTAAACTTTTACATACAGTAAAAGAACTTTAAAGTTATAAACACATATTTATTTACTATTCAAGGTTTCATAGTTGAATTTTGTGAATCATATTACTAAGTTTAAAATAGGAAAATGTCAATGAATTTCACTACCTTAGTTAAATTTAGAAACATTTCAGCATTTTTAGGCATAAATAATCTTAACTTATTTTTAGGGTAGTAAATCCCAAACATAATCCATATCAAGTATCTCTTAAAGATTTTTTTTAATCATGTCAGCACCATTATTTAATATTTTTCTTTAAAATGACTCATTTTCTTTAAACCTAAATACCAACTTTAGTCTCTTCTTAAGCAATAGTACCCACAAAATTATGGGTGTAGTTTGTTAGGGACATTTTCAACAATATATATTTAACAGATAAATATTTATCTATTATGAAAAATGTGCATCTACATACCACTTAATAAACCTATCTTATAACCACTATTCTAAGAGATAATTTATCTTATTTTACACTGATATATTTTTAAAATACTAAATACATTCATATTCATGTTCTAATCATAAAGCTATCAATTACATAATTACTATAAGAGTGAGAATTGAATAGAGTTACCTCTTCCATCCACAGTGATCCCTACTCCACTACTACAAAGACCATGGAATTCAGCTAGAAGATTAAAAAAAAAAAAACACATAAATTAAAAACTTCAAATTCTACCTCTCCATACACGAATCACTTACATCACTCCAAAAAGTACCATGAAGAAAAATTACTGGCAATAATTTTTAAAATGAAAAAATAATTACTATTTTCCAGCACATAATTATTATAACAATTCCAAAATCACAGATCAGCATAAAAAAAATTAAAAAAACACTAGTGATTATCACTGAATATAGTTAATATATTGATAAATGTTACAAATATTTTCTACATTGGGGAGGGTATGTGTTATGGTGAGCACTGTGAATTGTGTAAGATTGTTGAATCACAGACCTGTACCTCTGAAACAAATAATACATTATATGTTAAAAAAAAAAAAAAGAAGAAAATAGTAGGAAGGGAAAAATGAAGGGGGGGAAATCGGTGGGGGAGACGACCCATGAGAGACTATGGACTCTGAGAAACAAACTGAGGGTTCTAGAGGGGAGGGGGGTGGGAGGATGGGTTAGCCTGGTGATGGGTACTGAGGAGGGCACGTTCTGCATGGAGCACTGGGTGTTATGCACAAACAGTGAATCATGGAACACTACATCAAAAACTAATGATGTAATGTATGGTGATTAACATAATAAAATAAAAAAAATACAAAAAAAATGTTAAAAAAATATTTTCTACATATGGAAACTTTAAAAAAATCCAAACTGTATTGTAGAGAATGTTTTTTTAATTTTTTTGTCTCAATAACAAAATTATAATAGACAATACTTCGTGTAAAAGCATTTACCATGTGTCTGGTGTTATCCTAGCATTTTACATCTAATAATTTATTTAATCCTCCCAATATTATAAACTGGATATTTTTTAAATTTTATTTTATTATGTTAATCACCATACATTACATCATTAGTTCCACGATTCATTGTTTTCGTATAACACCCAGTGTTCCATGCAGTACGTGCTCTCTTTAATACCCATCACCGGGCTAACCCATCCTCCTACCGCCTCCCCTCTAAAACCCTCAGTTTGTTTCTCAGAGTCCATAGTCTCTCATGGTTCATCTCCCCCTCCGATTTCCCTCTCCTCATTTTTCCCTTCCTAATACCTTCTTTTTTTTTTTAAACATATAATGTATTATTTGTTTCAGGGGTACAGGTCTGTGATTCATCAGTCTTACACAATTCACAGCGCTCTCCATAGCACATACCCTCCCCAACGTCCATCACCCAGCCACCCCGTCCCTCCCACCCCCCACCACTCCGGCATATTTTTTGTTGAAATGTAGGTGACACACAATGTTACATTAGTTTTAGGTGTACAACATTGTGACTGGACAATCTGATATGTTCTGTTGTGCTCACAAGTGTAGCAACAATTCCTCACCACAAAACACAGTTACAATACCACTGACTGTATTCCCAGCGCTGTACCTTCATCCTTGTGGGACTTACTGATTCCATAACTAGAAGTCTGTACCTCCTACTCTCCCTCACCCATTTGGCCTACCCTTTCAACCTCTCACAAACATTAGTTTGTTCTCTGTATTTGTGGGTCTGCTTCGACTTCTGTTTAATAGTTTGTTTTGTTTTTTAGATTCCACATGTAAGTGAAATCATACGGTAATTGTCTTTGTCTGACTTATTTCACTTAGCATCATACCCTCTAGGTCCATCCTAGCTGTTGCAAATGGCAAGATCTCATTCTTTTTCATAGCTGAGTAATATTCACAA
Organism: Phoca vitulina; assembly: GCF_004348235.1. Taxonomy (NCBI): domain Eukaryota; kingdom Metazoa; phylum Chordata; class Mammalia; order Carnivora; family Phocidae; genus Phoca; species Phoca vitulina. Next base: position 11,053,256 of record NW_022589735.1, on the reverse strand, counting down.
ACTAGATACCATTAGTTCACCTCTCTGACACCTAAGAAAATTGGGACAGAGATGGAAGTGACTTGCTCAGATCGTAGAGGTTTAAGCAGGAAACAGGCTTGGATCCTCTGCACTGTGTCATATACATTTCATATTAATATCCCATTTAAATATAGACTATTTAATGTTTTTTCTCAGTTATGTGGTACACCACACTCATTCAAGCAATCTCTTAATGATGAAATCAGGTTTGTCCAACTTTTAGCAATTATAATACATAATATGAAATTCAATTTTATCACTAGGTTAATCTCTTGGAAGTAAAACTGCTCAGAATTTATGCCTCTTTTTAAGGCTTCTGCTAGTTTTCCTCTTCCTCCATGTGTCAGGTTAGCCTTCTATCAGCAGTATGAGAGAGTACCCATATGGGCAAAAGCAGTCATCTACACTTTACCAACCTAATAAACAAAAATGATGTTTTATTTTAATTTTCTTTTAAGTTTAGCACATTCTTTCTTGTGGTTCTCTACCACGTGCACTTGTGCTTTGTAAAATCTTATCTGTGTACATTGCACTTTTTTCTATAGATGACTTCAACTTTCCTTACTGATTAATGCAAATTCCTTATAAATTACGGAACACACTTTTCCAATTTATATGTGTATTTTAGTGTTTCGTTTCTGCTCTGAAAGTCCTTTATTATTACAAAATAACAACAAGTTAATATATTCTACCTATAAGAGATTACTTTGTTAAGGTCTAATGCAGGGAGCTAACTTCATATTTTTTCTAATATTTATCAACAATATTCATTACTTATTTCAGTCTTTCCTCACCAACCTAAACAGCATCTTTATTGTACCCAGCATTCCCATTTAAAGTCACGTCTGTTTCTAGATTCCAAGTTTTATTAATTCATTCATCTTTTTATCTAGTCTTTGTACTTCTTTTTTAATATGCATAACTGACTTCAATATTTTTAGGGCAAGATTTCCTACACGAACTCTGCTTTCTTTTAAAAAAAATGTAGGAAGAGAGAAATGAAGGAGGGGAAATCGGTGGGAGAGACGAACCATGAGAGACTATGGACTCTGAGAAAAAAACTGAGGGTTCTAGAGGGGAGGGGGTGGGGGGATGGGTTAGCCTGGTGATGGGTATTAAAGAGGGCACGTATTCAATGGAGCACTGGGTGTTATACGCAAACAGTGAGTCATGGAACACTACATCAAAAACCAATGATGTAATGTATGGTGATTAACATAATAAAAAAAATAAATAAAATGTCATGCTCAGTTCCTTCTAGAAGAATTCTGAGATTTGAACAATCTACTTAGGATTTTCAACAGAATCACAAGCCATTTCCCTTTGCTAGAGTGCATTTCTTCCACCCTCCACCTGGAATGTTCTTACTCCTTTTTTCAAGACCAAACTGAGCAGATGCCCACCCCCATCCCCATCCCCGTGAAGTCCCTCCCAGCTTTCTGGGACCACTTACTGCTCCTTCCTCTGTGTTCTCCAGTTCTCTGTTTCTGTCCCTCTTAAGGCACTAAGCATACTAACCTGTAGTTTATACGTTTGCCTGTTTATGCTCTCAACTATTCCCAAATTTAAAGAAAAAAAGAGATTGTGTTCATTTTTGAATCCCTACTGTACTTACACAAATTCAGTACAGATTTGGAAAAATATGAATAACTAAGAGTCATAGAATAGTCAAAGACTTAGACCATGCAATATGCCTGTATTTGTGAATAAACTGGTAAAAATGTTTATGACTTGCTGGAACTACTGAAAGACTGCAGCCTAAGACCATGCTGTGGCAAGATGAAAAATGCATAAAATCAGGCTCTTGCGACTATAACCTTGAAAGTAACAAGTGGGTTTTATGCTATTCATCTTCACGATGATACAAAAGATCGAAAACAGTGAGCCTAAGGTATCCACGTAAGCAATCTGCTGTAACGATCCTAATTAGGTCAGCAAATACGTTCTTCTGTTCCCTGTGTATACTCTGCCCAGAGATCATAGGTAAATACAGGCCAGATCTCATTATATGCCTCAAATACCAACACACATGTGGAATTCTTCAACCGAAAACAGAGCCGATGCACTCCTTAGCCAAATATCTAATGTTACCTTTCCAGATTCTTGACCAGATGCAAAACTGGCAAATGGGACTACCTGAATTTTTAGCAGGGCAGGGCTGGCAGGGCTCCCCAAAACCGTAGTCTGGATTGGCACAGCAGCATTCGGACTTGGTCACCGCGCCAGGGAAAGGACGAACGCACACTCCCTTCTTGATCCCACCGTAGCACGTACTGCGCATGTGAGTATCTAAAAGGAGGTGGAAGAACAATGATTTGAGATGCTGACAGAGATAAAGAGATTTCAAAACTGAGGGCTTCTTTTAACCTAAGTGGCTAATAGATGGGAAGTTTCTGGAGGGCTTCTGCCACTTTTCTTTTTATCTTTAGCATCTAACAGTGCTCAGAAATCAACAAATGTGTATTGTAGACAATTCTTTTTTTTTTTTTTTTCCTCCACGAAGTTTTATGCACTACACAAGCATTCATTATCACACTTAACCCCCAGGCCTTTTACAGAAGCAGGTATAACGCCACTGTTACAAACATCACTTTGAGCTCTAATCACTGGCTAGCCTATACTCAAAATGACACGTTATTTCTATTTTGGAAGTTCTCAGGAACAGTGAAGTGCAGGGAAGTAAACAACCTTGAGAGGACGCTGAGTGGTTGTGAAATTTCTTACTTCAACTTTCTGAGTTAGAAGGCCTTTCTTGTCAACCCCCAGTTGACTACTGTGAACTACGTTTTAATCTCAGACTCTCAAAAAACCCAGTGATAAAAATAATAGCCACTGCTATGTGTCCTCAGCATTGTATTACAGACGATGTTTTACAGACATCATCTTTTTTTTTTTAAAGATTTTATTTATTTATTTGAGAGAGAGAGCATGAGAGGGGGGAGGGTCAGAGGGAGAAACAGACTCCCCGCCGAGCAGGAAGCCCAATGCAGGACTCGATCCTGGGACTCCAGGATCATGACCTGAGCTGAAGGCAGTCGCTTAACCAACTGAGCCACCCAGGCACCCTACAGACATCATCTTGTTGAACATTCTGATCAACAACTCCACAGGACAGTGATCATTATCCTCATTTCATAGATGAGGAAGGCAAGGTTCAGAGGTATTCCTCAAGGAGCTCCAAGTCCTAGACTACCCACTGCCCAAGCTGGAGTTCATACTCAGGCTGTGTGACTTCCAAAGCTCTTCTTACCGCTGTGTCACGCTATGTCCCAAAGAAGCATATCCTGCTTAGGCTCTCGCTCTGAATTCTCATAAAATATGCTACAACTTTATGAGACAGTTAAATGGTGAACAATAAAAAATGCAGATCACCAAAGAGGCCAGAGAAGCAGCATAGCTTTTAAACACTACACTGACATAGTTATTCACAACTTGATGGAAATAATTTTATCTACTTATTACACAGAGTAACGAACTGAGTCACCTTCTGCTTTCTTATGATCTGGTGATGTTTGTCATTAAAACAATGAGATTTATAGCTGCACTAGACGATGAGATGTGTGAACGCTCACACGGAAGCGGACATGAGATTTACCACAACAACCCTACAGAGAGGACATGTTGTCCCCTTCTGCTTCTGCGGAGACAGAGTTTAGCAAAGTCAGCTCCGGGTTACACATAAGAGTAGGACTTGACTCAAAGACAAATATGCACAAATAGAACATAGTTTGATTTACAATATGATTTTTGTGAGTTCTTAGGATAACATCTATTATCTCAGAAGGCATCACAGAACGGTCAAATTTATTTCTGTGTACATGTTGAGAAGATAATCCTTGCACAATTTTTAGAAGCAAGTCGATACAAAGCTGATGGTACTCGCTGGAAGAGTGAGACAAATTATATACTGCTCTGGGTTACGGATTATCTAAGTTGTTTAGAATACCCAATGCCAGAAAAACAAAGTAACGTAACATATGTATAGGTTTCGGGGGACATGAATTGTCCTGGGTTCTGGTCCCTGTGGGATGGACCTTACTCAAAATATTTAACACTTGCCTCATCCATTAAATAAGGATAGAGTTTACATAATAAATGAGAGTTGTTTGTTAAGCACTAAGCACAGTGTGTAAGACACACAGGAAATACTCAAAAAACATGGTGACTACCTCATTTCTCTCTTCTATTTTTAATGAGGACAGTCAACCTTTTCCTGTTAAAAGGTACCAGACTGGAACCCTAGTTCATTATAACTAAACACTGCTCACAGGTGAACAGGGTAAGAGGCATCGAAAGCACCATCACATAAGTGTTTTGGTGGGGGCCTGGACCAAAATGCTGCTGAGCTATATATTTTCCAGGTTATCAAATTCCTCCATCACTCCTCTTACTAAAAAAAAATAGAATTTTTTTAAGGATTTTCTCAGATTCTACACACCACTGGTCAAGTACGTATGGATGCCAAATGTTAATTTCATTTTATTCTTTCTTTAGTGTCAACTTTTCTTTATTGCTTAAAGCAGCAACTCTAAGACTATGCCCTAGATGTGATGTTGCTATTCTAATTTAATAAAACAGTAATAACTGTAAGAGCTAACTTATCGGGCATGTGTTAAATGCCAGACACCATTCAAAGCTTTATTACAAATAAGTCTAATATTAACTTATTTCATTGTCAAAAAACAAATGAGGCAAGGAGGTACAGAGAGGTAACGTATCTTGCCTAAGGCAACAGAGCTAGTAAGGAGCACAATTAGGCTAAAGAAAATTCACCTTTTAGCTAACAGAAATGTCACACAGTATTGATAAAGATGTCAAAATATTCCTAAGCTAATGTAAGAGGATGTTAAAAAGGAAACTTAAGCTGAAATCCCAAGGTGCTAAATATCAAATAACAAGGTGAATTTTGAGACTACATCCTGAAGGAAGTGGATATGGAAAATGACTTGCCAGGTCTTGAAAACCCTCCCAATTAAGAGAGGATTTCTTGAGGAGGAATTTTTTGGCAAGAGCTGGATTATGAGTTCGGGATGCTTCCATCCTCACCACTGGTCCAAAGAGAAGAACTTCACAGGGGGCAGGTTATGAGCTTTGTGCCCAGCAGCTCGGCCGGGGATACCTACAGGCAAAAGTGACTGGCTGCTATTCCTACTGGAGGGGCAGGGGACATCCACCTCTATTCGTAAGGTGAACAGGGCACAGGAGGGCAGGTTGTTTGGATTAGATGTGGGCCACATAAAGAGAGGGTCCTAAAACAATGGTGTGGAGGGGTGATGGGACAGCATCAGACAGAGCCTATCTGGACTGCTAAAAACCAGAGAGTGGGTGAGGCAGTGTATGCATCTCAGGAAGGGCAACTGAATGCTTCTGGAGGAACCACGAAAGGAAGGGGTGCTTTAAACACCGGGGAAGCCCAGAAACCTTGAAGCCATCCTCGGATGGTCACCAGTGCATCTGCCTTCTCACCTCTTCTCGGGCTCTTTGACCCTTGTAGAGTAAGAAGACATCCTGTTCAAGGATGTTGTATCTTCAAGTCAGGGTCAGAATATTATTATACGGTACCAGGCATTCTAGTTATTTAGATTGTTTTCATTACATGAAATTGTCACATAAATTTAAGAAAAGTAAAGTTATAGGGTTGCCTGAGTTTTCTTCCTCATTCATTGGGTAAATGGCTTCTACTGAACAAATTTAAAGATACATTTTAAAAGGATGGGAGAGACCAAAATATAGTTGCCTTTTGTTTATGCTCTGCCTATGCGTCATGCTTCTTCAGCATACTAGTTACAATAATAGTTTATTTTTCTGAAAATAAAAACCCATATCTCAGTGTCTAAGGAAAAAAAAACAATATACAGAAGGGAAATCTAAAATTGAAGTGCTAACCCTAATAATAGTTCATAGTAGTGATTCATTTCTAACTTCAACAATCAATGCATCTCAAAAGCATCACCAAAGGCAGAAGAGATGAAGAAAAAACATCTAGCATGTGATGGGAACAGCAATATATATAATCAGACATAGAACAAATGGTATTTTTATTTTAAAAAGTTTAATTGACCACAATTGTGAAAACTTGGAGGCTTTCCAACAATGTCTCATGCCTTTTCTGTATGTGGATGAGAGAATGAAGATTTGTGTTTGAAACACTGTGTTCCTCATCACTACTCATACATTGTTGCTTAAAGGAAAAATAATTTCTTCCTCCCAGACTGGTTTTGTATTCATCATAGATTTCAACAGAATCATTTAGGTAAAGGTAAGTGGCAAGTAAGTATATTAAAGCAAGTGAAAATACTTTAGCTCTGGTAAGCAGGGAGGAGCTACATTCTTCTGGCTGTTGTATTTAAAATATCCTTGAACGAAGTGCTGACAATCTTGTAAGCTGAAATAAATCCTAGATTGGAGACAGTGGATGAACTTAAGTGCACAGATTATTTCCATCTGCTGTTGTTTCTCCCCCGCACACCTTCAGGATCCAAGTGTTTTGATTCCCATAGGAAAGAGTAAAGTATTATCTCTACGTCTAAGAAAGAATTTCATTTCTCTTACCTATACTTTTTTTTTTTTTAAAGATTTTATTTATTTATTTGACAGAGAGAGACACAGCGAGAGAGGGAACACAAGCAGGGGGAGTGGGAGAGGGAGAAGCAGGCTTCCCGTGGAGCAGGGAGCCCGATGCGGGGCTCGATCCCAGGACCCTGGGATTATGACCTGAGCCGAAGGCAGACGCTTAACGACTGAGCCACCCAGGCACCCCTCTCTTACCTATACTCTTAAACCAATGAGTAGGTCTGCCTTTTACCAAGTCACCTGAGAAATAGAGGATGCATAATGGCTAACACACCCTGGGGTGTCTTATGAAAAGCCTCTGGAGAGAAAACTGCATTAAGTATATTTTTACAAGTAATTCATTCTGCTGTTATCATTAGGACATATGGTTGGGTTCTGAAACACCAAAGACACTTTTGACTTCCTGCCTCTTTAAAGCTGATGCCTGCTAACACTGATTTGCATGCAACCCATTTGGCAAAAATAACCTTTTAAAAATAGCAAATTTGGAATGGTTTAGAATAAAATATATATTCTCTCTCATACTTTTTGCTTGTTTCTATAATTAGCTGCACAGCGATGAGAAAAAACTATATGAAAACATTTCTACCTTTTGATATAAGTCCAAGTTCTACGGTAGAAATTATATACATTTTAAACTGTTTGAGTAAAAACAGGGTTTATTTAAATATAACCATAATCTCCATCTCATATCTTACTTGTTATAAATTACAAAATCTAAATCCATTGTACTTAGAGACTCAGTTGGCTAACACTGTCAAGTATCCTAATTTAAAGATGATTTTCTTTTTCTTCTCCAGCATTTTTGACTTGCATCTCATCAGAGCTTTCTGCCAGGAGCTTGCTGGGCTCCCTGTAAATTTTTTTTTAAGCCACTTTACTGAGGTATAATTCCCATACCTAAGAATTCACCCAATTAAAGAATACAATTCAATAGTTTTGTTTTGTTTTTAGTATATTCAAAGATACATATAACCATCACTACAACTGATTTTAGGACATTTCACCACCTCAAAAATGCCTTTAGCGACTATCCCCTTATCCAGCACCCCCATTCTCTCTGCTGTAAGCAACACTAACGTGCTTTGTCTCTATAGCTCTATCTGCTTCAGACATTTCATATGAATGGAATCATACACTATCTGGGTTTCTGTGAGTGGCTCCCTTCTCTCAGCATGTTTCCAAGACTCATTCATACTTGCACATTTATCAATACTTCCTTCCTTTTCATGATTGAATACTTCTCCACTGTACGGATATATCTTTGTTTTTCAAAGACCATTCGGACACTGGGGCCATTACAGAATGGTTCACTTACCAACACACACGCGTCCGTCCACACCCACAGCCAGGCCTGGGGGACAGTCACAGCGGAAGGAGCCTTCGTTGTTGATGCAGTGTCCATTCATGCAGATTCCTGGGGTCTGGCATTCATCAACATCTGCCCAGAGGGAAGCACAACCCAGGTCATTATTGAGTAAATTTAACCTTATTACAGAGTTTACCTGTTTTCACCGCTCTAGACTGTCAACCTTTTGTTTTCCACTTTATAATTTGTGGAAGGACACATAGATATGATAACAAATCTTATAGCTAAATGTAACTCTTTTTTTTCAAGATTTTTATTTATTTGAGATAGAAGGAGAGCGAGAGAGAGAAAGCACGAGCAGGGGGAGAGGGAGAATGAGAAGCAGACTCCTCGCCAAGCAGGGAACCTGACACAGGGCTCAATCCCAGGACCCTGGAATCATGACCTGAGCCAAAGGCAGACTCTTCACCAACTGAGCCACCCAGGTGTCCAGTGCAACCCTTTCAAACACATTTTCAGAAAGACTGACTGAAAGTTGCCTCACTTTACCTATTAGAGGAAAAAAGAGCCTCACACACTCATTTTTCATTATTTATCTGCCAATTCTGTTTAATATTAAATGATATTTAATTCAAGTTAATTAAATGAAACATATTCTTAAAACCAAGGTAAATGTTTGTAATTTGCTTTTATTTACACACACATAAAATTCAAACTAAAGAGAGATGTTGTTTTAATATTAAGTTGATCAATTCATAATAACAAAATATGGGACCATCTCTCTTTTTTTTTAAAGACTTACTCATTTATTTTAGAGAGAGAGTGAGCATGTGGCTGGCGGGGAGAGGGAGAGAGAGAATCTCAAGCAGACTCCCTGCTGAGCGTGGGGCCCGACGTGGGGCTCAATCCTATGACCCTGAGACTGAGCCACCCAGGCGCCCCATGGGGCATCTCTCCTAATTTTCAATCTGCTCGAGTTTATCAAATGTAACCCAACAATGAATGGCTTCCCTGAAAGATGAAACAGCCTTCAAAACACAGGGCCACCAAATCATGAACATTTTAAGATTTGCAGATTACAATATCAGTAGTAAGGAAGTAAATAAAAAAATTTCAAGACAGCAGAAACTGTTGAGGTCATATTTATATGTGTGTGGAAGTTTCTTAGGAAATGCTAAAATAAAGTTACATGCTGTAATGTAACTGTTACACCCTGGAACATAACACTAAACTCAAATCCTGTGTTAAATCCAAGTCAGCTAACCTTGAGATGACATCTCAGTCATGAGTTAAAATAGCAGAGCTACAACATTTCTATTGAATACTATACACCCCTTTCTTGAATAGTCAAGAAGCATTTTTAAATTCAGAAATAAAAGAATCAGTCTTGATCTTTCTTTCTCAACTCTCTCTCGAATTTTGTTGAAATTACAGGAACTGGCTATAAGTACTAATGGTATTCAGATAATTTTGTGCAGTGGAAGGTAGAAAGGATTCAAAGAGTTCATTTCATATAAAAGGAGAGAAGTGAAAAAAAAACCTGCAAAACTTGTTCCAACTTACTAAATTAAAATTGTGAGTATAAACTGATATAATCTTATTTCCAAGAGGCACTTCTTTTGCTTTCTAAGGTTATTGCTAGAGCTTAGCCTTCAAAATGGCTTTATAAACAAAATGGATAGGAACACTCAAATTATTTCTTCACTAAGTCACAATGTAAGATTTTTAGATAATGATATAGTCATGATCTGTAGATTAGTTTATGGAAAGAATGTAATACAAAACAAGTAATGAATGATAGTGGAAAGTCTAGCTCTCAGGGCACAAAAAAAGAAAACCTTTCAAGATTTTTTTCTTCCTTTTTTTTTTTATTTAGGCAAGGGGTACAGAGAAATTATTTGTACATTGTCTCTTCCAGACTTGCTAGAACCAATCTGTCATTCCCTTAATTTTTCCTACACCATTATTATTATTTTTGTAAAGATATTACTGTTCCCTAGACCACAATGCGTGTTTTTCTAGGAAGCTTTAGACACCTGCCTTACTGAATTACCAAGATATGTGAATAATATGAAATCCACATGAAGAAACTGAAGTAATTCTTGCATGATTCATTCAAATAAAAAAGATGGTTTCAATCATGGTTACTTTCCTATCTCAAAGCCATACATACCAGTACAGTAACGCCCATTTGGAGCCAAGACAAATCCCGGTTTGCAGATGCACTTGAAGCTACCATCTTCATTAATGCACATCCCATTTAAACACATGTTGGTAGTTGTACATTCGTCATGATCTGCAGAAGGAGAGCAGAATGACTTATGCCACTGGCCTTGTGGGAACCAGTTCCCTCTCCTTCCACAAATAACCACCAATCATATTCCACTACATAAGTGAGCCATGTGCTCATTGATTTTTTTTTTTTTTCTAATATGAATGCCAACCAAGTGAGAGCAGATAGGGTGGTGAACGTGAGGGGCCTTTAGCATAAGGGATATAAAGGAAAGGAATTAAGTAAATGTTGTGCTTAGTTGTTATTAAAACCACATGAGATGTGCTTTACTTTGGTTAGCAAAAATGTTTATATGATTTCGGGGGGTGAGGGGAGTTTCTTCCGTAAGGGAGAATAGAGCAATGATAAACGTCACTGCGAGTGAAATAATCTGGACTTTGATTAGTAGCTGAAATATCATGTGTTGCTGTGTGACTTGAGTATTTCTGTGGGGTATTGGTATCTACTGGTACCAGACATCATAGGACCTCAGGTTTAGAGATTTGATTATCACACATGCCAGACATTTTTATATTCCCCCAGACTGGAGGTCAGGAGGAGACCTTTTCTAACCTGTTGGTGTTGTAATGGCAAAATGTAAAATCCTGTAGGTGCTAGTAATTACCACAAAGAAAAACTGCTACTTATAATTAAACATATATCACACAGAAAATTTCCAGAAGCAACAAATTATTCACTGTTATACCATTTCCAAACAATTTATCCTTTGACTTTAATAGTCTCGTGTTAAATGCATTTATATTTTACCTAAGTCATCTGAAGAATTCTCACATATGTGTTGTGCAAGCTTTCATGGAAATAGCATATATGGTTCTAAATAAAAATGTATATCCTTTAAAAATCTTTTGCAAGGAAGCAGGAAATTTCCATACCAACACAGTTTTTTCCATCTGTAGTTAATTCAAAGCCGGCATTGCAAATGCACTGGAAACTTCCATCTGTGTTCACGCACCGACCGTTTTTACAAAGAACCCCATTCTGGATGCACTCATCAATATCTGGGACAATGAAGGATGGCCAAATATTATTCTTTTACAATAACCACAGGTAAAAACAATAAGATAATAAATGTGATGTTCAACATCCAGTTTATTTTTTTACATGTAATAACTAAGATCATGTTGCTCCTTTAGCCAAACTTCCACCTCTCACCAGCTTTTTTTTTTTTTTTTTACAGCCCTGACTTAGAGGAGCTGAAAAGGGAAAGAAAGAGGAAATTGGGCTGGAGTGTGCCGGGAAGCTGGGAGAGGTGGTCAGTGTAGGGGAAAGACTGGTACAGCTGTTTTGGACACAACAGTCGAAGATATCCAAAGTCAGAGTGAGCTGCTGAGTAAGAATGCTGTAACTTCAAACTACCTGGGTTAAGAGCACCATGATGCAGACGGCGGGGTGAGCTTAGCCAAGCAACGAACCACGGATGAATAGGAAATGAAAAAGAAGATAAGCGGAGTCATCTGCAGAAAGAATTGTGCAATGAATCAGCACTGAGAGAGAGCTGGGAGGACGGTGGCCGGGGCGTGTAACAACAAAACTGTGAATCAAGACGAGGCCTGACTTGGTGTTGGAGTATGTGTGAGGTTCAAAGAAAACAGTAGTTGAAAACGACCATAAATCTTAAGCTCCGTTAATCAGAGAGCAGGAAGGCTACTGATGTTAGTTGGAGAAAGGAAGCTGTGATCTAGAGAAGGAAGATAAACCGAATTTTCTGTAAAGCCAGATATCACGTTGCCAGGGTTATACACGCAAATAGTGTTTATGCATAAAGGAAGCATGTCTGAGGGGAGTCTAAAATAAATCTGTAGGAGTACAACGGCACTTACTTCATTCCAAGTCTTATTTTAATAAATTTACTTTTAACCTCAACAGCCCGGGTCACTATATTTCATGGAACATTTTCATATGTGAACACAAACGGCCTTACCAATGCATGCTTGCTTAGTAGGAGTCCTCTGGAATCCAGCATGACATTTACAGTAATAGGATCCAGGTGTGTTAACACAATCTCCATTAGTGCAGGGATTTGATGTGCATTCGTCAACATCTGTGAGCGGCAAAAGAAACCATTACAGACTTCCCTCCATTCCTAGAAATGTTTGTTTAAAGCACATTTAGGCCTCCCAAATTTGAGAGAAGGCCAGTCCGTGGTTAATAAAGAGCGGAGTATTTATAAATGAATGAAAATTCCTTTCTTCAAATACAGAGGCCAGTCTAGAGATTTACAAAAATATTGCCTATTCGAAAGTACAAGGGAATTTGCTTTAATCAAGAAGTAATGATTTTTCAATCTGAGAAATGCAATGATTAAAAGCTCTAAAAAGCCTCCCCCCCCCCTTTTTTTTAAGCCAGCACTGGAAAGACATAGCTATGGGTTCTAAAAGGCTCTAACACTTATCTGTAGCAATCTGGGCAATAGCCTCCTCAAAGCCTTGTACAGTATTGGAAACCCAATGGAAGATGCTTGAAGATAGATATTTATAGATTCATTCTGTCAATTTCATGAGCTTTAAACAAAGAAACTGACAGACTGTGGAATTTCTTTGTTATTATGTGTTGTCTTCCATTAAATATGTAACTATATATGCACTGAGGCTTGGCTGTTTAAAGTAACAGAGGATGGGACAGAAACGGAAATTAATTAAAACAAAGTCTATTACCTTCAGCAGCCTCAGGTTTCTTTAGGACCTTAAAATGGGAACAGGAATTTTTTTTGCATAAACCAAGTTCAATGCAAATATTAGTTCTGATCCTAAATGTGAGAAACATTACTGTTTTTCATTCAAGTTCTCCTAAGGCTTGATTAAATGCAAGCCCATCGCAGAATTCTGGGACTGCAAGACCAAATGGCAGACTGAACAGTTTGGACTGCTCACAGCCCAGACAAATTGCATGTGCCAGAGTCAAAAAAGTTAAATTCATCTTATCTCAGCAATGCCCACTAAATATAATTTTGAATGCTAGTAAATTAAAAACCTTGCTGGCTGGTGAGGGCATAATGACTTGCCATTTCATATACACGTAGAAACTATTAACATATACAATTTCAGCTAAATTGGAGAGCACAACAATCAAATGAATTCACAGGTTTACCATTTTAATAAACAAATTATTCCTTTCACAGATGTTCTTTAAAAAGGAACTGTAATCTATCAAACTCACCAACCTCATTTATATAAACACTCAGACTAAATGCAATTAAGCCCTCTCTGGCAAAGGAGGGGAACAAAAAAAATCTCATAGCAAATTAAATCAAAACAACAGAGAATAACAGGATTAAATGCTTTTTCAATTCATCCAAGGGCGCCTTCAGCCCATTAAGATTCACTTACATCTAAACTTTCGGTTGATAACATCAATTCAACTGAGCCAAAGGAATGAAGCAAAATGAGAAAAGACAGAGTTTAGAGAGTTAGCAAGCATATAAAGGATACTTAGTGGACTTTCCAATAGGAATTATAACCTTGAGTTTGCAGTGTTGAAGATAGCTTAAATTCTCCGGTGTACCGTAATACCGGTGTGGTAGATGCACCTTTTCAGAAGTTTCATTGTAAAGCTCTTCATTGTAAAACTCAATTCTAGTGAAGAACATGATATCATGCACCCAACCCCCTCTCTTGAGGTCAACTTTCCAGGAAGCCAGGCCACTTTTCAGGGCCTTTTCTTTCTCTGAGAACCTGTTCCCGAGGCCCCTTGGTGCTAGGACAGCTCTGCCGATTATTTTTCCATTACAGCCATAATTCATTTTGATTTCCTTAGCCCCTTAGAGATCATACCAAAGGATCAGTACACAGAAAGATACGCTAGGTCACTTGCTTATTTTTTCTTTAGAAGTGAAAACATTCACTAAAAAACTATCAGTGAGTTTAAAATCCATGACTTTCCAATCCCATCTGTTTTGGGGGATTACTGTAAGATTTTGGCTGTAGACTAATCACAAATGAGCACCGCCGTGTTCAGAAATGTACATTTCATGGCTCTGGATTCTGAGGCGTCACAGCCTAGTACCTGCAACTTATCACCTTTTGTTTCGCCTTAGGTAGAGAACAGGGATACTTAAACATTACAGTCTGCGTGCTTTGGTTTCTTCCTATGTTTTCACTGGAGACTGAGTATTTTTAAGCAAAATTCACAGGATTTTTAAACTCCTAAAATAAATGAAATTATTGAGAAAGAGGTTGATTATCAAAATGGTTACATTCTCAGATACTATTGGGGTAAGAATAGTATTCTTACAAAATACTACTACTAATAGAAGTAATAATAAAGATATATAGTATTCTTATAAAATACTTGAAAATTATATATTCTAATTTAGCAAACACTTAATTGGCAAGGGTTCTAAGATTACCTGTGGCCCAACAGAAACAGGAATTATCTTTTACTATCCCAAAATACAATTATTTGAATTGAGTTAAAACCTATTGCTAACAGGTTGCGTTATACAGACATAAAAGAGTTCCAGAAATACATTTTAGAGTAGAACTCTCAGGAAAAGGAGAGAAAAACGTGGTGAGTAAATAAAACTGTTTTCAGGTCTCATAGCAAAATGGACCCGATTTTATTTTCCTTATGTTTGATCCTTTAATAGAGTTATTACCTTTCACATTATGACAATTTCATAAGTATCTAACACAAGTTCTCAAACAGCAATGGCAATGTGTTATTCCTCAAAACACAGGGCAATGAGTTACCACTCTTATCTCATGCTCCTATAATTTAAAATGCTGGTTAACTTAAATCCTCTTAACTTTTTCTGATATCCCAATTTATTATTGATAAAGTCAAACTCAAACTGATCAAAAGTTGACACTACAAAGAGTACTGAATTAAAAATATTAAAAACTGGGTGCCTGGGTGGCTCAGTTGATGAAAGCGACCCACTCTTGGTTTTGGCTCAGGTCATGATCTCAGGGTCATAGAACTGAGCCCCACGTTGGGCTCTGGGCTTAGCTTGGGACTCTCTCTCCCTCTCCTTCTATCTCTCCCCTCCACTTGCTCTTTTTCCGTCTCTCTCCCTGCACACCCCCTAAAATAAATAAATAAATGAATCTTTAAAAAATATATTAAAACATATTAAAAATTTATTTTCTGAAATATGCCCCAATACTAATCTTTGTCTTTATCAACTACAATGGTTAGAAAGGCAACCTTGCCTGGGTTTTAACTTTGCAGGATAGGGGGGTGAGATCAATCTAGGATGAAATTGTTTCTAACAATGTTTGGGTAAAATACTTAAGTTTGAGATATATTAACACACTAACTGTACAGACATGCAATCCCAATGCTACATTAGACAGAGTTTATGAAAACAGTTGTGGCAGCTCTTCTCACCTGGGTTTCAGAAAAGTAAGGACCTATTATTACGTTGGGACATTCGCTGTATGTGATTAGCTCACGTTGTTTGCATCTGGAGTTACACTACCTGTGTATCACCCTTGGGAGAATCGAGAAAATAGTTACTGAAATCACTTTCTGCAGGACTTAATTCGCTAAAGGAACCCCTGGTTGAGGAGGCTGGTTGGAAGCCTGACTAAGAAAAAACTTTTGATCCTTAAAGATATTTCATCTTTATACCAACGGTATCAAGTTTTACTAGGTAGAATAAAGTACACCTGGGTGCTAATATGAACTAAATGGTGGCCTTTGGCTAATTTGCAGGAAAGATTAAACTTTTGGCCTGATTTTATTGGTTAGTGAATCATGCAGTAACACATGAATGACAAATATTAATAACAATACAAAGAAAGTCAATCAAATTTCAGTTTGATACACTGTAATTTTGTATGTATCTATAAGAGAAGATATTTTATATATTGTATACTTATAACTCATGTTTTCTGGTAGGAAAGTCAATTTATAATAATAAATGCCATTTATTATTATAAAAATTATAAATATATTACATAATAAATATACCCATATTTCATGGTGTTCCAAAAAGTACCACCTGGTCAACCACTTAAATAAGCATCCAGTAGTTATCAGCTCAGCCAGGGCTGCTGCATATGGTTATATCCTACATAACCCCAAGGTGTGACATCTATATAGATTACGTGAATGGTCCCTCTATAGTTGTGCAGCGCAAAACCTATGTAACTGCACATAAGGATGCTGGTTTAAGCCTTACTGAATCATTCTCAATTGTATATAGTTTAGAATGATTGGTTTTTCCAAAACATCACTTTTGGCCGACATTTTCCTTCAAAATCATAGCGCTCTTAAAACTTTTCAGTTTACACTGGTAAAATTATGAACTCTGTTCCTGGCCTGTCATCTATATAACAGAAGACCTGAGCCCAAATCAGGTATTGAGGGTTATGCTAATTACGAATCACATACACGATCATTCGCTAAACTACTTCTAAACTAAAACTACTCTCAAGAGATCATCAAAACCCTCTTCGTTATAAAATCCAACAGATTTTTTGGCCCTCATTATATTTGAGTTTTCTGCCGCATTTCACACTTGCCACTACTTTTCTCTTCAAAGGGTATCCTTGCATGGCTTTAGCGACATAATACTTTCTGGATTATTTTGCTGTCTCACCAACGCTATTAGTGAATTTTCTTTAGGGGACTATGTTGCTGTGGCATAGGGTTCCAGCCACAGTACTACTGTTACCTTTCCACTCTTGCTGTGGTTCAGTGTGGGTGACAGTACTCACCCTCATGGTTCTAACAGCCACCTCTATGTCACTGATGCCTCGATCTGTAACTCTAGCTCTGAACACTCCTCTTAGGTTTAGACCTTTATAACTCAATGTCCTAGATACCTAACACTCCACATGTCCAAAGTGACTCCTCCCCTATCTCCTCCCAATCTGCACCTTCCTCTGCATGGCGGCTACACCACCATATATCCAGTGCTGCTCAGCTAAGAAGAAAGGCAAGAGAGAGGCAGACACAGAAATCACAATATACAGGACAGGGAAAAGTGGGGGATTCTTGAAGGGGGCTATCTCAGCAGTAGGTTAAAGGAGCATATGGAAGACCGTGCACACAGAAGAGACAGCTTGGAAATCAGCTTTGCTTCGGGAGACTTTTTTTTAAAATGACATATAGTCTAATTTGTTCCTATAGTCTAAAAGCTATGAAAGAACAAAGAAGGATTAAAGAATCATGAGCTTACCTATGCAATCCCCGTTTGAATCCTGCTTATACCCCATGTTGCATTCACATCGATAGCTAGACACAGTAGGTATGCAACGCCCATTTAAACAGAGATTAGCGTGGTGCTTACAGATATCTATCGTCTGGTTCAGAATAGCTACAGAAAATCAAAGCACAAGTGGTATTTCAGCATTATAACATGTAGTACTTTTATTAAAACTGGTTTTTTAAAAGGATATTTAATAGTCCATTAAGTGTACATATCAAAGGCTCACATTATCTATATTTTATTAAAACCTGAATGTTGAGGATCTCAAAAATATTCCTGAGACACATGGTTGTGACTTGCATTTGTTAAGTGACACATCTGGAAACTTTGCCCATAAAGATGTCTTTTCAAAATTTCAGGAACGTTCTACTGTACGTTTGAATGCTTTCCATTTTTTTTTCATAACTGTGCTGAATATTCAGATACAGTAAATAGGCCGTATGCCAAAAAGAATAAACATAACACTGTAGGACATCATTAAATATTATTAGCAAGAGCAGCTCTTATAAAAAGAATGAACTTAAATGTCAAGTACACCAATGCCAGTTCTGGCCTGAAGCCCAAGTTATTCAACAAAAAATGGTGAGGAAAAGAAAGCTATTTCATTAAAATATTTGGATAGGCACAGAGCAAGACTTATTCAGTTTATCTCAGTTGAGAAATGGTTCTGGAAAATAATTCAAGGGGTGTACGAACAGGGCAGCTGCAAACGGCCAAATGAAATACACTGGAACCAAAAACATGCTCTTTAATGGCGTCATCTGGACTGGAGTATGACCATGCTCTCATCTTTATTTTCAAAGAGAACCCGGGTCACTCTTCTTTTCTCCAATTTAGAAAGTTTATGGAACAGAAAAATAATATTTTCCTAAGCATTTTTTACTACTACCTTGTATTTTAGATCCTGAAAGAGGTTTTTACACACACACACACACACACACACACACACACACACACCCCTACCTTTTGAAAAAAATGCTAGGTATTATAAAATCATTTAAGGCAGAAAAATAAAGAGTCTACACAAAAAGTGAACACTCACTTAGTCCAGTGATGATGGGCCCCTGTCCCCCGGCGCCTACACCAGCTCCCCCAACTCCAGGAGAAAAGCCATTGCTTCCAGGGATGGGGATGAAGCCTGTCCCTCCTGGGCCATAGCCATTGCCACTTGGGGCAAAGCCATTCCCCCCAGTGCCCCCAGGTCTGGAACCAGCATTCCCTGGAATCCC
The DNA here is from genome assembly GCF_004348235.1 of Phoca vitulina. Lineage (NCBI taxonomy): Eukaryota > Metazoa > Chordata > Mammalia > Carnivora > Phocidae > Phoca > Phoca vitulina. The sequence continues at coordinate 11,034,675 of NW_022589735.1, read as the reverse complement.
TCCTATTGGAAGTCCGTCCATGCAAAGTCTGCGATATTCCTCTAGAAGAAAAGAAAGTTCAGTTAAACACAGATGGATGTCCTTCTGCATGATAAAAGCAATCTGTATACTGTAAGAACATTTGAGCTTATCTGTATTATTTGATCTGAATAAGTAGAATATTGTCTCTTGATCCAGGTTTCCAGTGCTAGGAGTAGCAGGGAAAAGCATAGATGTTTCAGAAAAAAAATAATGAAAACCTATTTGCCACATTTTAACTGAGTTGCATAACCAAAGACTTGTCTATATGTGCAGTTTGATTTTATGTCTCCAAGTGCAACTCGTAAAATTCCAGATACAACAACCAATGCAAGAAATTTACTTAAGTGGGTGAAAATGAAAGCTTTCAGTAATTCATTCTGTAGATCTGGTTTTACTTGAAACTTCATCAGCATCGCACTTACACATTTTTCCCATCTCCTTTCTTTGCTTTAAGGGATTAGTATGGCTTCAGAATAATATTTTTTATATATGTGGATTTTAACAGAAGACAGTGTTTAGTTAGCTTTTCAAACTGCACCTTATTTGTCCAAGTATCAAAGTTGAGAGAAAAGAAACAAGATGACAACAATCTACTTATTTCTTCATCTGTTCTCAGAATTAGGACACTAGGGTCGATAGAAATGAAAATTATTTACTTCAAACGACTATTTCAGTACTAATATTACTATTATATATTATTAGTGAGACCATGAGTTTCCAAAATTATATACTATGCATTAATAGTGCTGTTTTTTAAGCTTTATTACTCAATTTTGATGTTTTACATAGCTTAGAGATTTTCAAAGAATGGGCCTTAATCTTTTTCTCCATAATACTACACATAGATACATATCTTGAAAAGCAAAGTTCAAAAAGTTTAGTTATTTTCAGAATACTATAATTTAACATAAAGACAATATAATAAAACATACTGATGTGCCTTTAGGTGATTGATAAACATTAATCCTAATTTACCATTCATATCACATTAACAAGAGGAGCTACTTCTCATTCATCCTAAAGTAATTTCCTGATATCGCCTCAGTTATATGGTTAGTTAATACAGCAAAGTGAATGAGAGGTATCCTCCTACCCTTTTACTCTTAACATTCAGGTCATTAGAAAAGAGAAGTATCTTCAGGGATTGGGGTACTAGAAAATAGGGGCACTCCTGAAATAAAATATAAATAAAGTTACTCAAACATACTCAAAGCTCTGAAGTGAAAGGTCAGGAGATTTGAAAACTGAATTGAAAATACTGATGTTCAAAATAATTTTTAAAAATACTTGCATGAAGACAAGTCCTAATCCATTTTTGGGAATTTCTCTGATATTAATAAAGTGTACAAAGTCAAAACTGATCCCAAATAAACAATGTCGCCCTATCCCTCACAAAAACACCATAGTCAGAGTGAAGACGGTGCTAGGAACACACAGATGACTTGATTTCAAGGAGAAGAACAAAGTACACGGGCTGTTACTGATTTTCCTAACATTGCCTGTCCCGAGCAGACTAGCAGTCGGCCACTCACCCGAGCCTCTGACGGGACAGGCCTCGGGAATGGTTCCGACGCCCCAGCAGCGGCCGGGCTCACAACAGCACTGCATTTTCGTCATTCTGCCCGGGAGCTCTTGCGCACAGCGGCCATTCACCAGGCCCGAGAAACATGTGCCTGTTCTTTGATCTGAACATGTGGAAATAAAACAGAAGGGATGCCAGAATTATTTCAGGTTCTTGTGTCAATTAGTTTACATATCAGAAGAGGCTAAGTGAAGGGAATTATTCTACTTACCTCTAATATATCTATTTATTGCCTTAGTCTCTATGACGTTTGTTCATTTCTTTACTTATTTACTGAGCAAACATTCACTGAGCACCTATTCCATGCCATATCCCAGGGACATAGGAATGAAAGATGTGAAGCAGGTATGTGCTCCTATTACACTAAGAAGTCAACCACAGACAGATCCAGAGGAAAACAAGAACCCAATCCCAGCCTAGATTATCCAACCCCCAGCTGACCTGCAGTTGCACAGTATTATTTGCCACTGAGAGCTTATGGTTGTTCGTTACACAGCAATACCTGACTGATACAATTGCTATTCTAGAAAGGGTGATCACAAACAACTCCTCTGAGACAGGGACATCTGAGCAGAGACATGCGTGATGTGAGAGCATGAGCCGCTCAGTTATTTCAGGGAAGAGAAGCTCAAAGAAGAAGAGGATGTAGCCAGAGAAGAGAACACAAAAGGGATAGTGGAAGACTGAGCTCAGAGAGCTATCAAGGGCAGATCATGTACAACCCTGTAGACCATGAGAGAAGGACTTTTTGGTTTCATGTGGAATGCTGTAAGAATCACTGGATGTTTTCCATTAGAGGAAAAGTAATGGTTTACATCTTTAAGAAGAGCTCTTTGGCTGCTGACAGTAGCGAGTGCAAGAATACCAGTGAAGGTAATCGGCGAGGGATGATGGTGGCTTGGATGAGGGTGGCTTCAGTGACAATGATGAGAGGTACAGCCCAGGGACTGGGGTATGAGAGCAAGAGAGTTCTGGAAATTTCCTAAGTCTTTGACACAGACAGCTGGGATGGGAAGACAAGGGGAAAAGGAGGATTAAGGGACTTAGTACAAGGCTTCTCTTTAAACTGTGTTACATTTGGGATGTTGAATATAGGAGCCTGGAACCCAGAGGAATGGTCAGGCTGAAGCTATATACCTGCGAATGGCCTGCGTATACGGGCAGTTGTAAGCTGTGAGGCTGGTAAGACATTTTCAAGAAGTAGGAGCAACGCATTATGTCAAATGGTGATGACAAGTCAAGTCAGGTGAGGACCAAGCTGTAACTGTGGGGCCTGGCAGGATGCTACAGCGAGGAGATTTTTTTGTGCATTATCTTATAGTATTGGGTGTACAGCAGTTAACATGATCAAATAGGACTATAATAAACATCATTCTGCCAGCAGGGTAGAGAATGGATCAAAATGGAAGATAAAGGCTGAAAGACATCATCGAAAGAGAACATAAAATGCAAAGTTGCATAAGGATAAAATATTAATATCATCTATAAGCCCTGTGGGCTTCAACTGAAATTGCCTTTATTGTAAGCAATAAAAAAAAATTGTGGATCTAGTTCATTATGTATTTTTTAACTTTTATCAAGAAGCTTCAAAGAAGTGTTGTCTATGACTGCAAGAAGAAATAAGTACCACAATAATCAGGAGCTGCATATCAATAATGCAGATGAAACTATTAATTATAAAAAAATCCATTAATAGGTAAAGGCTAATTTTTTATACTAGATACAGAGTTTAAAATAAATGTATTATTTTCTCAAATGGTCTGTTGTATACCTCAGGTAGCTTGTAAGTGATTGTTCAATAAAGTGACTTGGCTTTAAGGTACTTCCTGTAAGGATCAGAACACCGCCTTTCACTTCCCAAAAGAAACCTAATATGCCCCAAAGCCGAGTATTAAATTTGAAGCATGCATGCGTACTTGAAAGCACCACAGACATTTCCTAAACTTCACAAGCTGGGCTTGAACAGACTGTCACCGGGAATAAGTTCACAGGTAGGTTTCTGTGTCCAAAAATGATGCAGGAAAATAATTTTTGGAATATTTATTCCAGGAACCCTGAGTATCATATTCCTAGATTTACTCAGCTGCTACATTCCTCAAGAATAGGATGTAAATTTAGATAAGAAAGTCCTAAACTCTTAATAATCATGGTTACAAAACACACTCAGTTACTACAAAGAATGTATTTCTGTCTTCAAGTCTTCTGCAAGGAGGAGGTTGTACCACAAAGTTTGAGAAAAAATAAAAGACAAAAGTCAGAAAACAAAAGAACAAAACCACGGCCTTGAAACAGAAGATTTAGGTCTTCCCTCAAAATCTTACAATTTGATTTTGCAACTATACAGAACTCTTCTTCCTCATGGAACAGGGTTAGTGGCAGAATTAAAAAAAAAAAACAAACAATATTTGTTCTGTTTCCAGCAGAACGGTGGGTTAGCTACCCTGAATGTCCCTCCCAATTGGAACATCCGGCATAAAATATGAAAAAATATTAAAAAAAAATACATCAGCCGGCTGGCATGAAAGAAAGGGGAAAAACAGAGTCTCACAATGAAGTGAAAACAGGAATCTTAAGAGGTAAGTGCACAGCTAGGTTTCAGCTTTAGAGCTTCTGCAAAGCTCTGGAGATTTCGAATTTCAGCCCTGATAGTTCCATATCGTCCAGAGCATAAAAGATAAAACCCCACATTCCCCCTCCCAGCACAAAACTTCATAGGAAACTTCCTCATAAACCAGGGGTCCCAAAGAACCATATCCTTAGTACAAGGCTATAAGGTATAGGTGGGAAGCTAAGAGACTTGCCTGTCTCTACACCTGAGGACTGAGTGGAAGTAAAAAAACATCTCTCCTAAGAATCTCTAACCACAGGTTCTTCCTCAAAGAGACAGCTCTGATGTCTCATTTCATAGTAGGTTTGTGGTCTGAAAAACTTCAAAGGAAGAATAGACTACATAGAGGTCCTCAGGTAGGGATACTAAGCAACTGGCAAAAGCCAAAACAGGACAAATGAGGACTTAATATTATGCAGGTCTCAAAGAATTCCCATAGGCAAGTCCCAAGACATAGGAGTAGCTAACAAGAAAATAAATAGCTAAATAAATGAGTAAATAAATAACACATAAAAGAAACAAGCCTCCATGAACAAAAGCAGCTGAATAAACATCAGATATCAGATATAAAATGGTCAAACTGATTCTGACAATTTGTAATTATTTGTAATGACAATTCATTAAATATTAATTATAACTAAATTATATTTAACATGCTTTATTAATTTAATATCTTTCATTAAGACAATTAAAATCTAAAAATATGAACAGGTAAAAAGAGTCCATAAACTATGAAAGAAGAGACTTAAAAAAGTCAGTGAAACTTCTATAAATGAAAACTATCGTAATTGAAATAAAATGTTTAGTGGATATAACAAAGAGTATACTGCACATAGATGAAGAGAGACTTAGTGAGCTCCAAGATATATCTGAATAATTTATCTTCAGTTTCGTTCAGAGAGATGAAGAGATGGAAAATATTTTTTTAAAAAAGGTTAAGAGATACGGAGGTGAGCATGAGAAGGTAACATACATCTAGTAAGAGCACTAGGAAGAAGTAATAAGCAGACTGGGGAGAGGCGATATTCAACAGATACTAGCTTAGAACGTTCTAACAATGTTGCAAGACAATCTCAGATCTAGGAAGTCCAACAAATCTAAAGTGGGAAAAAATAAAAAGAAATCCACACCTCACCACATCACTGTGGAACAGGAGACCAACAACGAAAAACTGAGGGGGAAAAAAAGGAAAAAAAAAACAAAACAAAGAAAAACTGAGGAAGTTAAAAATGGCTAGAAAGAGAGACAGATTACCTGCTAAGGAATATTTAAACCAATCACTGGCTTCTTAATACCTTAACTAATGGATGCTAAAACACATGGGATATTGTATCTTCTGTACACTATGATAAAATAGCTGTCAACCTAAAATTCTTTATCCCAAGAAACCATCTTTCCAAAGGGAAAATTAAGGTGATTTTCAGGAACACACACAAAAAAGAAAGAATTTTCTACCAAAAGATTCTTGCTAAAGGAAATTTTAGAACAGGTTCTTCTTCTTCTTTTTTTTAAGTGGGCTCCATGCCGGGTGCAGAGCCCAACACAGAGCTTGAACTCATGACCCTGAGATCAAGACCTGAGCTAAAATCAAGAGTGGACACCTAACTGACTGAGCCACCTAGATGCCCCTTAGAAAAGGTTCTTCGGGCAAAAGGAAGATGATTCCAAATTGAAGGTTTGAAATATATGAAGGAATAATGAGGAAAAATAGTTAGATATATGGGTAAATATAAACAAGCACCAAAATATTATACAGTAATAATAATGATTAATTGGTTGCAAATACAGAGTGGCAACTGGCTAGAATTTTTAAAAGTTGGGAGGGGGAGATCAAAGTGTGACAATTCTAAAATTCTTTTATTGTTTAGATATGGGTAAAATAAAGATTAATTTTAGACTTTAAGCTACACATGCATCTTAAAATACTAGGATGAACACTAAAACCACAGAAGTAAATAATTTCTAAACAACAAGTTAAAAAAAATGGAGTGTGGGCAAGGAGAGAAAACCAATAAATAAAAAAAGAGCAAAAAAGAGGAAAAAAGTAACAAAGAAAAAATAGGAAGCACAAAGAAGATAATCAAAATGCAAACATATTGGTTGCTATAATAAATACAAATGGATTTAAATCTCAATTTAAAAGACAAAGATTTTCAAACTATGAAAAAAAATTTTAAAAATTTAGATTTAGGTTGTTTAGAGGAGATAACATTTACAACTTAAGAAGAAAAATTGAGAGGAAAAAATACACAGCAGGCATATATTTAAACCTCCGATGCCTAAACAACCTAAATCTAAATTTTTTTCATTACTAAATACCCATTTGCTTTTCCATTATGCCATTTTCAAATATACTGAATTATCATTCTGTGTGGATCTAAAAAGCATCTTTGTATGTCAAAGAGGGGTCTTCAAATTCAATAAATATAAATAATTACTATTTGACACAGTTTGGAAATCTGATCAGTCCTAAGATATGTATTGGAGGAAACATGTCATTTGTGAGAGGGTGGAAGAGCAGAAAGAGAGTGGATTAGAAAATAAATCATAACTTTTTTCATAAATTCTTCAATTAGTTTCTTCTAATAACATCAGGGAGGCAGGCAATCTCCTTTCAATCCTGTGTGTCAAAAACATACTAGGATAAGCTACAGATCAATTTGATGCATCATAGTGTAAGGTCTCCCCAAAAATACATTTCAGTGCAAACCAGGGGCTGTTTCCTTTGCATATCAGAAATTGCATGGTCCTCAGAAAGCACTGTGTTGAAAACATGTCACATGGAAGAATATCTGGAATAAAAAAAGGGGCACCCAAAAGAAGTAAGAGCTGTCTAGGCACACCATCCCTTGAAATAGGAATTATTAGGGGCAAAGGCAGATGAGGCATATTTATGACACAACAAGGACAAATCCTTCTGATGCCTGGTGTACGTTTAACTGCAGGTCTGATATGCCAGAAGTAATGAAAACAAGTCTATTTTTCTAACAATCTATCACCCTCACTACATTCCTGAACAAGGTTTACATGAAGTCTCATTTAAAGCCCCACTATGGAAGAGGAAGCAATTCATCTTCTCTGATTAAAATTATAAATCTATACAAACTGAGGGTTGCTGGAGTGGAGGGGGCTGGGAGGGATGGGGTGGCTGGGTGATGGACACTGGGGAGGGTATGTGCTATGGTGAGTGCTGTGAATTGTGTAAGACTGATGAATCACAGACCTGTACCCCTGAAACAAATAATACATTATATGTTAATTAAAAAAACAAAAAATAAATAAAATAAAATATAAATCTATCTTGAAGCAAAATAATGGCACTCTTATCAGAGTGTTTTCATGGCTTGACATTTACTCTAAGCTTGATTTGAGAACTAATGGTTAATTAGATGATGTGATGAAAACCTTGTAAAAGCTGGGGATTGTACCTCAAAATAAATAGACCTCCTGTTGAATGAGTGTTGCTCATTAAAAATGAAGGATTCAGCCGGAAAACACCGATAAGGTTAGCTCAGGTTAGAATACTAGTGATCTAGGTGTTGGGTAAATAGCATCCATTGTCTCAGGCTTCAGCCCCTGATCCTGGAGGACTGCACCTGCCTCTTTGATGGTCTGGAGCCAACCTGGGTTCCCCTTGATTAATTCTGCAGATTCTTGCGATTTCTCAAATACTTCCATGTAGGGTTTCATTGAAAGTTTCCATTACACAAGACTAACTAGAACTAGGAACAATGAAAGAAACAGAAGTACTGTGGCTCCTAGGTTTACTGCATCCTTTAAAATAGTGAAGTGTTTCTTCCTTACTAACTTCTTCTTTCTAGGATCTTCCTTCCTTTTTTTTTTTTTTTAATTTTATTTTATTATGTTACGTTAGTCACCATACATCATTAGTTTTTGATGTGGTGATCCACGATTCATTGTTTTCATATAACACCCAGTGCTCCATGCAGTATGTGCCCTCCTTAATACCCACCACCGGGCTAACCCATCCCCCACCCTCCTCCCCTCTAAAACCCTCAGTTTGTTTCTCAGAGTCCATAGTCTCTCATAGTTCCTCTCCCTCCAATTTCCCCCTCTTCATTTTTCCCTTCCTTCTCCTAATTTCCTCCATGCTATTCCTTATGTTCCACAAATAAGTGAAACCATATGATAATTCACTTTCTCTGCTTGACTTATTTCACTTAGCATAATCTCCTCCAGTCCCATCCATGTTGATGTAAAAGTTGGGTATTCATCCTTTCTGATGGCTGAGTCATATTCCATTGTATATATGGACCACATCTTCTCTATCCATTCATCTGTTGAAGGGCATCTCGGCTCTTTCCACAGTTGGGCTATTGCGGACATTGCTGCTATGAACCTTGGGGTGCATATGGCCCTTCTTTTCACTACATCTGTGTCTTTGGGGTAAATACCCAGTAGTGCAATTGCTGGGTCATAGGGTAGCTCTATTTTTAATTTTTTGAGGCACCTCCACACTGTTTCCCAAAGTGGCTGTCCCAACTTGCATTCCCACCAACAGTGTAAGAGGGTTCCCCTTTCTCCACAACCTCTCCAACATTTTGTTGTTTCTTGCCCTGTCAACTTTTGCCATTCTAACTGCTGTAGGGTGGTATCTCAGTGTGTTTTTTTTTTAATTTTATTATGTTATGCTAATCACCATACATTACATCATTAGTTTTTGATGTAGTGTTCCATGATTCATTGTTTGCATATAACACCCAGTGCTCCATTCAGTACGTGCCCTCTTTAATACCCATCACCAGGCTAACCCGTCCCCCACCCTCCTCCCCTCTAGAACTCTCAGTTTATCTTTCAGAGTCCATAGTCTCTCATGGTTCGTCTCCCCCTCCGATTTCCCCCCCTTCATTTTTCCCTTCCTACTATCTTCTTCTTTTTTTTTTTTTTAACATATAATGTATTATTTGTTTCAGAGGTACAGGTCTGTGATTCAACAGTCTTACACAATTCACAGCGCTCACCATAGCACATACCCTCCCCAATGTCTATCACCCAGCCATCCCATCCCTCCCACCCCCCACCACTCCAGCAACCCTCAGTTTGTTTCCTGAGATTAAGAATTCCTCATATCGGTGAGATATGATACATGTCTTTTTCTGATTGACTCGCTCAGCACAATACCCTCCAGTTCCATCCATGTCATTGCAAATGGCAAGATTTCATTCCTTTTGATGGCTGCATAATAAATTTCCCTGATGGCTAATGATGATGAACATTTTTTCATGTGTCTGTTAGCCATTTTGTATGTCATCTTCAGAGAAGTGTCTGTTCATGTCTTCTGCCCATTTTTTGACTTGATTATTTGTTTTTTGGGTGTTGAGTTTGAGAAGTTCCTTCTTGGATATCAGCCCTTTATCTGTAGTGTCATTTGCAAATATCTTCTCCCATTCTGTGGGTTGCCTCTTTGTTTTGTTGACTGTTTCCTTTGCTGTGCAGAAGCTTTTTATCTTGATAAAGTCCCAAAAGTTCATTTTTGCTTTTGTTTCACTAGCTTTTGGAGATGTATCTTGTGAAACAAAAGCAAAAATGAACTTTAGGATCTTCCTTCTTAATTAAAACAAGTATCTCTGTTCCACCAGTTAACTTGTATGTGATTCTGAAGTTAAAAGTAAAACACTACTCAGTGTACTGCTGCATCCCTGTCTCCCCTTCTCCCGTTAGTTAAACATTTTTAGGCATTTTGGGTTATCCCTCAAGTGTTTTGTTGCAAATATGCACGTGCTCATGTGATCAACACCCGTGGCCACACAAGGATCTGCATGATAACAGCGTATCCTGGTCATTACTCTAAATCATTGTATGAAGACCTTCCTCATTTCTTTTAAAAAGTTGTTTCCCCCATTGATTTTCATCTCTGGTCTATGTCCTGCTCGAACATCTTGATAGGCTCTCATTGCCCTCAGGATCAATCTGAAACTCCTCAGCATAGAAGTTAAGAACATTAGCAACCAAATCTTAATCTCAACCATTTTTCTTGTTTTTTCTCCAACTATTTCCTCCCTCAGCTCTCTTTCACAGATAAACTCTTCGCACCCTCTCCAGAGCCCCTCAGACACTTTCTGTGTCTGCCATCTTTCTCATGCCTTTCTTCTTACTCGGCACACCCCTATTCCCTTTGTGCAGCTCCTACCTGTGTGCCAAAGTCTACAGCAGGACCGATTTCCTCAAGAATTTTTGACTTATAGAATCCAACGCCTACAAAATGATTTAGCAGTTAATCACCCATGGCCTTAAACATTTTCTTTCACTACTATTTTTTTCACGTTTATGTTTTCAGGTTTTGTTTTCTTAAGAATATTCCAAGACAATATTGGGCACTGAAACTTTTGTAAGGCTCAAGAAAACATCCTAGGATGTTGTGGCCATAAGATTTCTACATGCTTACTCTCATTTCCTGAACTTTGCTGGCTTTGTTGCTGACTGGTACTTTCAAATCTCTCTGCTTAGGGTCCCTGCTGGCTCTGTGTTCACAACAGCAGTAGGCATACCATCTTGCATACAGAATTTGCTCATTGCTCTTATCAGTTCATTAATTACTCATTGCTGTCTGCCAGTCACTCTCTCTGCCTATATTACCACGTGGAAGTTAGGTATTAATATAATGCCAGAGTATTCCAAAATGACATCAGGGTCATTAAACTGTGCTATTAAAAATGCTTCTAAGAAAAAGATTATTAGGCATGTTTCTACTCTTTTCAGAACTGACATACGTTAGTACTCTATGTTGAAAAGAAAGCTCTGTCCTGGGTATTTAAAAAAACTTGATAAAACATACTAGATAAAATTACATTAGGCATTTGACCTTTATATTTAGTATAAAGTAAAATGGGAAAACTATCCTAGTTTGAAATTAAAATGCCCAGCTAAATGCTTCTGCCATATGAAATTGTTTTCCTACACATAAAAGAAATAAGGCAGTTTACTGATGCTTTATAATGTGGTATACACTCAGGATATTTTTGTTAACCAGAATAAGAAATCAGGGCAGCATTCAGCATATGTCACTCTCAGAACAGAGCTGCAGATAACATGCAGTTTCATACTCGAGAAAAAGTTTTGAGTCCATCCAACTCATTATTGTTAGTATAGATGTGGTTACAAAATAAATAGTGTGGACATATCTGTAACATACATAATTTAATCATAAACAAATTCAATGTAAGAAAAGACAGACGCAGATTTAAAAAAAATCAAAATCAAAGATCTCTTACACATTAAAATGTTAGATTTGTTTTTTCTCATCTATGGAAAACACATACTTATTCCAAATGTAACATGGTTATTCAAAAAAGTTTTTTTTATTATTCAAAAAAACTTTAAGCTGCTTACTTAATTGTAACAATGGTTTTATAATTTTGGAGAGCCACTCTTCCCTCCTTAGGGGATCTCCTTTGTTCCTGGGTCAGGATGTTGACCCTGGAATGAACGGGGAATCATGCTTAGCATAGGACTCACTGTGCCTCAGCTCTCTGAAGCTCAAGCAGGCTCTTATCTTGGGGGCATTCTGGACCATCACTCGGGGCTACCACATCATGTCCAGCAGGATGCCAAATGATGTAAAGCAGTTATTGACCAACACAAAATTTTCACATTCAAGATCATCTCCTTCATCCATTTGATGGCTTGTCTATTCATTTCTAAAAGATTTACTGAGCCAAACTTCTACACAAGGCACCAGGTAAGCCTCTGAGGGAGCAGCATAAGGCAAGGCCAACAGAACTCACGGTCTGGTCAACAAACAAAGCACAAGTATCTGTGCAATGTGATAAAACCAGAAATGAAGGAAATGAAAAATATTATGGGGTGGGCTGATTAATTTTGCCCAAGAAGAAAATGTGATCTCTAACTGGGGACTTAGAGGATGAGTCGGGTTTCAATGAGCACAGAAAGGGGAAATCAAGATGCTTCAGAAGAGAGGACATTTTAGGCAAAGGCATGGTGGTGTGGTCATGCAGAGCAGCGACAGGAACGTGAGTATGCGGCCCCAAGTGTTAGAAATGAGTCTTTTTTGTGTGTATGAAAGATTTTATTTATTTATTTATTTTAGAGAAGGATTGAGAGCATGAGCAGGGGGATGGGCAGAAGGAAAGGGAAAGAGAGAATCTCAAGCAGACTCCATGCAGAGCGCAGAGCCTGACGCAGGGCTCGATCCCACAACCCTGAGATCAAGACCTGAGCTGAAATCAAGAGTTGGATGCTTAACTGACTGAGCCACCCAGGCGCCCCAGCAATAGGTCTTGAATACAGCCTGGCACCAGGTTCTAAAGGGCTTTGAATGTCCAGGTAAAGAACTTAGAACTTTATAGAGGCAGGCAAGAGATAAAGAGAATTTATCATAATTTCATGGTAAACCAAGTATCTGACAGCAAAGGAAAACAATCTCCATAAATCACTGGGAATCTTGATCTTGATTATCTGAATATAATGAAGAATATGCCTCCTTTTCAATGCAAAAAAAAAAGTGAACACAAATTGTTTGATTAAATAAATATTTAGAAATGTAAAAAATCAAATACAAAAAATTAATTTGGAAATTATGATATAAAAGATTAACATTTGTGTCAAATTCTTCTAATGAGTTTGCTTCTCTTCTCACCCCTTACCACCTCCATTCTAATCCATTCTCAAAGGCCTTCGATTACTCCACCTACCAAATAAAATACATACACCTGATGTGGATTTCCAGAACTTCACAATAATAACCTCACTTCTCCAGCCTCCCTTTTTCTTCTAGCCATATTCTACAACATAAGTTTCCTAAAACTAGGGTCTATGGCATGAGCCAATAATGTTCAATGATGACTCCCAAATTGGTATTCCTCCTACAGAATTGAATCCATGCCTATTTCAAGCTGATGAATATGTGTGTGTGGGTGTACACAGATTATTATTTCCATAGTTTTAGAAAATCAAGCCAAGTGGAGGCAGTCCTACTAGTTTTCAACTCTCCTAGACCTGTGACTTCAAAATTAAATTAAATGAATTAGACTTACATGCAGTGAGTCAATGGGCACACTGACCCTAAAACCAGTTAATTTTCTCCATTTTCTAGCCTTAATAGTGCACATAAGATGTCTGAGCTAATGTCAGATAGGAACTTGGATGCATTCATAAAGAACAAACAACTGTCATTCAAATCTCATTACTCTTAAGTTGGGAGAGGGAGGCCGGACGCAGACATCCTACCTCTCAAAGCAGATTGTCCGCATAGTACTGGAGAAACCACTCACACTAGAGACCTGGGTATCTAGGCACAGGGTCTCCACCTGCTTGAAGTAACTAAGGAGGCAGTGCAGTGTCAGACTAACACGGTGCAGGAGCCCCAGAGATCTGCATTAGAACATTGGCTCCATCTACTGGCTCTTAACCTCTCTGAACCTCAAATTTCTTTGTCTGCAAATCTGAGTAATTACACCCATCACACAGAGCTATTATAGGAATTACATAACATACGGGTCCAGTGCAGGCACATCCTTCTTCTCCTCCTCTTAATCATAATCAAGTATGTTTTATTGCACACTTACTAAGAAGAAACTGAGGTATAGGGGGGTCAGTGGCTTGCCCAAGGCCCCAGTTAGTTCTGAGATAATGAGGTAATATAGATGTGCAGTGCCTTACACATGGAATGTGTTTCATAAATGGTAATGATTATTTTTACTGCCACTACTTCTGTTTTTTCTATTATGGCCATTGCTATTCTTCTACCAGTATTTATGATGACAATATAGTATTCTGAAGGCAGAATCTATACCTCTAACCTTCACTGTTGGATGGCGGCTCTAAGTTTAAGCTTTGCTCAATAAGGGATGACCCAGACCATGACTGAAATACACTGTTTCATCTTTCCAAACGAAGGAAAACATACAAATATATCTGGCTTTACGTTGAATATACTTAAAACGCAAAATTAAAGGTGTCAATTTCTTTTTTGTAGTAACTCTTTTTCACTAGAATAAACAAGCCCTAAGTAAATAAGACATCGACTACATTCACGATTCATAGCAATGAAAGAAGCTTTAATTACTACATTCTGTCTCCCAAGGCAGATTTAAAAAAAAAATCTTTCTCCTGCCTTTGTGTCTCTAGCACTCGGCAAGAGCAATGTCTTGAGGAAGTCTTTCTTCATTTCCAAAATGACCCTGACAATATAAAACAAACCCAGATGGTTTCTGAAACTGAAGTCTTTGCAAAGAGCACCTGGTCTATCAATCCCTCAATAGTGGTGCCATTTATTTTAAACAACCTTTTCAGCCATTTTCCCAATGGTTTTATAATTGTTGCCATCTTCATACATGTTTGGGCTATTCTGTTGTTATAAAGAAGCACTGTATTGTGCCTTCAAAAATCCAAGGCTTACCGATGCACCGAGAGCCATCTGTTGAGGTCACGTATCCACGTGGACAAATGCAAAAATAGCTTCCCACGGTGTTGGAACACTCTCCAGTCTCACATATCCCAGGAATGATGCTGCACTCATCAATGTCTAATCAAGGGAAGGAGAAGAAGATGATTGAGAAAGGTGTCCATTAAACAGCTCGTACAAGGGATTTTTTTAAAGAGCATCAGAGCACTCATGGTTGATTAGGTTAGATCATATAACCCTGAATATACTCTTGTTTCAGACCCTGAGGAATTTCTCACACATATCTATGGGAACTGAGATGAAAGTAAACTCCCATGGCAGTAAACAATGCCAAAGAAAGCAAAACTCTATATCCTTTTCTCCCCCTCCCCAACAAATGCAATTTAAATTGAAAATAAGTAAAGATGTCAATGTTTTAGTTTCTATTCTATATCAACTAGGGAATTATCCTACGACAGCCTTTAAAAAACACATATAGGGATTACATTTTAAAATATGGAATAACAGAATACATTTAAAAATTTATAGCTGATTTTCATGCTAATTATTTGAACTGATGGATGGTAGCAAGTAATTTTTTTTTTTTCTATTTGGATTCAGGACATGTTTTTGTACTTACATTTGAATATGGGTATATTTGACATTCTGGGAATTAACTTTAATTCTAAAATAACACAGAAACATGGCAGAAGGCAAACTCGGGAGGCTTTGGGAGGTGTCCAGTTTTCTTATCGTGCCTCCCTGCACTTACCCATTCAGCTTATTAAATGCCTGGACTAGTCTATTCCCTCGCACGTCCATGAAAGATCTGCTTTCTTTTAAGCTTTCGTTAAAGCAGAAAACCTGGCCACTTATATAAGCATTAATGTATTTTTCTTCTAGAGTTCAGTAAGCAGAGAGAGGTGGAAAGTCAAACAAAACTACAATTAAGTACACTGGGACCTAATTGCTAATACATTTAAGAGGAAATGAGGAATTGTGAAGGAAATCCAGCCACAGATGCCTAGGAGTTGGCCCTCTTCTTTAAGGCACATAGCTAGCAAAGACCACTGAATACAGAGAAGGATTTAAAAGTCATAAACATAATGATTATGGAAAAGCAAACCTGAGCTTTTAGTTTCTTTTGAGTTTTTTTTAGTTGCATATTTATATTTTAATATATCAATTAAAAAAACAGGAAAAAATATATTCTTAAAAATGTAAGGAAAGAAATTTTATTTTTTTAAAAAGATTTTATTTATTTATTTATCAGAGAGAGAGAGCAAGAGAGAGAGCACAAGCAGGGGACGTGGTAGGCAGAGGGAGAAGTAGGCTCCCCACTGAGCAAGGAGTCTGATGTGGGACTCGATTCCAGGACCCTGGGATCATGACCTGAGCTGAAGGCAGACGCTTAACTGACTGAGCCACCCAGGCATCCCGGGAAAGAAATTTTAAGCCCCACAATTTAAAAAACTCTTGGCAATGCCTTTCTTGAATTCCTCCATTGATCTAATCATTCTTTTCTCCTCCATTTATTCTGACAAGCTACTCTTGCCTACAAGCTGTGTCATGAAATAACTATAAGCCTGTGTGTCTTCTTGGAATGTTCTCATATAAAAAAGTTATCAGATTCAGACATTCCCTGAAATAATATCTTCATTTGAGGCTTAGCAGTTAGCCACTGAAGGCGCAGTGGGACAAATCAAAATTGACCAATTCCCTGAGAGGGATCAGAATTCTAACATGAATTGACTACATGAGAAGCAAGTACATAATGCAGTGCAGTTACCAGCAGATTTAATCCAACAAAATGAAACCATGTGTGCAAAATTAGGACCTACTGCATCTTGTGTTGCTCTCTCGGTGCCGTGCATCTTAATAAAATCAAACGTGGATTCAGAATAGAAAGGAAAGTAGAAGAGCTATGCTTTAATCACCCAATGCACTGATAAGTCACTTGAGGATAGAGAAGACTATAGAAGAGACCAGCACATAGTAGAGTACCAAGCAGTGCAGAGGTGAGACAGCCCACACTGCCTTCTGATCCTCTACGGTCCTACCAACAGTCAAGGCACTTATGGAGCACAGGGTTGATCTAAATTCTTAAAAATTAGAAACCTTAAGTCCTTCATTTAAGCATTAACTCTTATTTCCAAGCATTTCCTTTCATAATAAACAACTTCTTTGTGCTCTACTTCCAAATACCGTCCCTGACAACAAAGAGTAGAACACTGAAAGACGTTTGACATTTTTCTTTTTTAAGGAAAAGAAAAATCTGGAACAGAGAAGAACACATGGAGTGATATTAAATTTGCGGGTTTTGTGTTAAATGCTTTAGTGCACCCAAACCCCATGTTTCACAATTCTTAGAATTAACTAGGAAACTTAGAAGGTTAGCTTCCAAATAATTGTATGAATAAGGCTCCTACTAAAGTATTTAGGAATCCTACATGAACAATAGGAATGTATTTCATTTTTGGGTAGACTCCCACCTAAATTTTAAAAATTCAGTGGTTTTTTTTTTTTTTAACTGATCAAAACACCCTGCATTTCAATGCAGTCATGCCCAATATTTATCCATCAATTTAAATTTAAATTTAGCATTAATATTTATGGTAAGAAGGATGTGTGGCTTCAGCTCTTTTATAATATTAGTTCTTCAAGATCATATGTCACGATCAGATGATCGTATCTTTGCAAATATAAAGAGTACACTGGTAAGATACACAGAAATGTGTCTAAGGGTGATAAATTTTTTCACTGAAAAAGGCAAAGTCTTTTAATAAAAGGAGTTGGTTTCATTCGTCCTCAGCGTATCTAATGTGCCTCCAACAACCTTCCCTTGAACTTTTTATAAAAGGTTTATTTATCGGGGGGAGGGAGGGCTCCTGTGTGGCTCAGTCCTTAAGCACTGGACTCTTGGTTTTGGCTCAGGTCACGACCTCAGGGTCATGAAATAGAGCCCAGCGTCGGGTTCCATGCTCAGCACGGAGTCTGCTTGAGGTTCTCTTCCCCTCTCTGCCCCTTCCCCCACTCGCATGTGTGCGCTCTCTCTTTCTCTCTTTCTAAAATAAAAATTAAAATCTTTAAAACTTTATCAGTTTGGTGGCTTTGGTCTGCAAATACCAGAAAAACTGGTCTAAAGGGACATAAACCAAAAAATTAATAGCTTGCATATCTGAAGTCCATACGCCATGGACATCAGGTTGGTTTAAGTCAATGTCTCTTGTTCAGTTTCTCTGAGATATGCTCAACTATGCTCTCTGTGCTTTGATTTCATCCTTAGGCTGTCTTCACTGACAGGAGCAAAATGGCTGTAGCAGTTTCTAGGCTCGACCTTTGACCCCAGGACATATAGTGGAGAAGAGGGTGTCTCTTCCTATGGCTCTCTTTTAGGAGGGAGGAAACTTTTCCCCAGGAGCACCCAGCACACCTTCCCTGTTGTCCTAATGTTTTGAGCTATATCCCTCTAGCGAGGAGAATATGCTGTTTGGCAATCCTGAACCTAGAATTCTGAACCAATTACTGTGGCAAGTGGAATGCAGTCAGATTTAGACTAATAAAGAACAACAAAAACAGCACAGATAAGTGCATCTGAAAAGAGAGCACAGCTGAAGCATGGAAAGTGTACCAGAATGGGTAGGAAGTTGATGGAAGATGAGCTTAGCTAGTTAGCCATAGGTTGAATCCTGGAGAGTCCTCCCAAGGACTTTGGCTTTTATTATGAGGTGATTTATGGTGTCTATGAAGGAGTTTAAATTGCATTCATAAGCAAATCAGTATTTTAGAAAGACAATTCTTGTGTGTAATGTGGGCAGATAATGAATCGCCTAGTGATTAATGATGAGAGCATGGAATAGGCTTTATGGTGAGAACACATTTTCGTGAGATATGAGGAAGGAGAAATCAACAGGACTTAGCTACAGGATAAATTAGACTTCTAGCTTGATTAACAAGGGACATAATGGTAGTGCTATTAACAGGGAATGGGACATGGAGAGAAGAACACATTTTAAGGTTAAGCTGGGTTTTGGACTTTTTGAACCTCAGATTTTTTTAGAGAAACGGGCAGCAATTCCAACTGCGTAGCTACAAATTTGAAACTCAATAGAGACATAAGGGGTAAAGATGTACACTTGTGATTTATCACCAACTCAGTGGGTTGTGTTTGAAGTTGTAGTAATAAATAAGATGTGCAAAGGAGACACATAAATGAAGAGAGTTGAATTTAAGGAGAGAAATTCTGAGAACCAACACATTCCAAGAGAAAGTCAAAGGAAGAAAAGCCATTATAGGTGACTGGGAAGGAAAAATTAGGGAGAGATGAGGAAGAGTATGATGAATGAAGGCCAGTATGGACACTGTCAAAAGGAGAGGGTTGTTGAATGTGCCATGGAAGGGTAAAGAAAGAGAAGGGCTGGAAAGTGCTTTGTAATTTGAAGAAGTTGAACACAGGTTTTGTGTTTTTTTTTTTTTAAGAAAATTAGATCTAATCAAAACCATCTGACAGATTTGACTGCCAAACCACAGAACCTCATATTTGTCAACCAACATTTACAACATTTACTGTAAATCTTACTCTAAGCAGAATATAATGAACAATTTGGTAAGTAGTGCTAAGTGTGATCTCAGATTATCACTGAATTCTAAGAACATGGCCCTAGAGATTCTGTCATTTCCAATATGGACGTCATACTATAAAGCAGTCCATGTAACAATTATGTTACAGGGAACTTAGAACAAATTAAACAAGAAATTCTGCTTTTAAAAAAGTCTTCGTGTTTTCTTTCCATCAGTGTCAAGGAACTATATGTATGTGGTCTATTCTGTATAATTTTTTTGGGTATAGGAAAATGTACCTTTCCATTTTACACTGAACTTCTATTAATTAATATGTTATTTAAATTTATGACTAAACTTTAAACAGAATAAACTGCTACCTGTTTCAAGCTTTATAAGGACAACAGGCATTACAGAAATGGTAAAATAAGCTATAATGGAAAAGTAACGTTTGCTTTCCCCTTTCCAGATTTTGAATGGTGTGTATCGATGTACTCAGAATTCTATTGTATATTCATAAACAGTTTTATTGAAATATAATATTATATGGTAGTACAATTCAACCCACTTGCGCAAAATTCAATGGTTTTTAGTATATTCACAGGGTTGTGCAACCATTCCTACAAGTTAATTTTAGAATATTTTCATCCCCTCAAAAGTACTTCCATCCCATCAGTTGTCACTCTCCCTACCTCCCTCTAAGCTCTAGGGAGTAACTAACCTACATATAACTAAAATATGTACAACTAATACTAACTAATCTGTCTCTATAGGTTTGCCTGTTCTGGGCATCTCCTATAAATGGAATCATAAAATATACGGTGTATAATAATATTACAGTGTATGGATAGATCACATTTTATCTATTTATTCATCAGTTAATGGATATTTGAGTTATTTCCATTTTATTGGCTATTATGGATAAAGCTGCTAGGAACATTTGGGTACTAGTTTTATGTGGACATATATTTTTATCTCACTTGGGTATACACCTAGAAGGGAAATTGCTCAGTCATAAGGTAACGTTATGTTTCATTTATTGACGAACTGCCAAATTGTCTTCCAAAGCACCTGTAGAATTTTAAATTCCCACTAGCAATGTATGAAGGTTCCAGTTTCTCCATATTCTTGCCAAGATTCATTATTATCTTTTATTTTGTAATAATGTGAAATGGTATCACACTGTAGTTCTGGTTTGCATTTCCCTAATGACTAAAGATGTTCCACACATTTTCATGTACTTAGTGGATTTTTACATTTCTTCTTTGGAGAAATATCTATTTAATTGCTTTGTCCCATTTTTAATTGAGTTATTTGCCTATTAATAATTGAGTTGAAAGAGTTCTTTATATATGTCCTGTATCTGATACATAATTTGCACATGAATTTCCAATATGAATTTTAGAACAGACTGCCAATTTCTGCAAAAAAAAAAAAAAAAGCAAATCGGGATTGCAACAGGGATTGTGTTGCATCTACAGATCAATTTAGGAAATACTATCATCTTAACAATATTAAGTATTCCAATCTAATACATAGGATGTTTTTCCATTTATTTAGAACTTCTTTAATTTCTTTCAAAAAGGTTTTGCAGTTTTAAATGTAAACGTCTTTCATTTCTTTTGTTAAATGTATCCCTAGCACTTTATTCTTTTTGATACTATTATAAATGGAATCCTTTTCTTAGTTTCACTTTCAGAATGTTCACTGCTAGGGTATGGAAATGCAATTGATTTTTATATATTGATATTGTATAACATCAACCTGGCTGAACTCCTTCATTGGATCTAACAGTTTTTTAGAGGATGCCTTCTCTGCTTCAGTGGATACCTTACTCACTTTAGTTGATATCTTCTCCACCAAAAGCATGTCATCTGCACATAGTTTTACTGCCTCTTTTCCAATCTGGATACTCTTTATTTCCTTCTCTTGCCTAAATGCTCCGTTAGCCAGAAGCACTTATTCTTTTGCCAGGAAGTATGATGTTAGCTATGGATTTTCATAAATGCCCATTATCAGGAGGTTTCCTCCTATTCCTAATTTGTTGATCATTTTTATCATGAAAGGGTGCCAGATTTTTTTAATGCACTTCTTGCATCTACTGAAATAACTGTATGGCTTTTACCTTTTATTCAGTTATTTGGATGGTGTATTATATCATTTGATTTTTCAAAGGCTGAACCACCACCCTGCATTCCCAGAATATATATGTGTATAGAACAAGAATATATGATCATGATGTATAATGACATATAATCCTTTTGATATGTAGCTGGATTCCGTGTGCTAATATTTTCTTGAGGATATCTGCATCCATAATCATGAGGAATATTCACTCTAGTTTTTTTTTTTTCCTTGTTTTCTTTGTCTGGCTTTAGTATTACCGTGACATTGTCCTCAGAGAGTGAACTGGGAGACATTTCAACCTTCTCTATTTTGGGGAAGAGTTTAGGAAATATTGGTATTAATTCTTCTTTGAACATTTGGTAGAATTTATCACTGAAGTTATCTGGGCTTGGGATTTTCTTTCTTGTGGGAAATTTTTAAAGTACTAATGGGATCTCTTTACAATTGCTATATCATGTTACTATAATGTATTGTTATCATCTATTCAGATTTCCATTTCTTCTAGAGACAGTTTTGGTAGTTTGTGTCTTTCTAGGGACTTGGCCGTTTTGTCTAAGTGGTCTAATTTATTGGCATACAGTTGGTCATTCTATTACTTTATAATCATTTTTGTAGGTCAGTGGTTATATCTTTTCTTTCATTTATAATTAATAATTTGGGTCTTCCTTCTTTTCTCTTGTCCAGTCTAACTAAAGGACTGTCAATTTTGTTGATCTTTTCTGTCAACTGAGCATGATTTTCCGTATTTTCAGTCATCTCTAATATTGTCTTCCTTCCGCTTTCTCTGATTTTAGTTTGTTCTATTTTTATTTCCAAAGTGGAAGATGAGGTTATTGGTTTGAGTTCTTTCTTTTTAATATAAGTGTTTACAGCTAGAGATTTCCCTCCAAGGACTACTTTAAATGCATCTCACAAAGTTTTGGATATTCTGTCTTTCATTCATCTCAAATTATTTTCTAGTTTCCCTGTGACTCTTCTTTGCACCCTTAGTTATTTAGAAATCTGCTGCTTAATTTTTACGTATTTATGAATTTTCCAAATTCCCTTCCGTTATTGATTGCATTTAATTCCATTGTGGTTGGAGAACATCCTTTGCATGATTTCAATCTTTTAAAATTTATTAAGCTTTGTTTTACGGCCCAGCATGTGGTCTGTTAGGGAAAACGTTCTATGTGATTTCAAGAAGAATATATATTCTCCTGTTGCTGTGTGGAGTGTTCTTCAGATGTATGTGAGATCTAATTAGCTTATTGTGTTGTTTTATTCTAGTTCCTTGTTGATCTTCTGCCTCGTATTACTGTATCCATAATTGAAAGTGGGGTATTGAATTCTCCACTACTGTTGATAAACTATTTCTCCCTTCAATTCTGTCAGTTTTGCTTCATGTATTTGGGGATCTGTTGTTGGAAGCATATATATTTTTACAACCATTACAACTCTGATGGATTAATCCTTTTATCACTAGGAAATGTTCCTCTTTACCACAGTAACATTTTTTATTTAAAATCTATTTTGTCTGATAATAGTTTAGCCATTCTAGCTGTTTGTGCTTTGCATAATATATCTTTTCTTCATCTTTTAATCTTCAACCTATCTGTATTTTTTTTTTTTAATTTTAAAGTATGTCTTCTAGAGGCAGCCCACGGAATGGGAGAAGATATTTGCAAATGACATTACAGATAAAGGGCTGATATCCAAGATCTATAAAGAACTTCTCAAACTCAACACTCAAAAAACAACCCAGTCAAAAAATGGGCAGAAGACATAAACAGACACTTCTCCAAAGAAGACATACAAATGGCTAATAGACACATGAAAAAATGCTCCACATCACTAGCCATCAGGGAAATACAAATCAAAACCACAATGAGATACTACCTTACACCAGTTAGAATGGCAAAAATTAACAAAACAGGAAACAACAAATGTTGGTGAGGATGTGGGGAAAGGGGAACCCTCTTACACTGTTGGTGGGAATGCAACCTGGTATAGCCACTCTGGAAAACAGTACGGAGGTTCCTCAAGGTGTTAAGAATAGAGCTACTCTATGACCCAGCAATTGCACTATTAGGTATTTACCCCAAAGATACAAATGTAGTGAAAAGAAGGGGCACATGTACCCCAATGTTCATAGCAGCAGTGTCCACAATAGCCAAACTGTGGAAAGAGCTGAGATGCCTTTCAACAGCTGAATGGATAAAGAAGATGCGGTCCATATATACAATGGAATATTATTCAGCCATCAGAAAGGATGAATACCCACCATTTGCATCAACATGGATGGAACTGAAGGGGATTATGCTAAGTGAAGTAAGTCAAGGAGAGAAAGACAATTATCATATGGTTTCATTCATATGTGGAGCATAAGCAATAGCTTGGAGGACCATAGGTGAAGGGAGGGAAATCTGAAGGGGGAGAAATCAGAGAGGAAGACGAACCATGAGAGCCTATGGACCCCGGGAAACTATCTGAGAGTTTCAGAGGGGAGGGGGTTGGGGGAGGGGGTAACAGGGTGATGGGTACTAAGGAGGGCACGTGCTGTGATGAGCACTGGGTGTTATACATAACTAATGAATCCCTGAACACTACATCAAAAACTAATGACGTACTATACAGTAGCTAACCGAACATAATAAAAAAAATAATAAAGTATGTCTTCTGTAGACTGTGCAAGGTACTGATTGGTCAAATGGTGTACGTAAGGCCCTTTAGCCACTCAGAGGTTGACCCTTTACTGCTGGATGTGCATGTGGCATAGAGGATGCTATCACAGTTCAGAGTATGGGTTTTTTTGCCCCATGTACTGCCAAGGAACAGTAGTTTGGAAGTCTACTCTCTGATCTCACTTGAGAGGGTAGAGCTTTGGGCATGCATGTAATGTCACATGGGCAGGGACATCTGTGCTATGATTTCTAAGCCTGGCTCCCTAGGAGTCACTCCTTGGTCAGAGTAGCTTAAATTATTGAACAGTTGGTCAGAGGTTGTGTTGAAGCGTCTTGTGTCAGTGAGGCCTCTGCTCTCGTTGACGGGTCTGTGTGGTGACTGAGGAACGCTTTCAAGTCTGACACTCTGCTCCTGAGTGGGGGAAGTCTAGCACATACCACAGCCTTCTCAAAGCTCAGAGTTGACTGGGATCCTAAGAGGGCTCTTCTGGACTCTTTCCCTAATTCTCTCCATTAAATTTCTGGCTGTGCTATGTTTTTGCTTGAATCATTGGGTTACTAGCCTCTTCTTAATTGTCTTCCACCAAAACTTCTACTGTGTATGATAGTGCCCTTAGGTATGGAGTTCTCATTCTTGGTTCCAAATAAAGTTGTCCCTTCAGGCAGAGCTAAGGACCTCTTAGTCCTCATGATCTGCCTTTTTCCCGGGCACTGCAGGGATAACTCGTGCAAGGATTCACGTTACCTGGAGCGATGCCTCTGCTCTACCAGGAGGTACTAGGGGAAGGAGACAGCAGCTCCTGTATTCTCAGTACCCCTCCATGAATGGAACCTCTGCTCTTTGAGCAAACTCGAAGTGGTGCCCCTGGACAACCACTGGTAGTACAACCTGGAGTATCCCTCCCACCTACTGGCGGAAGATGGGTGTAGAAGGAAAAGCAGTCCCCTCTGTTATTCCCACCTGGATCAGAGCTTCTGAAAATGGAATGGGGGTAAGGAAAGGGGATGAGAAGAGCCTGGCCCTCCATGAATTTTGTATCTATTATTTGTTTCAGGGGTACAGGTCTGTGATTCATCAGTCTTACACAATACACAGTGCTCACCACAACACATACCTTCCACAATGCGCATCACCCAGTGACCCCATCCCCCACCCCTCTCCTCCAGCAACCCTCAGTTTGTTTCCTGAGATTGAGTCTCTTATGGTTTGTCTCCCTCTCTGGTTTCATCTTGTTTCATTTTTTGCTAAGCGAAATAAGTCAATCAAAGAAAGACAATTATCATATGATCTCACTGATATCTGGAATTTGAGAAACAAAGCAGAGGATCATAGGGGAAGGAGGGAAAAATGAATTTATTATCTATTAAGTAGTAAAGTATCATAATCTAGTATAGTAGTATAATCTATTAAGTAAATATAAAACAAGGCACAATATGATGGATCCCACCAGAGGGGACTAACCATATACTATCTCAAATCAATTATGAGAACAAGGAAAAGCTCCTGGAGGACACAGTAGTAATAAAGAACCCTAAAGCATGGAGCAGAAATTCAGTATGGAGAGAAAATGGCAGAAGTCTTTCAGACAGTGGAAACACTATGAGCCCAAGTACAGAGGTGACCAATTAAAAGGTATGGATGAGGAATGAACAGTTTCCCATGAGCTGAGAGTATTTATAAGGGAGTAGAAGAAGATACAACTAGAAAATCAGAATGCTATTCTCAGGAATCTATCCTTATTCCGTAGCAATGACGAGCACCTAAATCACAAAGCAGGGAAAGGGAAAGAATTTTACTTTTGATGGGAATTAAAGAGTACACTTATCTCGATGAGCACTGAATAATGCATAGAATTGTTGAATTATATATTGTATGCCTGAAACTAATATAACACTGTATGTTAACTATACTGGAATTAAAATTTAAAACTTAATAAAAAATAATTTTACCTTTGGTAAATGCAGCTGCCAATGTTGAAGAAGAACAGGGCTAAGGTAAGAACAGGGCAGGGAGAGTAGAGGTAATAACATAGTCCAAGCTTCAGTTAATGAGGGGGCACTAGGAAAGCAAACAATAAATGGAAGAAACATCCTGAAGCTAAAAGCAAGAATAAGAGAAAGGGATGGTAAGATTTCATTATTGAACTAATACTAACAAAATTAGTAAAATCAAGGGAAGATATTTTTGGGAAAGTCAATGGTTTCATCATTAACATTTTGAGATAACAGTATCTAGAAAATAGCTGAAAATCCAGGGTAGATCTTTATAAAGGGATCGGCAGCTATCAATAAACAGTCGAAACCATCAATGTGAATAAAATCAGTAAAACAGAGAATATAAAGAGAAGAGAACATAAGAAAAGATGCTAATAACAGTTTCTAAGGGGATATACTCATTTGAAAAAAGAGAAGCAAATGAAGATAAAAAAGAAAAGAAAGGTCACCAGGATTACGGAAAAGGGGATTTAAATTTTATTTTATTTTGAAAAGAAATTTAAATTTTTTAAAAGATTTATTTATTTGAGAGAGAAGAGAGTACTTGGGAGCATGGGGGAGGGGCAGAGGGAGAGAATCATCAGGCAGACTCCATGCTGAGTGCACTGCCCAATGTGGGACTCGATCTCACAACCCTGAGATCACGACCTGAGCCAAAACCAAGAGTCGGACTCTCAACTGACTGCACCAACCCAGGCACTCCTGATTTAAATTTTAAAGAAGTCAAATGTGACAGGCAATATAATGGCTCACCAATGATGTCAGAGTCCTAATCCTGGGAACCCGTAACTATTGAGTTCATATGACAAAAGGGAATCAAGATTGCTAATCCCTCAAATTGAAATGGGGAGATAATCCTGGGTTATCTAGTCCTGGCTCCAATGTAATAAAGAGTCCTTGTAAGTGGAAGATGAGGCAAAAGTGTCAGGTTCGAAGAGAGATTTGAAGATGCTGCATTGCTAGCTTTGAAGATGGAAGGGGGCTACAAGCCAGGAATGAAGGAAGTTTCTAGAAGCTTCTAGAAGTAAAGAAAACGAATTCTCCCCTAGACACTCTGGAAGGAATATGCAGTCCTGCCCACACCTTCATTTCAGCCTGGTGAGACCTATTTTGGACTCCTGATTTCCAAAAATATAAAATAATTAATCTGTGGTTTAAGTCACTAAATTTTTGATAATATGTTACAGCAGCAGTAGGAAACTGAGACCTCAAGGAATGATATTTAAGAAGAAACAGGGTAACCAAGGATAGTAAATGCTATGAGGGATTCATGAAAACAAAGGCAATTTTACAAAAGGATAAGAAATAATTGGTGGAGTAGAAGTTGAGATCACTGGTATAGACTAAGTTTTTAGGAAACTTTACAGTGAAGAAAGTCGGAAAGAAACAATACTGACAGTAGACTAAAGAGACAGAGGAAAGAGGTTTTATGTTAATGTGGTTTAGGATGGCCTTGATTGTAGGTAAGAGAGAGAGTCAAGAAAGAGAAGAGATACAAGCTAGAAACTTAGCTAATTAATGGCAAGAGTTAGGAGTCTAGAAAGGTGATAGAATAAAATACAGAGCTGGAATATTTTGCTCTGGAAAGATTCGAAGACACTTCATCAAAGGCAGGGAAAATGGAAAATGAGGATTTAGTACGAGAATCTGAGGTTGAATAAGTTCGTGTCAAATAGCTTCAGTTCTCTAGGTAAAATAGAGCATAGATGTTACAAAACTTTAATGTGCGTGCAAAAAAAATCACCTGGAAAGCTTACTAAACATGCAGATTGTGACTTCTAGTCAGGATGCTCTCTGGAGTGCCTGGGTGACTCTAGTCAGTTAAGCGTCTGCCTTCAGCTCAGGTCATGACCCCAGGGTCCTGGGATCGAGCCCCACGTCCGGCTCTCTGCTCAGCGGGGAGCCTACTTCTGCCCCTCCCTCTGCTGCTCCCCCTGCTCGTGCTCTCTCTCTCTCTAATAAATGAATAAAATCTTAAAAAAAAAAAAAAAAAGACGCTCTGGTACTCCCCTTCTACTATAAACACATAGCCATGACAGATGACATACAAAAAGAGGAAACAGAAGACCCAGCTGGTTCCAAAACACAAGATAAATGTTTCCTTGGACCACAAATAGAATTGCAAAGCAATGAGTAGAGCTGAAACCAGGGATTTGCTGGACTCCTTCCTCAGCTGGTGGTGGTGGCCAAGAGATCAGAATGATACTCCCTTACAATGTGGTGTGGTAAACGCTAAAGCATGAGCAGTGCAGGGTGAAAGGGACACATGAAGAGTAACGGGTCAGAAAAGACTTCCACTGGACATTCACAGTCACACTAAAACACGTCAGATATAAAGGCCCACACCAGGCTATGAAGATGAAAATGGAATACTCTGAGAGCACACACAAAGACCAGGCAAGAGGGAGCATGATTTATTTGAGGAACTAAGTGAATGTTAATGGTCCTGAATCACAGTGTGTGTAGAAAGAAATGAAGCTAGAGAGGCAAGGAGAGGATGGTCATGCAGGAACTTTGTCAAGAAATCAGGGGACTCAACCAGAGCAGTGACATGGCCAAACATGTTCTGGAAAGATCACTGTGCCCACAATGTGGAGAAAGGACCTTGGTGGGACAAGTAAGAGGTAGGGAGATCCAAAAGAAAGCTCAGTAAACGTCTCTCAGTAAAAGAGACAACGGGGATGAAGGCACAGAAGAGTGGATAAATTCAAAATGCACTTAGGAAGCACAATCCATCCAAACATCTTGGTGGTAAAACAATTGTGTCGGAGGCGGGGGGAGCGGCTCAGCCAGTTATGTGGCAACTCTTGGTTTCAGCTCAGGTCATGATCTCAGGGTCTTGAGACTGAGCCCCATGTCAGGCTCTGCGCTCCACAGGGAGTCAGCTTGAGATTCGCACCCTCTGTCCCTCCCCCGACTCGGACTCGGGTGCTCTCTCTCTCTCTTTCTCTCTCAAATAAATAAATAAATAAATAAATAAAATCTTAAAAAAAAAAAAAAAAGTCACGTCAGGAGAGGGAGGAATCAAGAGTGGCCCCCTAGATTTAGGATTGTGAGGAGGTATACGGGAAGCGCTGGTAAGGGACATGCGGGGTGAGTGTGGGGAGCTGCACACCAGGTATGGGTCTGTGCATGCCAAGGCCGAGTAACTGGGGCGGGGGACAGACTGACTAAGCAGTGGTACACGAAGGTAGGAAACAGAGGAGACAGACACAGGCACTCCGTTTGGAGGGGTGCAACTGCATGAATGTCAGGAAGATAAGGAATGGTAAAAGTCCACCTGTTGGATCTTGATGAAATTAGTTTCACTTGCCTAGAGATGACACTGCACAGATGACAGAGGGTTCTAGAACAAGGCAGAATATAGAAAGTAGAGCATAACTAGATAATTCCCAGGTTTGACATGAAGAAGAAGGAAAAGAGAGGGCAGGAGCTCGAGACGATGATGGAAAGGGAAAGATTTTTTTTTAGGATGATGGAAAACCCCACGATCCACTATCTCTCGGAGATGTATGTACAGAGATGTTGTCTCTCAGGCACTGTCAATATTTTTGGGTTATCTCATAGTTTCACTGTGGTACAATTATATATTCCTTCTTGGTCCCTCTTTCTGGTTATTGATCTAAGGAAGTACATTTGTAATAGTCTGTGTGTTAACATTAATGGGCACTAAAGGGACTTCTCATTTAAGAGGTTTTTTTGTCTGTTTAGGCAGAATAATGGCATTTTTTTTTTAAAGGCTACTTCTGCAGCCATGTAATGAATGGTTCCCTTTTGGCCTGAAATCAATACTGCATCTTTCTAAACACTAATTTGGAGTAACTCAGGCATGAAGTAACGGCGACAAAGGCAGTTCCGTCACAGTTTCTTTTTTTTTAAACATTAAAACAGTTGGAAAGCTGTTTCAATTTCAAAAGACACAAAAGTTACTGATAACACAGTCAAACAATATGCGCTTAAATTTTTGGTCTGCATCCCCAAATATTTCTTGGGAAGCGCAGCTATTACCAGCAGTGGCTTTTCCTCTCCTTTCTCTCTCTCTTTTTTTCAATTTACTCAGGGTGTAAACATCTTGGGTTACCCTTTTCTAGCCCAAGATGAGTAAGACCAAATCGTTTACAAGTTCTAAAATACTGAAGACTTAAAATGAGGATGCTGAGCTCCTGTAGGAGAGTATTTTTAACAACTGAGTGGTGAGCTGTTAAAACTATGTCCTCCAGAAACTTGATTTCTTCCCATCCTTCTTGCCTTCCACAATTACTTTAAAAATTTTAAATATAAGGGAAATTAAAATGAAAGGCTCCTTTAATGTTGAGTAAAACCTACAATTTCAACAACACAAAAGTCAGGAAATTCCAAGGTTAAATTTACTATAACCATTTGGACTTGGCAAAAATGCAAGAATTTAACATTTTCTGTTCCCATTTTTTTTTTCTTGTTAAGCATCAGTATGTTGAGATGTAATCATAAAACCCTCAGGATTTCAAAAGGTATTTTGGCATAATGTAGTAAGAACCTTAATTTAAGAAATCTTGACCTTTTATCAATACTCTAATGATGCATCCAGTCACTTATTTTGTATCTTCTGAATAAATGGCATTAAGAGAAAAAAGAAATCTGTCTTACATTCCATAATAGAATTATCATATAAATACTCATTAATCTTTGTGCTCTTCATACTTACTACTGCAGGGGAGAAAAACTTTTCCCTTATTCCCTTCTACGTTCTTTGGCTGGCCTAATAATTAACATGAGAGAGATTAATAGGAGAAAAACTAATTTATGTAAGGCAATCCATAGAAATATGAGACTCAAAGAAGTGACCAAAGCAGGCAGCTTTTTGTACCTTTTAAACAAAGGAACATTATTTGTGAAGATTTGACAAAGGGGTTGGGGCTTGGAGTAGCAAATTAATGAAGAAGTAACAAAGTTTGTTTATACAGCTTCTTGGCCCTGAATTTTCTGTCTGGAGATAAGGATGCCTTCCACACTCCAGGTTGGAAGGGAAATTTATTTCCTGCTTTCAAAGGTATAAAAAAGGGTCAGAGTGTCCCTCTCGCATTGCTGTTACTTAAGTAATTTTAATTCAAAATAACCAATATGCCAAAGTGGTATTTTTTGAGGGGGGTGGTCTGCCCTGAATCTCATCATTACCATAAAAAGAAATACACCCAGGGCACCTGGGTGGCTCAGTTAAGCATCTGACTTCTGCTCAGGTCATGATCTTGGGGTCCTGGGACTGAGCCCTGCATTAGGCTCCCTGCTCAATGGAGAGTCTGCTTGTCCCTCTCCCTCTACCCTTCACCTGTCTCATGCGCGCTCTCTCTCAAATAAATAAAATCTTTAAAAAAAAAAGGAAACTCAACAAAAGTGGTGTGCACATTACTAAGACACATACTATACACAATTCTTATAAAGAAAGTTAATCTTCAAATTGGTACAGTTATATTTTCTTGGATTTGGTTGATTTCCTTATTCAACTGGGAGGTTATATCCATTTACATTCAGTTTACATTCAATAAGTAACTGCAAACACACTGAACTATACAGATATATCTGTGTATATGCACACAATGGGCGTGTAGGTGTGGATGTGTGAGTCAGCCTGGAAAGTACACACCGTGATCTGCTCATGGGGGTGGTAGAGTCGCAGAAATTTAACCACACATCCACTAGCACTCCCTGCATGAATTAGCAAATTCAAAATATCTGACCCAAAATAGGGTCACCAAGACTGTGACTGGACCTCACTGGGGTCGCACCATATCTGGGCTAATGGAGCACAGACACATTCACATTACACACTTAAATGACTGCTTTATGGTACCGGACAGAATTGTTGCTTATCCAGAGGAAGTTACCTGGGCAATTCTCAAAGACACCAGAACACCTCAGGGGTCCTTCACCGAGACTGTGAAAGACCTTCATGTTTCAATTCCCTTTTCCTCACATTACTCAGAGCACCTGTTTGATGATTTATGCAAAAGTCAGCTGTAAGTAATGAAGTTATAAATGTTTTTAACAGTTTCATGTAAACTGATAGAATATATACCAATGAGTATTTAAAATCACTAAGGTGGAAGCATAAAGCAACTTTATTTTCTCCCACTACCATTTTGCAGTTTCTTTTTACCCATTCTTTCTTGACCCTAGGAAATCTCACAAAGTTCCTATAGGTTATCCCATCCTTTTTGGATGAACAAAATCTCCACTCAAATCCGATAACCACACAGCCCTAATCTCTTATGCAATTGGAACGTCTTCCCCTCCCCAGCTTCAGCCTGTCCTAGGCTTATAAGCCTCCACTGATAGAGAGAACATGGTTGCCTTTTGTCTTCTCTCTTCTAACTCCTACTTCCCTAACTAGTAACAAGCATTTTCAGGGTTGCAGTGGGGAGGAGAGAGGACAGTTACTTGTAAAAAGATCTTACTCAGATGGTGAAAGTGTGATGTAATAGACTTTTCCTTCTCAGTCTTCTCTCTGGTTCTTTCTCATCTCCTGGACCTCTAAATGTTGAAGTATCCGAGGACTCAGCCTTTGGGACTTCTCCATCAAAACACGCCCTTTATGTTCTCATGTATTCCCATGTCTTTAAATATCCACTCTAAGTTGAAGCCTCCCAAATTTATAATGTCAGCTTTGACCTTGTCCCTGAACTGGTCCATGCAACTACATATGTCTACCAGAATATCTAGCAGGTGTCTCAAATTAACCATTTTAAAGCAGAGCTCCTGATAACTTCCCCCCCAACTATGTTCTACCCATAGAACATACTCCTTCTCAGTTAATGGCAACTTCATCCTTACAGTTCCAAAAACCTCAGAACTACTCAATTCTTCTCTTAATCAAGTCATCTGTCAATAAATGCTGCTAGCTCAACCTGCAAAATCCATCTGGAATTCAACCACTTCTCATCACTTTTACCAGTAAACCCCTGGTCCAGGCTACCCTCACATCTCACTCAGGCCATG
Source organism: Phoca vitulina (assembly GCF_004348235.1). Taxonomy (NCBI): domain Eukaryota; kingdom Metazoa; phylum Chordata; class Mammalia; order Carnivora; family Phocidae; genus Phoca; species Phoca vitulina. The sequence continues at coordinate 11,001,784 of NW_022589735.1, read as the reverse complement.
GCAGTCGCCTCCTGATTGGTCTCCCAGCTTCCACATCTGTTCCCTTATTATCTTTTTACCACTCAGAAGCCATAGCAAATCTTTCAAAACGAAGGTCAGAATCTGTCACTCCTCTGCTCAACTAGTTAGTTTCCTCCTCGCCATCCTGCTCCAGAGTTGTCCTGCCTCTGTTTGTCCACTCTGCACCTCGGGTATCTCTGGGCTGCTGCCTCGGCTCATTTCCGTCAGGAATTCTTCTCCCTCGGTCTCAGTTTGTTCCTCACCTCCTTCCCACCCCCGTTAGCCTTTTTTTTTCTTTAATTTTATTTTATTATGTTATGTTAATCACCATACATTACATCATTAGTTTTTGATGTAGTGTTCCATGATTCATTGTTTGCGTATCCCCGTTAGCCTTTTACAGGCTCTCCTCCTGCTTTGTTTTTCTGGTGGTTTTATCACATCTGACTTGCCTCTTGTCTGTCCCTTGTTTCTTGTTTCTAAAGTAACCAGCACGAGAACAAGGATTTTTATCTGTGTGTTCACTACTCTATTCTCAGAGTATAGATGTGTGTCAGGAACTCAATAAATATTTTTCTGGATGAACTCTGGCACAGTATGCCCTCTGGGCATGGCACCTACAAAGCCTCAGGATTTTATGGATATCTTGGGAAATCTCCCAGTGTTGAGGGTCTCCCAGCTCTTGCCATCAATCCTGGGATACCTCCTCTTTCTGGCCACCTGCAATTCTCCCATCAGCCCCAGATTTCTGACAGTTTATCCCCATGCTAGGGTCAACCACCCTATAGGAGTCCACGTAGGCAGACACCATCCCAAGACCACATAACCCATTTCCTTTCTATGAGGTCCTCGCCTGGCAGATGGAAAAATGCATCCTTTGCCTTTCAAACTCAGGAAATGCAGAACTGAGGCTTTTCAGAGATGAGTCAGGCTCCACTGATATTCGTCCTTCCAAAACTCTAGTTCATGGAAAACACTTTTCAAAAAAGATCCTTACTACTGTTCTCTTCAACCTCTTTAGGGATCTTCTCTTTTTACACAGCCTGGAGGTGAGGGATGAGTCATGGAAGGCAGAAAAATCTTTCCTTCCTCTTTTCCCCCTTCTCCTCTTCCTTAGCTCACTCCTGTTGCTCACAAGTTATGCAAATGATAAAGACAGCAGTTACATATATTATATGAACAATCCAAAAAGAACAACACAATGAAATTTTAATTACCTTCTTAAAGAGAAGAGTCTAGAATACATTATATTCATGAGATCCACACATTTCTTGACTCCAGGCAGAAATATTAATATTCAATTAACTAGCCACTACAAATAGATTATATATACTAGTACAAAAAAGGATTTATATAAGAAGCAACACTGTATTTTGTGAATAAAGACCAAAAATATTCCATCTTGAAACTACAAGGAAAATAAACATACAGAAAATATTTTTTTTTTAATATATTTTTTTTTTTTATTTGTCAGAGAGAGAGAGAGAGCATAAGCAGGGAGAGAGGCAGGCAGAGGGAGAAGCACGCTCTCCACTGAGCAGGGAGCCTGATGTGGGACTTGATCCCAGCACCTTGGGATCATTACCTGAGCCGAAGGCAGATGCTTAACTGACTGAGCCACTCAGGTGTCCCCAGAAAATATTTTAAAATATAAAATCAAACTTCAACTAAATGCTAGAAAGCTATACTTCCTGTTTTTTTTTTATACATGATGAAAAATATTCTTTCTATCATGGTAAATTAAGGCAAAATAGTCCATGTGGGAGGAAAAATTATGATAATCTAATTGTGAATAGCTGTATTCTATGAGCTTGTTAAGTTGAATTAATTTTCTAAGCCTACAAGGAAATATTCACAATATGGTTTTACTAAAGTATTGGATGAGAATTTTTTTAGCAAACTTCAAATGTTTTCTATTACAAAATATCTTAAAGGGCCTCAAATCTATTGTGCTTATAACCCAACAGAACGGGAAAGTAACCTCCGATATTTTTTCCAAATATCATTGAGAGTGCTTTCTTATATGCCTTCATGGTAAAGCAGAACGTACTTACGTCTAAGCATACAGCAGTAATTTTATAAAGAATTTGCTCATATTTTTGTTTCTTTGAAAAATTATATTTTAAAAATAAGATACTGACTACAATAGCATGCTTATCCCTTTTCTTAAGTGCTACACTGATTCATGTCCCACATAGAACAGAGGTAGAGGCATCAGGGTAGAACCTGGAATGATGTTAATGATGTTCAGAGAATTTTCTTTCTTCTAATTTCAGAAACTGTCAGTTTTCTAACTGCAGTCTAGGTGATAGTAGACAAGATTAGAAAAAAAGCAGTACTATGAAGAAGGGTAGGAAGAATAGAAGGTAATAACTGAAAAAAGGCAGACCTACAAAGAAATATAATAGAGCTATATTTATTTTAATCAGAGTGGGCAGTTCCTTTTCCTTTGGAACTCTCTGACAAACACAATGGCAACCCAGAGTTCCTGTCTGGACTACATTTATTTTTGGAAGTCAAACAGCTCTCTGATGGTAATAATAATAAATCTTACAATGTCACTTCCCAAACTCTAGTCATTAAGGAGACACATTTCTATACCTATGCGATATCCTTGAATCACCTATATCACTTTTTACTTAATACATTTCTATATATGTACTCATTTTAAATAGTTAACATGAAAGGATTTTTAGACTAGCAAAAATACTCTGTATGACACTATAATGAGGTATATATGCATTATACATTTGTGCAAACCCAAAAAACATACAACACTAGAAGTGAACCCTAATGTAATTATGGACTTTGGGTAATAACAATGTGTCAATGTATGTTCATCAATTGTAACAAACGTACCACTCTGGCGGGTGGGGAGGGGATGTTGATAAAGGGAGACACTATGCATGTATTGAGTTAGGGAGTATATGGAAAATCTCCGTACCCTCTTCTCAATTTTGTTATGAACCTATCACTACTCTAAAAGGATAAAGTCTTTATAAAAATTTAGTATTAACTTTGTTCTAATCAATAATATTTTCAGGAATAACATCCATAAACACACAGTTTTGACACACTAGTTATTTTTTTCTTAAAACTTTTTAATATAACTATTAAAATAAAACTTGTTTGTCCATGATCTGTCACCTAGCCAGTCACTAAGAAAGTAGCTGCAAAATTAATAGGGGAGAGACTATTTGAAATAGGGCAAGAATAGTGATAATGAACAATAGGGCGTGGCAAACTATACCCATTGCCTGTTTGTATAAGTAAAGTTTCATTAGAATACAGCCACACTCATTACTTTATGTATTTATTATCTAAGGCTGTTTCTGCACCATGGTGGCTAAGCTGCGTATTTGCAACTGAGTGACTTCCATGTCCGAAAATATTGATTATCTGGCCCTTTAGAGAATAAGTTTGTCAGCCCCTGACCTGGAAAGGATCTGCATTTAGAGTACCTCACAAGTGTCTTGAGGAGTGGGCCTTAATTCAGAAAAATGAAACTGGAAAAATAAAAACACAAAATCTTTGGGACAAAGCAAAAGCAGTTCTAAGGGGGAAGTTTTAACAATACGGGCCTACTTCAAGAAACCAGAAAAATCTCAAATAAACAACCTAACCTAACCTAAAGGGGTTTGAAAAATAACAATAAATAAAGCCCAAAGCTAGTAGAAAGAAGGGATTATAAAGATTAAAGCAAAAATAAATGAAATAGAGACTAAAAAAAAAAGAAAAGTAGAAAAGATCAATGAAACCAAGAGCTGGTTCTTTGAAAGTATAAACAAAATTGATAAACCTTCAGCCACACTCACTAAAAAAAAAAAAAAAAAAAAAAAAAAGAGAGAGAGAGAAAGAAAGGACTCAAATAAAATCAGAAATGGAGGAGAAGTAACAATTGGAAAACAAAGGATTATAGGAGAATGTTATGTATGTGAATTATGTAATATAGTTACGAGAATTATATGTCAACAAATTGGACAACCCAGAAGAAATGGATAAATTCCTAGAAACATACAATCTTCCAAAACGGAAACAGGAAGAAATAGAAAACTTGAACAGACTGATTACTAGTAATAAAATTGAATCAGTATTCAAAAAACTCCCAACAAACCAAAGTTCAGGACCAGATGGCTTCACAGGTGAATTCTACCAATATTTAAAAAGAGTTAATACCTATTTTCCTCAAACTATTCAAACACACTGAAGAGGAAGGAAAACTTCCAAATTCATTCTATGAGGCCAGCATTACCCTGATACCAAAGTCAGACAAAGACACTACAAACAAAGAGAATTACAGGACAATATCTGTGATGAACATGGATGCAAAAACCCTCAACAAAAAATGAGCAAACCAAACTCAACAATACACTAAAAAAATAATTTTCCATGATCAAGTGGGATTTATTCCAGAGATGCAAGGATGGTTCAATATTTGAAAATCAATCAATATGATACATCACATTAACAAGAGAAGGATAAAAACCAAATGATCATCTCAACAAATGTAAAAAAAAAAAGAAAAGCATTTGACAAAATATAACAACCATTCATAATAAAAACTCTCAAGAAAATGGGTTTAGAGGGAACAAATCTCACCATAATAAAGGCCACACATAAAACAAGCCTATAGCTAATATCACAGTCAATGGTGAAAAACTGAAAACTCCTCCTCTAAGATTAAGAACAAGGTAAGGATGTTCACTCTCACCAGTTTTACTCAACATAGTCCTGGAAGTCCTAGCTGCAGCTATTAGACAAGAAAATAAATAAAAGACGTCCAAATTAGTAAGGAAGAAGTAAAACTGCCACTATTTCAGATGACAGGATACTATACCTAGAACACCCTTATGTTTTATTTTTTTTTTAATTTTTTAAAAATATCTTTTTTTTTTTAAGATTTTATTTATTTATTTAACTGACAGAGAGACAGCGAGAGAGGGAACACAAGCAGGGGGAGTGGGAGAGGGAGAAACAGGCTTCCTGCGGAGCAGGGAGCCCGATGCGGGACTCGATCCCAGGACCCCAGGATCAGGACCTGAGCCGAAGGCAGCTGCTTAACCAACTGAGCCACCCAGGTGCCCCGACCCTTAGGTTTTAAACCAAAAAACTATCAGAATTGATAAATGAATTCAGTAAAATTATAGGACACAAATTAATACACAGCAATCTGTTTGATTTCTATACACTAATAATGAAGTAGCAGAAAGAGAAATTCAGAAAGCAATCCCATTTACAATTGTACCAAAAAGAATAAAATATGTAGAAATAAATTTAACCAAGGAGGTGAAAGACCTACTCTGAAAACTATAAGTTACTGATCAAAAAACTGAAGATGACACAAATTAATGGAAAGATACACCATGCTCATGGTTGGGAAGAATTAGTATCATTAAAATGTCCATACTACTCAAAGCATTCTAAAGACTCAAGGCAATCCCTATCTAAATATCAATAGCATTTTCACAGATCTTCAACAAATATTCCTGAAATTTGTATGCAACCACTTAATAAGACTACAAATAGCCAAAGCAATCTTGAGAAAGAAGAAAAGAATTGGAGGTATCACCATCCCAGATTTTATGATATACTACAAAACTGAAGTAATCACAACAGTACGATACTGGTACAAAAACATACAGGTCAATGGAACAGAATAAAAACCCAGAAATAAACCCACACCTATCTGGTCAATTAATTTATGACTTGATTGGAGGAAGCAAGAATATACTGGGGGAAAAAGTCTTTTCAATAAATAGTGTTGGGAAACTAGACAGCTACATGCAAAATGAAACCAGTCCACTTTCTTATACCACACACAAAAATAAAGTCAAAATGGATTAAAGACCTAAATATGAGACCTGAAACCATAATATTCATAAAAACACAGGCAGTAATTTCTTGGACATCACCCTTAGCCACATATTTATGGATATGTCTCCTCAGACAAGGGAAACCAAAACAAAATTAAACTACTGGGACTATGCCAAAATAAAAAGCAAAGGAAACCATCAACAAAGGAAATGGCAACCCAGTGAATGGGAGAAGATATCTGCAAATGATATATTTAATAAGGGGTTAATATCAACAATACACAAAGAACTTATACAACTCAACACCAAAAAACAAACAATCTGATTGAAAGTGGTCAGAGGTCCTGAACAGAAATTTCTCCAAAGAAGATCTATGGATGGCCAACAGATGCATGAAAAGGTGCTCAGTGTCACTAATCATCAAAGAAATGCAAATCAAAATCACAGTGAGAAATCATCTCACACCAGTCAGAATGACTAGTATCAAAAAGACAAGAAATAACAAGTGTTCATAAGGATGTGGAGAAAGGGAACACTTGTGCACTGTTGGTGGGAATGAAAATTGGTACATCCACCGTGGAAAACAGTATGGAGATTTCTCAAATATTGATAATAGAAATATCACATGACCCAGTAATTCCACTACTGGGTATTTATCCAAAGACAACAAACAAAAACACTCATTCAAAAAGATACATGCTTATTGCAGCATTATTTACAATAGTCAAGATAGAGAAGCAACCCAAGCGTTCATCAACAGAGAAATGAACAAAGAAGAGTGGTATATATACACAATGGAATATTACTCAACTATAAAAAAGAATAAGATTGAAATAAGTCAGATAAAGACAGATACCACATGATTTCACTTTTATGTGGAATCTAAAAAACAAAACAAACAAACAAAAAACAGACTCTTAAATACAGAGAACAAACTGGTGGTTGCCAGAAGGGAGGTGAATCAGGGGATGGGCAAAATAGTTCAAGGGGATTAAGAGGTATAAATAAGTAAATAAGTCAAGGAGATGAAAAGTACAGCATAGGGAATATAGTCAATTATATTGTAATAATGTTGTATGGTAACTACACTCATCCTGGTGAGCATTGAGTAATGTATAGAATTGTGGAATCACCATGTTGTGCACCTGAAACTAATCTAACACTGTGTATCAACTATACTTGAATTAAAAAAAAAAAGTGAAACTGGAACTCACAGTATTCTGGTGAGGTTAATGTAACAATGAAAGCCCAGTATGTCATTTGGGAAACTACCCTCAAAAACGCTTGCACACTCCCTGTAACAGAGGATTGGAAAATGAAGGTCTACATACAATTTTTAGGTTAAACTGAAACACTAAAGGATATATTACTTTTGTGATCCTCTTTTCTGTCCTGTTTTATTATTGACTGACAAATAATATTGATTTTGCTGAATCAGATGCTTTACTGTAATCCTTGATACAGATTAAGAACTAAATGAAAAGCTGTTTACTTCTAATGATAGAACTATTACAGTATTCTATCACAAGTGGGAGAAGGGAAATTTTGATTTACAATCACATAGCCCTGGTAGCATTTCCAAGAGTTTGGAAGATGAAATCTTATAGCTAAAGAACATGTTTATGCTTCAGATAAGCATCAACTAGTTAAATCAAGTCACACTAAATTTAGTATGACGGTATACAGATGTTGGTAAAAATTCCCAAATTGTCTTTTGCCATTCACCAGAATTTAGCCATGCTAGAATATACAAACCCACAATCAGCCTGGAATTTGTCCTATATGTGTTGCTACTAGACTAGGACAAAAATATTCCTCAGATAGTCTTCATTATCAAACTGAAAAAGACATGTTAATATGGGAAATATGAAACCACAGCCCACTAGGAAAACCAAAGCTTACAGAAAACACAGCAATTCATCTAATGTACATATGATGACATTAAAAGAAATGTGCTCATACTATAACTAAATTTGTTTATTTTTACTTTTGTGTCCTTGAAATGAGGACTATTTAAAGTAGTTGTCTTCTGTATAAACAGCGGGTACTTAGATAAACGATCTACCTGACCATTGGATGAATACAGCAGTGGCCTCCAGCTACAATTTTCAAAATCACTGACACTATCCTTAAAATTAATTGTACTAAAACTTAGCAAAGGCAAAGTATAGATGAGAAACACTATTCTGAACTAGAGAGGAACGCATTAAGAAAAAGAGAGAGTCCTAGTTTGGGACTAAGAAAAAAAAAAAGATAATTCAAGCATGATCTCAGCTTTATTTACATGTTTACTAAATGAAAGCACCTATAAGAAATTAGCAGCCCATAAATTTTTTCTTAAATTCGTCACACATTTTTCAATGCCTGGGTAGCGAATGACACATACTACAGAAGGTCAGTAAGTAACAACACTTGGAAGAAATGCAGTCCTGGGTCTAGGTATTATATTTCAAGTTTTGCTACATTTTTACCTGACTACGGCAGGATACTTCTTTAGAGTAGACTAATTTCCTTCAGGCACTGAGCCATGGTAATTTGTGAGGTAGCTTTTCTTTCTCTCTCACTTTTTTTTTTTTTCAATAGAAGCCGAAGATACACATCCAGAATATTATAAAACTAGCATTTTGTTTATTTTGGTCTGCATTATAACTTTTCCATTTCCATTATGAAACGATTATTGGTTAAGTAAAATGAAGAAATAAGGAGGCATATTTCAGTTTATAGCTTTTTTTCCTAACGGCAAAGTTCAAAACGTTCATCTGATCCTTTCAATCCAGGGTAAAATAGATTTTTCTATCACCAACACACACCCAATTTTAAGTCTCTGAGAAAGGTGTTTTGGAGGCTCTCAATTTTTCCAGTGATCTTCAGCAGAAATTGAACTGCAAGAAACATGTAAATTACTTTACCATGCCTTTTTGTCATCTTTTTTTAAACCAAGGATTTAAATATACAATGGCACTGAGGAAATAATATTGGTTCCCCCACCATTTGGGAAATTTTTTCTGAGTCCACTAAAATGCAATTTCCTGACCATTGTGTTATGTTAAATAAATCTAGTCCTCTGGGTCTCAAATGTCCATTTCTGTAATTTGGGTGGAACCGAGGCTAGGGAAATAAAACAGGCTGGCACCAAGTCAGGAATTAATGGATAATCTTAAATCCCCAGTTCCATGTTCCCTCTTCATGACGATGGATTTGGGTCCATTTAATTGTTTACTAATACTTTCATCAGAATAGGCAACTACATGCTTTAGTGGGTCATTTTTTTTTTAAGAATTAAAAGAACTTTTTTATAAGAAACTGTACTAAAAGTCGTAATTGAAATGTTATATTAGAACTTTTACAATTATTTTTTAAGATCTCAAACCACATGATTTACTGAATCTTTTACAACTTATTTGCGCTACCACTGCCTTCTTTAAAGATTTTTATTTATTTATTTGACAGAGACACAGCAAGAGAGGGAACACAAGCAAGGGGAGTGGGAGAGGGAGAAGCAGGCTTTCCGCAGAGCAGGGAGCCCGATGCGGGGCTTGATCCCAGGACCCTGGGATCATGACCTGAGCCGAAGGCAGACACTTAACGACTGAGCCACCCAGGCGCCCCCCACTGCCTTCTTTAAAAAAGACCGCAAGTGCCAAATGCTTTATCTTATATAATGCTTGTAAAACGCTGACCCACAAAAGACCATCATTATCTCTATTGTAGAGATGAAGGCACTAATTTGCTCAAGATTAGACATTTTGCTCATGGTGTAGCTGGAGCATAGACCCTAACGTTTGGGTACTAAATCCTGGGCTATTTGGCCACGGAGTCTCTCTCCGCCTATTTATTTTCTGAATTGTACTTAGAACATACACTGCCATTTCTCTCCACAATGTATTCTTGCTATTGGAAGAAAAACTTTAAAACATCAATCGTTTAATAAAATGTGATGTGAATATTCCTAATTTTGATTCACCACCCCAAGTTACACGCTAAAGAGTATCTTTTTGTTGAATGACTTTCTTTCGGAATATGGATTTTTCACAGACTTCATGTTCATAACAATGATGTTACCCACTGTGTCTCAAATAAAGAACTCTTTCTCCTCCAGGCTTTCACAGAAAACTATGTTTGCCACTTTCCATGTAGACCATTGTGTTCAGGTTGAAATTTAGGGAGTGAGGTCACTTCAGGAACTCCCTGATTAAGGCTGTCAAAGTAGTGTCCAAGTTATTCAATGCAAGTGTTTGAATAGTGGAAATCATTTGTGGGAAGAAACTAAAAGAGTTTAGGCTGGCAACTTCTGATTAATATACTAGCAAGTGATATGTGCTAATTTTGCCTCAAATGTCAGCTCTGGGCTGCTGTCTGGCTGTCTCTCTGGATGCCTATCACTCTTCCCTACTGGTCGCACTTTCTTAGAAGTTCTGTTTTCCATATATGAAACACACAGGGGCTTTCTAAGAGTCAAGCCTGGAAACCCCACTGCTAGCCTGGTACCTGGGCAGTATGTCCTTCCCAAATGGGTTATAAAAGCACAAATGCTGCAGATTTCCATTTTAGATTTTAACTCTTCATATATATGCTCCAAATTTCTAAGCTACTCAATGCTCTGCCTCCCAAGCATCATGAAAAGTAGATTCCTTAGTGCAAAGCACTTTTACTATCGATTCATCTGATTACAAGCAATTGTCTATTTTACAGGGAGAGAGAGAAAGACACCAACCCCACTGGATGTCACTTTTGCTTAGCACAACAGGAAAGCATGACAAGTTGAGACAAGCTTTGATTCTCCAAAAAGAAAAATTATGAGAGGCATTGTGCAAAGTATCTGAAAATCAGATTATGAGAACCTGGTTGGGCAGTGGGCGTTACAAAGAAGAGTTGAAGACAATGTAGTTTTAGGCAACAAGATATCACAAGGAGATAATCAAAAAGAAGTTTCCATTATTGGCCCTGTGTTAAAAAAAAAATCCTTAATTTTGTTCCTAAGGACAAAAGCGTGCAGAACTGAGAGGAGGAAGGCTGGGGACTAAGAGCAGGTTAGCTCAGGAAGATGAGCTTTAGCAATCTTTGCCAGTTTGTTAGCACTGCTCAGAATTAATCTTGTTCTCAAGGAGGTATTTATGTTGTTACAGGATCCATCCCTTTTAAGGATATGTCTTAAAAATAAAGATTGAATACCGAAAACTGCAGTCAAGATAATACTGTGCTCAAGAGTTGGTAATGTTTAGTACCTGCTTTGGGGCGAGATGTAAATAAATTGTAATATTTGCAAAACAAAAATAAACAAAAAAGATATGGGAATGTTTGCAGTGTCTTTACTTCTCCTGTATGATTTCTTAATCTGTATAATGAGCCCAAAACCACATGGAAGAGAGCTCAGGATTAATCTAGAGGATTGAGTTAGCCCTGTGAGCCAGGGTAAAACCACTGATCACTCAGCAGACGCTTCTCAACCAATCTAGGGGGCGGGCTGGCTAACACACAGGCCTGGGAAGAGGTGAGGGTCACCCTAATTGCAGAGTATTAGGCTCTCTGGTTCCCCATCTGACACCGAGCAACAGCAAGTAAAGCAAGGCTCTAATCTACTACTGCTGCTGTGACCTAAGCTACTTACACAAACATCAATCATAAGAGAAATGTAAGTAAGTCACCTTTCAGAAATAAGTGGATCAAAAAAGAGGGTAAATATCTCTCTGAAAAACCAAAATGGCCCTGACTCCATCGTGCAGCTCTGTCCACGCTGAGCAAAGGAGGGGAAACGCTGGGCTCTACTTTGAAGGAGATACGTGGGACAACAGGGTCCAGAGTATATGTGTCTGCAAGTATGCTGGCCAATATTCACAATAGGAAGAACCAGAGAACGACGGCCACCGGGGGAAAGTGGATGAACACACTAAGGTATATCCGCATAATGGGAAAGAATGGATTATTCACCTTAAAAATGAATTAGAACAACGTGCAACAGTACAGATGAACTGTAGCATCATAATATTAAGTGAAAAGAGTAAGTTCCACAAAGTATTAAGCCTTTTATTGTAGTGTTTAAAAAACTGAAATCACAGTAATAATAATAAATGGAATATCTACAGGTGTAATAAAAGAATCTAAAAAGAAAAGAAAATGTGGAGTCCTGGCTTCAAAGTGATAGTTATGTTGTAGGAGTGGGGGTAGGTGGGGAAGCACCATGGGTACATGTGGTTGTCCTGGTCCCACCTTTTGTTTTTTGTGGTTTTGTGGGTGCATATTATATTAATGAAGATATTTAACTACATAAAAGCAGGCTATGAGTAAAATAATAATGAGAATATGTCATGAAACAAATACTATGATTAATGTAATTGTGTGCACCTAAGAAAGGGACAATACACACACTTACACACACAGAAATATGTGGGTCTGCGCGTACACGTGTATTTTTGAGAGACAGAGAAGAATCTCTGAAATAAACAAATGCAAATACCACAGGGTAGAGAGAAATTGGATCGTTTTCTACTTTGAAAGTCCTAACCCGCCTCATTGCAAAGGAGCAGCCTGTGTTTTGAAACCTAATTTCACTGGGCCATGCAGCTCATTTGCAGCTGATCACCAGAATTCTACCAGATTTTTATTTAAGATGATTTAAGAACAACATCTCCTTTCTTCACAATATGACTATCACATACATTCTCTTAAATAATACTTGTATTTTGGCCAAAAGCAAATTATAATCAGCTTCACTGTAATTACCATCTTTGACCTACCTCTCCCATACTATTTTACTTCTATTTCTAGTCGTCAAACATATTTCAATGAGATTTTTTTCCTGAACAGCAATTAATGAGAACCATTAAAATAAAATATATTTCATTCAATGTTCCTAAATATTTATTGATTTACTAGTTTTTTTTAGATTTTATTTATTTATTTGACACAGAGAGAGAGAGAGAGAGAGCACAAGCAGGTGATGCAGCAGGCAGAGGGAGAGAGAGAAGCAGACTTCCTGCTGAGCAGGGAGCCTGATGCGGGGCTCAATCCCAGGACCCTGGAATCATGACCTGAGCTGAAGGCAGACGCTTAACCAACTCAGCCACCCAGGTGCCCCTAAAGTAATAGTTTAAGTGTAATTCTGCTCAAACCCCAGATTTTTATTTCACACTGGATAAGGATTAGATTTGCATCTATTGTCTGCATGGTGGCATGGAACATGGACATGCTGAGTGTTCCAGGGACAGAGGTTGCAATGCCCCAGGACTAGGGTCTAACAGGTTGTAATGCACTGTTCCAGTCAACCACGAGGGAGATAGTAGTTCTGCTAAAGGAATTTGTTGAGAGCTTCACAAAGAAAGTAACTAAGCCTGTTTTTCACCTTCTTCTGTTTTTAATTTTTTTAACAAATAATATATTTACATGGTTAAAAGTCAAAAACTTATGCTAGAACACTCATTGAGAAGTCTCTCTCTTTTTTAAGATTGTATTTATCTATTTGACAGAGAGAGACAGCGAGAGAGGGAACACAAGCAGGGGGAGTGGGAGAGGGGGAAGCAGACTTCCTGCTGAGGAGGGAGCCCGATGCGGGGCTCAATCCCCTGACCTTGGGATCATGGCCCGAGTCGAAGGCAGACGCCCAATGACTGAGCCACCCAGGTGCCCAGAGAAGTCTCTTTTCCATCCTTTTCTCCCCCAAAATATTTTTACCCTCAAAATATTTAATGATGCATATTTTCTAATATCCTTCCATGCACATTCTATGCATACACAGGCAAACACATGCACACACAAATACATTCTGTGTAAATGAAAATGTTTTACAACTTGCTTTTGCCATGTAACAGTATGTCTTAATCATACTTTTAAATCAATATATAAAGTGTCCACAATGTCTTTTTAAGGATGAATAGTTTCTAACTCATAATTTAATAGGTTTACTGTCATGTATATGTTACTATATTTTCCTATTACAAAAAGACAGGAGGGATAATCTTCTAAGTCTATCATTTCTTGATTGAGTACAGATAGGCTAAATACTTTGAATTAAAATTTATGGGTTAAATGTTAAATACATTTGTAATTTTGACAGATAATTCTAAATTACTCTCTACAGAGGTCATGCCAATTTTATACTTTTATCAGGAATTTATGAGAGTATCTCTTTCCCAAAACCTTCACTAATGCAGTTTTACATTAGAATTTTGCTCTTATCAAAGTTTATAGGTAGAAATGATATCCCATAGTGTTATTGTGTACTTTCTTCTTCTAAGTAAGGGTAAGTGTGTTTTAGTGTATTTAACAGTCACTGGTATTTCCCCTGTCAATGGACAGTTCATGTCCTTGAACATTTTTATTGGATATTTTCTGACTCATCTGTAGAACTGATGTATTAGAAAAATTGGTCTTTGTCTTACAAGTTGCAATTTTTTTCAGTTTATTATTGTCTTTTATTCTTGCTTGTAGCAGTTTTTTCTTCTTTTACTGCCATGCAATTTATATTTTATGTAGATGAAATTACTGATCTATACCTCCATAGCTTTAGGTAGGGTAACATACTAAATAATGCTTTTTCAGATCTAAGACAATATAAAAATTCTCATGATTGTTTTTACTTATATCTTTGGTTCATTTAAGATGAATCTTCAGTTCTAAAGTCATGGTGAATAGGTTATTTTAGCATAGTGGTATGGAGTAAATTTTCATTTTAATGAACAAAAACTAGAGCAAAAATCCATTGACTAAATATCTAATATATCACTCATGAAAGGCAGTAAAACATATGTTAGAGAGAAAGGTTAAGTTTTTCAAGAATTAGCCCCTGTGGGCTAATCTTCCTAAAGGTTCTATGGAAAACTGCTACATCTGAGTGCTTAAAATGGTCAATCCTGGTAGAGGGCTGAGATGGTGGATCTGGGCTGGAGCCAGTGAACTGTAGGTCATACATTTGCAATCTCAAGGCTTAGACCACTGAACCCTGATGACACAAAGGGAAGGTTTCCCATTCATGAGGACTGAAGTGTAGAAACAGGCCTGGAGGTCAAGGTTCCAATTTTTTCAGCCTTGATCATATCAGAGGAGAGAGACCATGCTATTTCCAATCACCCAAACTCCAAAGCCAGTGCTAAGATCACTAAACTGGTTCTAATTCTGCCTTTGCTGGATTGCAGGGCACTACCACATAATGCAACAAGTAAAGAGAGAACCATAATCTTGTTGCTGCTGCTGACTCCATGAGCTTCCTCCTGTAAATGCAATCTGTGGGCTGGGTTATGGGCTGCCAGGTCATCCTCTTGTGTTCACTCAACGGCTCTGGCTGAGTGAAAACTCAAGAAAATCTAGAAGGGTAGACTCCTGGTTCTGTAGTTTCTAACCCACCTAACTTCGACAAAGTTATTTAGCTTCTCTGTGCCTCAGTTTCCTCATCTGTACAGTGGGTTAATGATAGCAACCAACCTCACACCACTGTGTGATGATTTAATAAGAAAACCCACTTATGGTGGTGTTGTCTATAATATATTAAATGCTCCATAAATATTAGCTTTTATTAACATACTTTGGTGTGATCTATACTCTGTCAGCAGTCAGACAAGAAAAATAAATAAAATACAATATAATAAGTGATGTGATAGAGGAATAACTTATTTGTTATAGGGCAGAAAGCAGGCTTGAGTTTATGAGACTGGGCTTTCTTATTTAAGGGAGAGAGAATCTATTTTTTAATTATAATGCTGTAAATTTTATTTATTTATTTATTTATTTTTTAGATTTTATTTATTTATTTGACAGAGAGAGAGACAGCAAGAGGGAACACAAGCAGGGGGAGTGGGAGAGGGAGAAGCAGGCTTCCCGCGGAGCAGGGAGCCTGATGCGGGGCTTGATCCCAGGACCCTGGGTTCATGACCTGAGCCGAAGGCAGACGCTTAACGACTGAGCCACCCAGGTGCCCCAATGCTGTAAATTTCTTTTAAAAAGGATTTGAAAATGATACTTCTGTGGTTTCTAAATTGATGACCTAAAAAGTTTTATGTGTTTCCAATATTTACAATCTGCCTACTTAAGTATCAATTTTAATATGTAGTTTTCCTTTTGGACAACAGTCAATGAGTTTATTATTTATTTTAAAGTTAATACGCTTTTGGTAATATGAGTAAAAGAAAGCATTTTTCAGTTTGGGACAGAAGTTTATTTTCCATGGTTTATCAAAGCAGAGTTGGAACAGCAACTAAAGATACTGTGCCAACAAGTTTCATGATTTCGTGAGCATAAATATATTTGTTGTCACAAATCTCCAACAACTAAATGCTGTGGTAATGGAACAAAGCTGAAGACTTCTTCAGAATAAATTGCAAACAACTATTTGACATATAAAGAGCCACTGAAGGGAAGCTTCCCAATACAATGATGTTATTTTCCTGCCTTCCAGTTAAGCCAGGAAAGAATAACTGCAGCGAAGAATGTTAAAGAAGGTATAGTCTGAAAGAGGGAGGTCATGCAAGGACATCTGGCACCTAATTGTGCTTTCTCCAAGTGGACCAAAATTCAAAATAACATTTTATCATAAAAATAAAAAATTCTGGACAGCATTCTAATATACAATTTCATATTATATTGATGTGTGCTACTTTCCTTCCTCATTTAAATTAAATGGATATTTGGATGAATGAGTCTCTGAATATAGTAACTGAAGAAAACTTCTCTTTGGATGTGAATAAATAGTTTACTCCACCAACAAATAATTTTCTCCACTGTACAACAGAATGAGGAAAAGATTTTGGAGCCAAACTGGCCCAGGAGAATTGACTTGACTTCAGTAGGCCTGAGAGGCTTAACTGAATCTGAGACCCTAAATGAGTGAAGGGGGAAAATAACGGATTCTGCTTTAGACAGACAGACAGACAGACAGACACACACACACACACAGAAATGAGCATTCCTCTTTGTTCTGGGCTCAGATTCTCAGATAGGAGAATCCACCCAAACAATGATACAAAACAAAAAGAAGTCTCAATACAGATACTTGGTCATGTGTTTCAGACATTAACTCAAGAGATGAATGCTGCCCCACCATTTTTTCTCACTTTATTATAAACTATATATGTCGAAACTTAAATTTTCAGCAGAACAAGCCTTTCAGGATACGATTTTAGCTATGAAGATATTCCAGTGAACAAGCAGAAGACAGTAATTTCTTTTAAATACAGAGGGAAGGTCCCTGACTCCATAAGTATTACTTGCAGATGAGCAAAGAGGAGTAATGACACAAAGATCTAAAAATGCCAAACTGCACTTACTACTTATGCTCTTTGTCTTTGAATGGTAACCAGAGCAAAATAAGATTATTAAGGAAATGAAAAAAAAATCAGGTGAAGGAAAAATTCCCATAATATGGGACACTGCCCTCTTTCCAAATACAATTTTAACTCTGGTCCTACATTTTACCTTTCTTTTTGGACACTCAACCCACGTCAAGGAAATTAAATTATTATCCACCATACTCCCAATTACTCAACATATATTTTTAGGAGCTTGCGATAGATATAGCAGGAACAGTTCCAGGCTTGAGGACATGGCAATAAACAAGACAGAGTTTTTGCCCTCAAGGATCTTACCCAAGTGTTGGGAGTGAGATGGTCAACCAACAGATATCCACCAAAAAAAGAGTAACACAATTTTTTAAAGTTAATGACCTCACTTTGCTGCTAATGCTGCCACCATTTCCCCCAAATGACTCAGATTCAAAACAGTGGTTAACTTTCTTATTTCTGAACAAACCCAGAAACTTAGGCTGAAAAAGATTTTAGAAAATTTCACTGCTGTATGAACAGAAATCTAATATGCGCCATAAGAGAAACAGAAAGGTCATCATTTTCATGTAAATCTTCCAATACTACTATATTTTATGTTCACATTGTAATCTACATAGAAAACTAAAATATCTTACCTTTGACAGTCGGTCAAAAGTAATTGCTATGGTGACATTTTTATTTAGGGCAAATACTAACTTTAAATTTATGTCAACATTTTTACACTGACACTGTATAAACCATACATAAACTCACTATAATTCAAAGCTGTCACTGAGTGCAGCAATAGTTTACAGTCTTTCCAGATACATCATGCTACCAATTACAATAAATAGTTTTATGTAAGGAAATACCACTTGATCTTTTACATAAAAGAACACTATTACTTAAGGAAAATTGGTAATCGTTACTTTTAAGACATATCCAAATAAATATGACTTACACACAAAGTAAAGGCTTCATAAAACCTTTAGTTTTCAAATTCTAATCACCACTTCTTCCAATTCTGCTATTCCCACCAATCCCAAATATTAAATCACATAATTCTTTCTGGGCAATGGCTAAGTGGATTTGGCTGCCTGGGCAGGAAGTAAGGAAGGAGAGGACTGGATTCAGGCTCTGGGTGGCGCCTACATTACATCGACAGCCCCCTTTACTAAAGAACACAGACAAGTGTGAATAAAGAGTTGCACTGTCTCCCTCCAAACTCTGCCTTGGCTCTATATGTTGTTTTGATGAAATGTGATGTGGAAAAGGCTCATTCTATTTTCAACTAAGAAGAAATACATTGTCTGATGATTAATGGAAATGTCACAACCACTTTCATCAGTCAGTGGCTGTGCCTTCTCACCTACTATCAAACACTGTCTTTGTTCCTAAGTCTACCACCCTTGGATCTAGTCTGGATAGCATTTCAGAAGTAAAAAGTGAAGCACAATGACAAAAGGTTGAGCCATATAGAATTAACCCCCAAAGAGGCCAGGAAGGAAAATACAGGCAGTAGCAAGGATACAGCAGCTTAACCCAGACCTTCTGCAAGTCCCCATCTCACTGGTCCAACTGCTGGGCTCACTTAATTTTCCCATCTTCCAAGTATTTTTCTTAACCTTTCCAATGTAAGCAGACTTTGGTTATCGATATTATATTTAAATGGCATAAGCTGTACAGACATTCTTCCTAGGAGTTTCAGAGCATTGGTGGTTCAGTGGTAGAATTCTCGCCTGCCTAGGAGTTTCAGAGAGAATTTATTAGGTCTTTAATATAATTAGCCACACTTCATTACCTTTTCTTTTGTGGAAGCATGAAATTAAGTTGAAAAAATGTAAATTGTATATAATTATGATGATTAATTTAGAGTAGACTAGAAAGGCAGTAAGCCAAATAGAAAATATAGAATGATACATGTTCCCTGGGTTCATGGAATTATGATTTCTGGTGTTGGAACCATAGCATGTACTTACCTCTACCTCCCGTCCAAAAAAATAGTTCGTATTCCTGTTTGTCTTCTATAATTAAACTTTAGATTTTACCTTTTCCCAAACTGTTTTTTCTACAGAGAGGGACTAAACTTTTTATAACCAAGCAACAAAAAATAACCCCCAAATACTGCCTTTTAGAAAGGAAAGAACAGAAGACTTAACTATGTACACTAAAAGATGATTTTAGTTACTGAAGGTAAACAGGCCTAAATAAACTTGTGACGGTTTCTTCACAGGAAGCAATTATAATATGTATTTGCTGCTTTTAGTTTACTCAACTCAGAAAATGCTCCCAGATAAAATCATAACAGGCATATGAAATCAATTTCAGATTTACTGAATTTCCCATGTAAGCTCAGATTCACATTTTTCCACCTCAGGTAAGCCAGACTGCCAAAAACAAATTTCTGGAATAATTTTTTTTCTAAACTTTGAGTAGATATGAATGCTTATGTCACAAAAAAATGAAAATAGATATAGTATTTGCCTTAAAAAAATTACCTCAATGGGAATAAATTGATTTAAGTAATCATTCTACTGGAAGTATCAACATTATTCTAAGTATCCATGTTAGGAAAGCTAGACACTTTTAGAAGCTTCTTGAATTTTGTAATAATGATAAAGCTTCCAATCACACATAAATATAGCAAGTGATTTTATTCTATATGAGGAATGCTTATGGAGTTCATATTTCAAAATTATATTCAGTTCACATTCAATATTATAATCACATTCCAGAAAATTATTTTTTGATATGTATTTGAGTAAGCTATTCTTTCACAGAATACCTGTTGCAGTAATTTCCAAATTCTCTCTGAGTCAATTATACTGGTTTTTTCATTTGGCAGGCAGCCGAGAAACAATATTCAATACAAAATTCCAAATACTTATTTAATAACATAGGACAGAGTGCCAACTTCTAATGCATCACTTTATGACGGACACTGTACTTCACTCAGAATTTTAATCTTTTGATATAATTGTGTAAGTCAATTGGAAAACCACTTTATTAAGGAAAAATATAAAGGGCTGATGACTCCCATTCCCACTACAACAGAGAAACTGAGTAACAAACCCCTTGTAAAATGTTCACTGGCTCTTTCCAAATCAAACCCATTAAACACACAAACCGATACAAAACCACTCTAACATCTATGCCTTCATTCTCCCATTAAAATAAAGAATTGTAACTATGATTGACTTCTTCAAAATTCTAAATGAAGTTATGACTTTCTGGGATTCAGAGCCATCAGTAGACATGTCCCTCCAAATGCAGACACTTACCTTCACATTTCTGAGTAGTTTCACTCTGCTTATGACCAGCAGGGCATTTGCACTCAAAAGAGCCCACGGTATTGATGCAGTTTCCTCCCTGGCATATCCCAGGAATCGCCTGGCATTCATCAACATCTGCAAGAAGAAAGCACTGTGAACAAAGATACCCCTACCTTCCAGAATATCTACACCTATTTCTTCAATGTAATGTACAGAGAAAGATCAGTTGTTCTCAAGAGCATGGTGTAAGGGGAATTGGGACCACTTTGTAGGCATACATTTTAATTCATATTAATCATGTACGGTATAGATCTCATTTGCATTGTTATTTTCTCTTGGAATTTTATTTTTTATTAAGAAAATCCAACCCTGTTGTGCGGAAAACCAATCTCTTGCTTTGATTTCCTGCAGAACACTTCTGGATGTTTTCACTCTCCTGGTGATGGGTGCTCAGGCTACGTCCATCTTCTTCTCACCAGCTCAAGGCATGATAAAATCAAAGTCTCTACCATGTCTCTTTATGGAGTTGGGTAACTATGGACTGTGTAAACTCAGAAACTCTTAATCCCTTTGCTGTAGACCTGGAGCAGAATTACTATATCACAGAGTATATATATATACCCAGTATGAATAAACAGTGCCCAACAGTCGAAATGCCTTCATACCACTGGCAATCCATACACCTACAAGTAGTTCACCAACCTCTATTGTCCATGAGGATTCTTGTGGGGTCTTTTTTCCCCTCCCGGCTAACACATGACATAAATATCCAAAATCCTAATTTTCTTTGGTCTAATAATTGTAAAGGGATATTAATTCTAGTTTTCACTTCTCTAATTACTAATTACTATGTGTGTTAGCTTTCAGATTTCTTCATCTGAAAGTTGTCTGTATCCCTTAAACAGTGTTATATTGAATTTGTCATATTCTTTTTTTTCAAGTTTTTATTTAAATTCTAGTTAGTTCACATCCAGCTTAGTTTCAGGTGTAGAATTAAATAATTCATCACTTATATACATCACCTGATGCTCATCACAAGTGCACTCCTTAATCCCCATCCCCCATTTCACCCATCTCTCCACCCACCTCCCCTCTGGTAACCATCAGTTTGTTCTCTAGAGTTAAGAGTCTGTTTCTTGGTCTTTTTCTTTTCCTTTGTTCATTTATTTTGCTTCTTAAGTTTCACATATGAGTGATATGGAATTTGTCTTTCTCTGAATGACTTATTTTGCTTAGCATAATATTCTCTAGCTCCATCTACATCGTTGCAAATGACACTATTTTGTTCTTTTTTTTTTTTTTTAAAGATTTTATTTATTTATTTGACAGAGAGAGACACAGCGAGAGAGGGAACACAAGCAGGGGGAGTGGGAGAGGGAGAAGCAGGCTCTCCGCAGAGCAGGGATCCCGATGCGGGACTCGATCCCAGGACCCTGGGATCATGACCTGAGCCAAAGGCAGTCGCTTAACCGACTGAGCCACCCAGGCACCCAACACTATTTTGTTCTTTCTGATGGCTGAGTAATATTCCATTGTATATATATACCACTTCTTCTTTATCCATTCATCAGTCAGTGGACATCTGGGCTCTTTCCATAATTTAGCTATTGTTGATAATGCTGCTATAAACACTGGGGTATATGTACCCTTCGAATTAGTAGTGTCATACTCTTTTTCTAAATTTAAAACTTTAAACATGGCAATTATCTTCTTCATTCTTTAAGCTATTAGTTTTATCCATTTAGGAACCAAAAATCTTAATATTGACGAATGAAATCCAAGAAACTGTAATAAAGATTTTCAGACAAATAAAAGTTAAGAGTCCACAAGAAATGTTAAAAGAAGTTCTTTAGCAGGAGGGGTGTCTGGGTAGCTTAGCTGCCTAAGTGTCCAACTACTGATCTCAGCTCAGTCTTGATCTCAGGTTCGTGAGTTCCAGCCCTATGTTGGGCTCCATGCTGTGTGGAGCCTACTTAAAAAAAAAAAAGTTCTTGAGGAAAAATAAAAATGAGATGAAAATTATGGTCTACACAAAAACCAAAAAAGCACTGAAAATTTAGTAAGCATGTTGATAAATTTAAAAGACCTATTTGTTATTTTTAAATAAACTTAAAGATAACTGGTTGTTGAAAACAGCAACAGCAAAATAATAGTAATGTATTTTGAAGATTACAAAATGCAAAGAAGTAAATAGTATAACCACAATAGCTAAAGGATTAAAGGGGGAAAGAAAAGAATACTATTGTAAAATTATTACATTATAAGTCAAGTGGCATAATATTATTTGAATACAGACTACAGTAAGTTAAATATGTAAAGACAAACACTAAATTTTGTAATTTTAAATAAAACTAACATTTTATAATGTTAAAGAGATAGAGCTAATGATCCAATTATGGAGATAAAATGAAATACTAAAATATACTCACTCTAATAGAGGCAGGCAAAAAGGGATAAAAAATGGATGGGACAAAAAGACAAGAAATAGTAAGATACAGATTTAAAATCAATAATATTGATAATCATAGGAAGTGTAAATGGTATTAGTAATTCAATTAAAAAGGCTGAAATTGCCATAATTGATTTTTTAAAAAGATGTAATTTATTTTGCTTACAAGAAACCCACTTTGACAGAGATAGCTTAAAAAGGAAAAGAATGAAAAGATGTATCATGTACTCAATCAAAAGAAAGCTGAAGCGGCTAAGTTATTGTACAAAGCAGTCATCAGAACAAGAACCATTACCAGAGATACAGATGGATATTTCATAATAACAAAGGGGTCAATTCATTAAGAAGACATAATAATGTACAAGGTGTATATGCTGATTAAAATGTTAAGCACCCAGAACAGAAAGTGACGGACCTGAAAAAAGAAAGAGACAAATCTACAATTATAGTTGGACATTTCCATATTCCTTAGTAACTAACAGAACAAGTAGACTGAAAATCAGCAAGGATACATAAGACTTGAACTATATTTTCAACCAACTTGTCCTAGTTGACATTTATAGAACACCCCACACAACTTTAGCAGGATATACGCTATTTTCAAGAGCACATGGGATATTTTACCAAGACAGACTATATTCTGAGGCCATGTAAAAAGGCTCATTAAACATAAAAAAATTAAAATCATACATAGCATGTTTTCTAAACACAACAGATTTAAACTAGAAATGAATAATAAAAAACATCTGGAATATCCTCAAACATTTGGAATTTAAACAATATACTCTGAAATAATCCATGGTTCAAAGAAGAAATCACATGAAAAATGAGAATACACCATATCACAATTGGTAGGACCCAGCTAGAGCGGTGCTTAGAGATAAATACGTAGAGTTAAGATGCTTATTTACAAAAAGAGCAAAGTCTAAAATTGGTTACCTAAGTTTTTATGTAAAGAAATTTTAAGAAGACGAGCATATTAAACCAAAAGTAGACAGAAGCAAGAAAATAATAATAATAAAATAGAAAAATTGTCAAACAACAGAGATTATCAATCACTACAAAACCTGGCTCTCTGGAAATACAAGTAAAACTGATTAGATCTGATCAAATTCTACAGAGATTAGAAGGATCAAAGGAAATAGTATGAACAACTTTATGGCACTAAATTCAACAATTTAGATAAAGTGTACAAATTCCTAGAAAGATAGAACTACCAAGGCTCACTCAAGAAGAGATCATCTGAACAGACCTACATCTATTGAAGTTAATTTAATTCATACTTGAAAATTCTTTTTTTTTTTTTTAAGATTTTATCTATTTATTTGACAGAGAGAGACACAGCGAGAGAGGGAACATAAGTAGGGGGAGTGGGAGAGGGAGAAGCAGGCTTCCCGCTGAGCAGGGAGTCCGATGCGGGGCTCGATCCCAGGACCCTGGGATTATGACCTGAGCCAAAGGCAGATGCTTAACAACTGAGACACCCAGATGCCCCATACTTGAAAATTCTTGCACAAAGAGAACTTTAAGCCTAGGTGGCTTTACTGCTGAATCCTTTCAAATACTTAAGGAAGAAATAAGCAGGTGAGCTGTACAAAAAAAAATTTTTTTTAAGATTTTATTTACTTATTTGACAGAGAGAGAGAGCACAAGCAGGAGGAGTGGCAGGCAGAGGGAAAGGGAGAAACAGACTCCCCGCTGAGCATGGAGCCTGGCCCAGCATAGGGCTCAATCCCAGGACTCTGAGATCATGACCTGAGCCGAAGGCAGACGCTTTACCGCCTGAGCCACCCAGGCGCCCCTGTACAAAAATTCTTGCAGAAAAAGAGAACAGGGGACACTAGCCTACCCATTTTATTTGGCTAGCATTACCCTTACCCCAAAGCTAGAAAATACATTACAAGAAAAAAAACAACACAATAATATACTTTTTGAATAGGCACACAAAAATTCTTAGCAAGGCAACTTTAGCAATACATAAAAAATTAATACATCATGACCAAGTGAGGTTAATCTGAGGAATTTAAATTTGCTTCAACATTCAAACATCAATCAGTATAATGCATTATATTAACATGTTGACTAAGAAAGAGAAAACACATGATCATATTATAATGTGAAAAAAGCAAGTGACAAAATTCAACACTCAGTCATTTCAAAACCCTCAATAAACCAGGAATATAAGGGAGCTTCCCCAACTTGATAAAGAGCCTGTACAAAAATATATATATATAGCTAGGGACTCTTGGGTGGCTATGTAACAAGAGTAAGATCACACTCTATGTGTTGTTCTGCATCTTGCTTTTTTTTTTCATTAAAATTATTTTGTGGATATATCTCTAAGTCAGTATACATTGATTTACCCTATTATTTTTGGTAAGTCCACAAGTTTGCTGTATCTTAGAGTATGTAAATTAGAGAATTTAAGCCTACAAAAAGCTTAGCATCTTTATTATTTCTTCCTCACTTTATCTGTCTAGAAGAAATTACAATAGCCCAAAATATTTTATACTGAAATTAAAGTAGATTTCATTGTCTTATTTAAGGATATCTGATCCAAACAAAACAACTAGAATGAAATATATAACAAGAAATTTATATACTGAACTTTTTAATTCAGAACATTTCAAACCACATTATTTTTTAAAATGTACTACATTTCCACCCTCATTACAGTGTGGTATAAGACATCCCTAGAAACCTCTTCTCCTGGAAGATAAATCAGAGAAAGAATATCATGATATAAGCTGAAAAATGGGGCCAAACCTATAAATCCCTTAATACTGTTCATAAAATCTTTGACTCCATATTTAGTAGATTCAGTAATTTTTCAAAGGAAAAAGCAAATCGACTTTATGGGGCTTATTTTGTAATTGCCTAAAAAGTATTTTCCTAGAAGGAAAAATAAAACCTTTATTTTTGAAGTATCCTAGACCACGCAGCCATACAGAATTAATTTCTTTTAGGTAGTTAATTATTAAAATGAAAAGCAAAAATTTTACAAATATCTTGTAGAAATAATCAACTTGAACCTAGGAACATACACAAGCGCTCTCTAAAAAAAAGCAAGCCTCAGACCTTCAAACTACGCAAGACATTCTACATTGTCAAAGTGCTAACGTAAGCAACTAACGTCTGAATAGTTTTCCACTGTCTTGATTATATAGATGTGTTGTTCATTCCTTCAGTTCAAGCACAAACTATTTCTTTAAATGTTCAGCAACTTCAAATCACATGTAAGGATTTTATAGAATAAAGCTAAATCTTTCTTTTTTTTTTCTCAAATTTTTATTTAAATTCCAATTTGTTAATATGCAGTGTAATTAGCTTCAGGTTTAGAATTCAGATCTTTTGAAACTTAAACCTTATACAATCTCTTCAGTGTATGTCTATTAACTAAGGTTATAAATAATGTGAGAAGGTAATGGTAATTCTAGTTGATGAACTCATTTATTCTCCAACTTCTTTAAATAAACTTGCCCTAAAAGATTAAACTGATTATGTAAGTTAGCATATTATTTTTAGTTCACATTAAAATATGGAAAAATATGCACAGTGGTACAGGCATATAAAGATGGTTCATTTAATTTATATCTGTGGGACCAATTCCTATTACTATACATTTAATAGCACTTTTTTTTGTTAACTTTGCCCATCACCAAATTAGATCCATTTTTAAAATTTAAGTTCTCATTCCTATACTCCGTAGATAATCACACATTACTTATATTTCTACAAAAATGAATGCCAGCCATTACGAACAGCAACTGAAGGACAGGTCTATCTCTACCTAGAATCTGAGAAGCACGGGCTTTTTGGCAACCATTCAACATGGTTTCATTCAGCCAGAATACCTATTCATGTATTAACAAAATTCAAATGCTAAATAAGTGATCAACTCAATAAGCAAGTTGTTACTCAACAAGCAAGTAAGTTACTACCTGTGGGACTCTGCACTTGGAATGAAAAGAACAGAGCATGCTTCTCTGTCTCAATCTTCCTCACCTTATAGGAGATAAATTCATCGTCTCCCTCTTACTTGTCTGACTTCATTCCATCAGTAACAAGTGCTCCCTCCCTAAATATGCCTCAAATCTCCCCTCTGGCCCATTCTGGTCTCAACTTCCAACATATATCACCTGTACTACAATAGCAATCTTCTAAATGGTTTCCTTGCTTTCACTCTGGTCGCCCTATTATTGACATTCTACAAAGCAACTAAAATAATTTCATTTAAAAATATGTCAAATCAAGCAGAGGTCATTACCTCAGAAGTCTGCAAACACTGCCATACTGTTTTCTGGTCTTTAGGAGTTGCTCTAGAGAAGTCTCAGACTCAAGGGTACTTCCTTTAAAAAAATACTTGCTTATTCTGTTTTATTTTGCCGGTGGGATTCCATTTAACTCCTATTTTTATTGAAGTTTTGTGTCTTCCAATCTGCAGCCTGATGCTTTTATCCATTTTAGAAAATCCTTCTATTTTATCTCTAAGACTCTTCTTCAGTTCCTTTCCACAGCTTCCTTTAGTCTGATTTCACTGTGTATCAGATTCTTTATAATCATTGCCTAATTACTGTTCTCTGACATTATGGTTTGTGGTTTCCTCCATTTTAACTTTTGTCACTGATATTTTTTCAGTTTCATGTATGCTTATATGTATATATCTATTATTTGCTTTCCATTAGGTAAAGTTTCAAATCCTTCTTCAGTTTCTTTTTTGAGTACTACCAACCCACTTTTTATCTCTGGTTGTCTTTACTGAATTCTTATAACTCTCCTTTGAGCACGTTTTAAGAGAAGAAACAAACTGCTTTTCCTTTCCTGAAGCTAAGAAGTGTATAAATCTTGTGTTTATTTGGGTAATTCTTCCTTGAAGCATGTTCACTTGCCTCTTTCAAATGTTTTTGTCTTTTTTTCAGTTGTTACATATAGACGTTTTTCCTTTATTACTCATCTTTAAATGGGGCCATTTCCTACTGAAGCAAAACTGGAGAGAGCCCAAGAAGAAACAAGTTGGTTTGAAAGAAATTTCTATATGAAATACTTGCTGGTACCTGCTCACCAAATTCTCTCCCACTTTTTCTTTTTTTGCCTTTGTATTAATTTTCAACTTTCAGGTGGGGGTATGACCCTCTACTCTGCCTTTTCAGATACACACTCTCTGAGATGTTCACCAGTGGTTTCAACTTCCCCTGAGGATCTGTAGTAGACCTCTCTCACTCAGGGGCCTCTCCAAAAGGAGATCCACAGCCTATGAAGAGCCTTTCAGAATGCTGAGACTCAGAGTAAATACTCAGAAGACTCTCCCTGTCCCAAAGATTTCCCAACAGTTTCAAGTGTTCATCACTGCTTTCAACTGGGGGGAGCAGAATTTTATTTTAGAAGATCTTGTTTTCTATTATTTATTGTTAGTTTTTCTTCAGTTAGAAGAAGGAGCATATTCTATCTTTAAGTAAGAGTTGTGATGAGCACTGGGTGCTGTATGAAAGTACCGAATCACACCTGAAACTAATATTACACTGTATCCTCACTGGAATTTAAATAAAAACTTAAAAAAAAAGGAAATGTATGGGAATGGGCTTGTTCTTAACTCAATGAAACTACACTGTATAATTCATCTTTCAAGTACCATCTTCTATCATTAAGATCTAAGCATTTGCAAACATATGTGTAGAAGCATATGGGAATAGCTGTAATGTGTATCTCACTGAAACCACATTGCATATAAACTGTTGTTCAAATCACATCTTCCTTTATTAAGATGTATGTTTGTGAAGTGTAGAAGTATATAGGAATAGCCCTGTGCTTACTTCATTGAAGTTTCACCATGTATAATGTGTCTTTCAAGTAACATCTTCTTTCATTATGATATAATACACAACACACACATATATCACCCATACATCATTTAAAAAAAAAGAGGGAGTTTCTACAATTAATTATGATTTAAGTAAATTTTCTGGATTGTATGGGAATGGCTTGTTTTCACACAGTACAAACGGAAGTTAAACTTTATAATGATCTGGTTAACTAGAAAAATGTAGACAGCCCAGATAAATATGTCTTTAATAATTTATACTAATCAAATGAACCAAATCTCCTTTCCTTTTGGGGCTGTATAGAAGGCCCGGAAATAACTTTCTACTGAGGGCATCTTCCTTCCAATCTATGACCGAGGGACGAGCCATGCCTGTGTGGGTTCAGGGGAGGTACAGCTTCTCTACACTTCTCATGCACAACCTGAGTAAATGAATTAGATATTTCTGAACACTGTAATCATTTGAAAAAAACACACAGCACCATTGGTTTGGCAGGGACTGATTTAGGGTCTGTACTGTTGTTTCTTTATTCAAGTCCTTGTCCTGTGTCCTAGCTAGGTCCTGACTCTTGTCATGTAGGTCTGATGTCTTGTGCCTCTCAATTGGCATGGAATAGAACAGAGGCTCAACGTCAGCCCATTACTATTGTCCAGGACAAAGCAAAAGACACAATTTAATGAGCAAATTGCTTCTGCCATCTTTTCAGTTTGGGAAATGGTTGGAATAGTTTGAAAGACGAATTCTTAAAAATCAAATAACAAATTAGTAACTACAAATTTTAATATATTTTAAAAAAATTTTAGATGACCCTATTCTTTTGAAAATCTAAAAGACTTAAAGTCAAGTACTAATATTAAATAAAATATCCTTTTAACTAGAGTAGGTTCATGAAGACTGTACAGATTAAAAGAGAGTAAGAAACTTTAAGAAAATAATACAACAGATGCATATGGCAGTTTGTGACATATTTAAAGTTTGTATATATTCTTCAAAAAGGGCTTAACGCCACTTTTTAAACCTTTAATTCACTCATTTTATGACAGCTTAAATTTTAAGGCCTGTATTATTTAACTCTGGATATTGAAGAAAATAGAAGAAAGTGCAAAACTAAATGTGAGTTAGTCTTGGGCAGAAGCGTTAGAACAGAAATGGCTCTCAACACGCAAGAAGCCATGAATCATTACAACCAAGCAGCCAGCACCCTAAGAATGTGCACCGCCCTGACAATGTTCACTTCAGTCCTAAAAGACATCATGGCAACAGTTAAATATAAAAGATACACTCTTCTCTTCACAGCGTAATTTGTTTTAAGTATCATCTTAATTTTCATTTAAGTATCAACTTAAGTATCATCATAAAAACAGATTCATGACCTAATGGATCTCACACTCTAGCTGGAGGAAAGTAAAAGCAATAAAGACAATAAATAATCAAGCATATCAGAAAGTGATACATGCTTTAGAATAAACAAAAAGTATTACCCTAGTAAATCTACTCAGTATTAATCTAGTAGATCTACACAGTATTTTCTCTTAAATAGGAGTTGATATAAATTTTATGGAAATCTACATATGAACAGTTACTCTGTTTAATACGAGATCATATTTCATGTCCTCTGAAGCCACAAATAAGGTAATTCACTAATTGCATCAACTACAGAATAACATTATGTTTAGAACTTCAGAAATGTCCTTTCTTGGCTAATATAAACCACATTTTAGAACCAATATAAAGCTATTTGCAATCATCTTCTTTGCATCTGAAATTTATTTGTAACTCAAAAATTTTCAATTATACAATCAAAAAGATCACTATTATTGTAAAAAGTATGACATGTACGTATCATGTTTTATCATGTTATTTTTTTCATGCCATGTATCTTCTAAATCAATTTGGCAGAGTATTTGGGAAACAGTCTAGGAATTTAAAGGGAAAATGAAATCACATTACGATGCAGTCTTAAAATAGCCTGAACTGTGGATTAGTATTTAATTGAGAGGCTTCTGACTATGCCATGATTTTGAAATAAAGCAGAACTTTTTAAACTTGCTTTTCCAGATATTTTAACCATGTGGCAAGTTTCATTTTGTTCCTGTCGCTGTATTTATCCATTATATTTTTAGGCAAATGGAACTGAAAACTTATCTTCACTGCATAAACAAAATCAAATAAATAAGCCTTCAGACATTACTAAATCCTGAAGGGCATTAGGGAAATTTGAGATCAGATCCTACATTTCGTAAGTGTGTTGAGAAAAACTAGGCCTCTCTGACGAAATATAAAGATAAAGAGAAAAAAGCTTAAATGCAAATGTAGACGATGAGGATTCAGTAATTGGGGATGTTTTGGTTGAAGTTAAAAGAGTTTTTCTGAACTGGACTATTTTTACGAAATAGTGGTTTTTGGAAGTATGTTAATCCCATTTATTAATTCAAAAGATAGTTACTGAGTATCTACCACATGTTAGGCACTCTTCCAGATGCCTCAGAGACATTAATGAATAAAAAAGATTTATGACCTAATGGATCTTACATTTTCACTGGGGGGGAAAGTAAAAGCAATAAAGACAATAAATGAGCAAGTATATCAGAAAGGGATACGTGCTATAGAATAAACAGGAAGTACTACCTTAGTAAATCCAGTCATTATTAGTCTAGATCTACACAGTATTTTCTCTTTAATAGGAATCTATATAAATTATATAAATTTTACTGTATTCTATTTCTAATCTAGGAAAGCTACGAAGTATGGTGAATACTATATAATATATGGTATATCTTCTATAAAAAATTACTTTATCAGAAACTATAAAATCAGACTGGTAGTTGTATCAAAGATAGAGGATTTTATTACCCATAGAAAACAGCAGATAATTATTATTATTTTTAAAGATTTTTTTTTTTTACTTGAGAGAGAGAGAGAGAGTGCACAAGAACGGGGTGAGGGGCAAAGGGAGAAGCAGACTCCTCACCAAGCAGGGAGCCCAATGTGGGGCTCAATCCCAGGACTCTGGGATCATGACCTGAGCCGAAGGCAGACGCTTAACTGACTGAGTCACCCAGGCGCCCCGAAAACAGCAGACTAAAAATGACATTTACATGGTTTCCATATTAGGTCTGACCTGTGACAGATAATAAGCCAAGAGACAAAACACAAAACCATTCTAAGTCCACAGCTGACATGTAGGTTCATCCCTTGGGCATCCCTATAGTTCTTATTGGAAGAGTTTGGATAGAGCCCAGTTTTTAACATTAACTTTTACAAAACTACAAAACTAACAAAAATCTGTAGAGGCCACTGTCAGAGATACATTTACCAAATTATGCAGAGCACCTAAATGATTATTCTTCAGTGAATTGAAGCTACATGCAGGCTTCCCAAATTATAACTCTCTTTTGGGTTTTAGGACACTGGACTGGCTTTCCGCAATAAGCCATTTACAGGGGTTGGGTAGATGACATCTGTTTCTGTGATACTGGTCACTAACATCAATTTGAAAGACCTCAGGAATCTAACTTCATATATGATTTCATGATAACAAATAAACCCAACTCATCATGTCTCAAATATGAATATCATTTCTCTGAATAATACAAAAGTCATTTTCCATTTTCCTGTGATCCTACTGCCATAAGAGAACTCATTATAGAGCTATTTCCAAACTCTAAAAATGGGTTTAATATACTTGATACGTATATCGTGATATGATATCAGAGAAGTAGCCAAAAAAGGGTAAGAACTGTGGTGGCTGAAAATTAATTAAAATAATTATCCAGTAAAAATGTAACCATTTTTTTTGACGACTTGGGTCGGTATCTACTACTGCAGCATCCTCAGGGATCCCCAGGCTAGCCCTGATACATAAAATATACACCAGGATGTGGTTGGGAAGATTGCTTGGAGACCAGACTGTAACCAACTGGATATAAACTCTTCAGTAACTGCATTCAAGGACAGAGTTTACACTTGGCCTCTACAGACACTATTAATAAAAATGGCGGGCAGTGTTAACCTGAGCCTAGATTCCCATATCTTGAATGAGAATACAAGAAAGAGAAAAACATTTTCCTGGGTATTTTCATGTGTATAGTTTGAGGGGTTGTGGTAAGGAGAGTGTAGTGCCTCCTGGATGAAGATCTGGGAGTGGTTTGTCCTCTGATTATATGAGCTAATTTAATTTAAAAATTTTTTTTTAATTTTCAGGTCAGTTTTTCATAGTATCTCCTCTCTTCTCCATTTATGTCAAGACCTGAAAAATGATTATTCATTAGGTGGCTAATAATCAGGTCATCTCTAGTCAGGCTTGCTAATGAGGCCCCTCTTGGAAATGGCAGGAGTTTGGATGGTAGGAGGTATTAGGGGCGGATCCTCCGAGCGCAGTGAAGGAGACCCACACGTGGTGAGCTTGCGCACGCAGGCAGACGGCGAACTCACCTTGGCAAGCTCCAGTGCGGATGTTGGGGATAAAGCCCCGTCGGCAGGGCTGAGGCTGGGCCGGACACATCTCACAGGGGTGGCCCCAGGCCCGTCCAATGGTGGCACAGCACAGAGTCTTAGTGCAGACAATGCCCGTCAGCTGCCCTTGGCACATTTGGTTGTTGACCTGAGTGAAACAAGGGCCTGTCCTGTAATCTGGAATGTGAAAGAAGACGGAAAGACAGGTTTTATGACCATACACCAATCTTACACCAGTAGCCCCAAACACATAAAACAGAGGCAATTTCTTCTGACTCAAGTGTCTAAAGACAAAAGGCTGGCAAGTTTCATTTCGAAAATTCCTCATTTTTCAATCATGAGGACTGCTTGAGGAGACTTCAATGTATTTTACACCAGACACTGTAAACGGGTGGCTCAAGGGCTGTGTCTGGGACACAGATGTGTTTTCTTGGCCTGAATAATGTTCTGAAAGAATTTAAATTAGTAGCCAACATTTTTAAATTGGGAAATTTCACATGAAATTTCTATTTCTGGCTTTTCTTGAAAAGTTGGAAGATCTGGCCATGCTAGGCCTGCCATTCTACATGGCAGTGGGGAGAGAAGTGTGTCCTTCTCTCTGACACCAAGCCGGCAGTCTCATGTCACTGCCATCCCTCACCTGCATACCGTCAGCACCTGCTTGCAGGACTCTCTATTTACCTAGCAAAGATTTTCTTTCCCAACCGGTGGACATGAGATCGGAATCAGAAGAGAACCAATAATGATATACCCTTCCATATCACAAATATATCTGAGCAGTCTAGTATGTCTATAAACACTAAGTTCTAACAATTTGATTTTTGTTTCTGTGTCAGTCTCTTTAGTTCCCTGTGTAGTTCATCCAGGAAGACTGTACCAATAAGAGCCCCTGTCATGGATTCTTTCTAGGTAAGTTACTATTTAATCTCTATACTCTAAAAGACTGTACCATTTTCCAGCTCAGAGAAGCATCAGCAAATGCTAAATAGGCAGACTTCTGTGGATATTAAGGATGATCTATTGGGACTGTTGCATCTCAAACTGTGGTCCATGGACCAGTGATATATGCATCACCTGGGAGGTGGTTAGACATGCAGACTCAGGCTCCACCCTAGACTCACTGACCTAGAACTGCATTTCAACAAAATATTCAGGAGATTCATACACACCTTCAAGATTAAGAAGGGCTGATCTAGACTCCAGGTAACTTAAAAGCTAGGCATTCTGACTCTAGCCCTCTTTCTCCTATAATTTACTTCAGTGAACCTTTTAGATGATCAGTATTTAACTCTTTTAAGCAGAACTGAATCATTAACAAAACAGTTTTTGAGTGTTGTTGTTGCTGTTTTGAGAGACACTGGAAATCAGAGAAAGGTCAGTTTCACGAAGACTGACTAATGAAACAACTCACATTTGTTTTAAAATTACAACAGAAATATGTGAAAAGGGTTTTTCCCCCCCTTTCACAGAGACTGTATGAATACAGTTCATTAAGTCTTGGGACTGTAAGATGATAGTCAGGATTTCCTGATAAGCCCTCATGCAAATGACATAATTCCATTTGAAGGGGAAAACCAGAACAAGTTTATTTCAGATTTCCAAGAACAAAACAATCTCACATTCAAAGAAAGCAGAGTCAATAATGTTGGTAAGATTTTTATGAAATATGTACTGGAAAAAAGCAAACTTGGATAGGATTTAACATTCAAAATGCTAAGCTAGAAGAACTTTGATATAATCTAAATGCTATCATGTAACAAAAACACAACTTAAAACCACATAAAACTTGTATTTTTTTAAAAACAAAGAATAAGGCTTTCTCATATAGAGCAAAAGAATATTTTTAAAGTTTAACACACAAAAAAAAACCTAAAATAGGTAACGTTTTTTGCAAGCTGGTTTAACACTCTGTTACTCTGCAGCTGAACTTCAACAAAAATAGCTCATTTTAATCCCTTACATAAGAACAACAGATGTGTTGGCTGCAAATCACGTTTTTGAAAAAGACAATCTTTGCAGTATATGTGTAGATATGTCAACCTTATAAACAAGCATGCTTCCCACACCACAAACTGCCAGGTTGTAAATTTTTTAAACCTATCTATTATCCTTCACACAACCATTATTTTGCTGTTTTAAACAAGTATCAGACTCACAAATTAAATCAAGTTCTGAACAAGTGGGAAAAGTATTTTTCACAAAAAAATATAAACCATTTATCCTTCTGTAATTCTTGCGTACGTAGCTGTGTTCACATTCTGCACACTTTCAGGATTCCCAGAGAGAAGCCTCCATACCCTCCCTCATAATCCCATCCTTAAGTAAACCAAATTGTCTGGAAATTTGTTCCTTCGGCTAACTACACCGCCTTCTTAAAATTATGTCCTCTCAGTCTGCTCTCTTTGGGGAAGGAGAATATCTGGACGAGGATAGCTGTTCGTCCTCTGAAGTGACCTTTCAGGTTGAAGGCTCTAATTAAGCCAACCCCAGACTTCTCTTCCTGGGAAAAGAGTTTACCTGTCCTTATTTCTTTTGCCTACACAGTATCTGCCTCCTTACAAACTGTGCTGAATCTATTTTCTTTTCTCATTATACTTGGCTTTCTGGTAGGCAACTGATTAGTTTAAAATGTAAAATTACGGCATTACCTACTTATTCAAGAATTACTATCTTGCAAAATACGAACAAATCAGTGAAAGGGGATGTAAATATCTTGATCAGATTAAAAAACATCCTGTCCCAAACTTGGCTAGCATTTTAATTATGGTCAAAGAGCCCTAAAAGGATTTCATGTTACTGACCATGCATTCTTGTCATCAGGATTTCAGCGTGAGTAAAATATTATTGTATACCACACTACCCATTTGAAGTCAAGGACATCCTCAGAGCTTATTAGCAAAATATAAAAGGAAAGAACTGCTTATCACTTGGGTATGCTGGAGCCAGTAGGTTGGAAACAGGTATTTTCCTCATTACTATATGACCAAAAAATGTTAAAAATTAACCTGTGAAACACAAATACTTTTATTTTGATTTTCTAATATCGAAGTACAATATAGCATCTTTTTTAAAATTAGTTTCAGAGGTAGAGTTTAGTGATTCATTAGTTGCATATAACACCTAGTGTTCATTACATCACGTGCCCTCCTTAATGCCCATCACCCAGTTACCCCATCCCCCACCCACCTCCCCTCCAGCAGCCCTCAGTTTGTTTCCTAGAGCTAAGTCTCTTATGGTTTTGCCTCCCTCTCTGATTTAGTCTTATTTTATTTTTCCCTCCCTTTCCCTATGATCCTCCATTTTGTTTCATAAATTCCACATATGAGTGAAATCACATGGTAATTGTCTTTCCTTGACTGATTTATTTCACTTAGCATAATACCCTCCAGTTCCATCCATGTCCTTGCAAATGCTAAGTCAGAATGGCTAAAATTAACAAGTCAAGAAATAACAGATGTTGGCGAGGATGTGGAGAAATGGGAACCCTCTTACACTGCTGGTGGGAATGCAAGCTGATGCAGCCACTCTGGAAAATAGTAAGGAGGTTCCTCAAAAAGTTGAAAATAGAGCTTATGACCCAGCAACTGCAGTACTAGGAACTTACCTAAAGGATACAAACATAGTGATGCAATATAACATCTTAACTTGTTTTGTACAGTTCCACTTTTATTCCCATTAAGCAGCTGGTGCAATGAGAAAACTCATCAAGAACTGGCGGCTTGCTGCCTTTTTTTTCCAAACAACTTCATTATGGTGTCATGAATATAACGTATATTCACCTGTCTTAAATGTACATGTAAATTTATTGAATTGTGCAGCCATCACCACAATCTAATTTTAGAATATTTGCATCAACCCCAAAGATTCCTTGTGCCAATTTCCAGCCTCAGTCAACCACTACTCTTTCTGTCACTATCGGTTTGGCTTTTCTGGACAATGCACACAAATGGAATCATATAATATGTGGTCTTTTCTGCCTGGCTTCTTTGACCTAGCATGATGTTCTTGAGGAACATCCATGCCATAGTATGGGTGAGTATTTCAATCCCTTTTACTGCTGACTAGCATTCCACTGTATGGATACACCACATCTGCTAACCAATTAGTGGCCATCTGCTGGGTTGTATGGTGAGTTTCTGTTTAACTTCTTCAGAAACCACCAAATGGTTTTTCCAATGTAGCTTCACCATTTTACATTCTTATCAGTAATGAATGAGGGTTCCAATTCCTCTGCATCCTTGCTAATATTTTCTTTTTTTATTATAGCCTATGTTACCATTCTACTTTAAATAAATATAATTGAATATATTTGGAAATTTTGATATAATTTCACAAGTCCTCTTAAGATGCTAAACAGTGCTAGATAACCAAACTGAGCATTATTGTTGTACAAACAACCTGGTAACCTCTGAAGAGGTTTTCAGAAGGTAATAACAGAAACAGGTCTGGTGGAGGATGTGGAACTGAAGGAGAGGAATTTTTTGTTGTTGTCATTTACTTATTTATTTTTTGCTTATTTTTTAATTTTATATGTTTTGCTTTGTTTTATGGAAGACACACACACTTCTAAAAGCCGATGGGAATGACCCAGTTGAAAGGGAGGGCTTATAAGTACCAAAAAGAGTAATAATTTCTAGTATAAGATCCCTTAGGAGTCAGCCTGAGTGTGAAACCAGAATGTGTGAAGGAGTTATCCTTCGAAAGGAGAAGAAAAGCACTCTGTTGTAGCCTGAGAAAGAAGAGTATTTATAGAGTAGATGGACAGTGAGCAGTGTCCTCTCCCACACCTTCTATTTTCTTTGTGAAACAGGAGGGGGGGGTCAGCTGTGGAATCAGATATTTGGGGCTGAGATGGCACTGCAGATCCCAGGCGAGGGAGCTGACATGAGAACCCAGTGGACTCCCAGGTGACATTCAGGGCTCTGTACGGCAGATGACCAGGATGGACTGGTAGTGGGACCAATCCGCCTGCCTGAGGACTTTTCCCAGCATCCCTAGGCAGCTGAGAGGCTCACTCAGAGGTTGGGTACATTAGGGTTAGGGTTTTATCTCTCAGATGTGGAAAAAAAATCAGAATGGCAAGGGAGTTCAGAGGATTGTTACACAGCTTTTAAATTACAGACTATGGAATCTATGCTGGAGGAAAAGGAAATAAGAAAAAGGAGGACTGATAAATTAAGAAGTGGGAGAAAGCAGTAAGATCAACGGACTAGGTGTCTCCAGGGGGCTTCACACGAGAAGGGAAAAGAGTCACAGGGACAGCAATACATCAACCGCCTGTGTGGCTGCAGTATTCTTCATTTAACTGCCAGCAGAATGGAGCAGACGACACACTGCATAACTTAGGGAAGATTGCCACACATGCTGTAATGTAAATGTCATCCTCTGGAGCTGTGCAGTGGATGGCCCTCTTAGAGACCATGGACTATGGCTAGTCCAACCATGCCATGAGATGTCCAGAATCCATTGAATTCCATCCATTCCCACGTTAGTATACAAAGGCAAGTCTTTGTCTTGCCTGGGACTTGCCTGGTCCTAGAAAGGACAGGCAAATAGGTGGAATTTCCCACCAAGGTGCACAGCATTTGAAGTTAGGCAAGAAGGCATTTTCATTCTCAGGAACCAAAGCAATGCAACATGTAGTCAAGTGATCACGCTGTGTGGGAGCTGCAGGTATAAGTGAGGGTCACGAAGAAGTGTAGACTGTACAGAGCTGGTCTAATGATCCTGGCTATGGGACTGTCTCCTTGCAGTAATGGAGGTTTTTTTGTTTTTAAAGATTTTATTTATTTATTTGATAGAGACAGAGCGTACAAGCAGAGGGAGCAGCAGAGGGAGAGGGAGAAGCAGGCCCCCAGCTGAGCAGGGAGCCCGATTCGGGACTCGATCCCTGGACCCTGGGATCATGACCCAAGCGGAAGGCAGACACCTAACCAAGTTTTTGGTTTTTGACAGAGCAATTATAAATAACATTTTTTAGTGCATCCTATCATGGTTTTAATTGAGAACGTAGTTGGTGTGCCAGCTACAGTCTTTGATCACAGATATAACTGGAGCATGCAGAGAAGCCAACCCCCAAACTTATATGGGATGATACAAGCATTTCCTTAGTTTCAATATGATCTGCCCTGAATGTCTGCAGATCCAGACTTCACGCTGACCAAACATTCAGAGTGCAATAAACTCAAATGGCTGAGACAGTAATTGTCTTCCTTGATGGAAAAGCATATGTCAACCTCAGAAAATTTTAGAATTAAGTACAGAAATGTTTAAGGGAATCAGAGCCATTATATTAACATTGTTGCTTTAAGAAATCTGTGCAAAAATTATGTATCTGTAACATTTAACAGCTTTTGCCCCATTCTATCAGACTGCCTTATAACCACAATTTAAAATAAATAGTTAAGTGACCTATTCAGAATGATTTTTTTTTTAATTTAAATTCTAGCAGCCAACATATAGTACAGAATGATGGTTTTTTCAACTTAAAATGTGACTATGCTTATATACAGAACTGGACCATTTAAGTGAACTTATACACTTAAAAGTTTATTTATATATTTAGTTTTTAATTTGCTTCAGAAGAGTTGAGTACTTGCAAAGGTTAAGTCACACAAGTGAAGTACTTAAAAATTACATGCATTTAATATAAAAAAGCAGTTTAAAAGATATGGAGGTGTTTCATTAAGTATTAAATTGGAACCAAATATTATTTAAAGGCCTCTTAAAGTGACTACTAAAATCTACTCAATAGATTAGAGAGATCTATAAATTGGATTTAAAAGTTCAAGGAACATGCCCTAAGGAACTGAAAGCAGGGATCAGAAGAAATATCTATACATCCAGGTTCATGCAGCATTATTCAAAGAGCCAAGAGGTGAATGCAACCCAAGTGCCCATTGACAGATGAATGAACAAACAAAACACATACAATAGAATATTATTCAGACCTAAAAAGCTAGGAAATTTGACACATTCTATAGCACAGATGAACCCTGAGGACATTATTCTGAGAGAAATTAGCCATAAAATATTTTATGATTTCACATACATGAGGTATCTAGAGCAATCAAATTTATTGGAACAGAAAGCAGAATGATGTTTTTCAAGGGGTATAGGGAGTTTCTGTTTAATAGGTATGGAGTTTCGGTTCTGCAAGATGAAAAGAACTCAATGGATAGACATTGGTGATGGTTCCATGACAATGTGAAGATACTAATACCACAGAACTGTACTCTGAAAAATGGTCTACAATGGTCAATTCCATGTTATCTGTATTTCCCTGCAATTAAAAATATATCTTTAAAAAGCTCAAGGAATAATCAGGGTTTTGAAAGCTATATTTAAGTAAAGCAAACCAGAATTTTTAAGACCAAAATAAACTTTGAGTCTTTTTCATATACACAGTCACCACTGAGGGCATCGAGACATACCCCCTTGCAACAGTGACCACTTGCCTTCTGATGGAAATTTACATTGTCACAATTGATTAGAGTGCACACAATTCTGCAAGGGTATTCTTGAACACATTGACTGACTATATACTTGGACTCTCTGTAGGGTAAATTCCTAGCACTAGAAATGCTGGGTCAAGTGTCCAGTTTGAAAAATATTCAAACATTCTCAGAACTGCTCTCTGAAGAGAGGCTGATCCTTACACCTTCTCCATCTGAGTAGAGGCAACTGGTTTAAGTTTTATTCATTTAAAGGGAGAAATGTGGTATCTCATTGCAGCTGAATTATGAACTCATTGCCCCTGTTTTTTGGCACTGAATGGAAGAAAATTAACTCTGTGGCAGGCACTTCATATTATAAAACCCATTCTATAAATTATCTCTTTTTATTCTGAAGTGCTAAGGAAGTATTTTTGCCACTTTTACAAAGGAAAAATTAAAAGTCAGAGATAAAGTTTCACATGGAGAATGAAAGAGCTAGAAAAAAGTGAAATGGAGACTGAACTTGAAGACCGGCCTCCCTCCCAAGCCCTGCACCATTCATGCAGTGTTCATTAAACCCAAGACATAGATCATCACACCCTCAGCTTCTGGTAGCTTTGCCTTCTCGTAACAGACCAAAGCCCTTCACCATTTTAATGAATATTGTCAAAATCCCCCAAGTGCATCCTGCCACCCCCAGGTATGATCTTCCAACTCCCCAAAATTCTGCAAGCCTAATATTGCTTTGCTTTGGTTTCTCCCAAAGATGAATCTCCTAGCCATGTTCAATTAGGGAGAGATTCTGTGTACATTGAGAGAAACATTAAAGACTTTTGCTTCTGCAGATAAATAAGTGAATATTTTAACTACCACAGTAGTACTGCATTGTTTCTCTAATGTAATATCATTATTTAAGATCTCAGTGAAAACATGGACTCAGTAAAGAAGGACTTCTTTCACCATTCTCCAGTCTTTCAAAGCACAAGACTACCACCGACATCAAAGAGCTCTGGAAGAATGAAGAGGCAGGAAAGATAATTAGGCGCTGGCCAATGATGCAAACAAAATTGCTATCTTTGATGTCATGTTTCATAAGGATGAAGGCCATCAAAATTGTGGTCCTCAAATTCATGCCTATGAACTGAAAGCACCCTCTCCCAAGAGCACAACCAATTAACTTACTTCACACATAACAACAAAAAAGCTGAAGATTAAAAACTAAAAAGATTATTTAAGCAGAAGGATACTGTCACTTTTGAAGAAGAAACTTAAAGAGGCAAAAATACTTTGTCATGAGTAATAAGGGGGCCAAAGACATAAATGATTAACACAAAAGATGGATCATATGCAAGTCAAATCCACAAAGTACCAAATTTTAAGATGTCTAAGAAAAACATATAGTACGTTCATTAGGTATGAATAATTTCAGGAGAAAGTGGTATGTGCTCACAAAACATTTATCCATTATCAATAAAGTCAGATACAAAATCAATGGAAACCAATGCTGGGACAGATCTGATTTATCTTGCTGACAGCCTTTATACAGTAATATGGATTCAATGTACTATTTTCTTATTAAAATTTGTGCTTACATCAATTCCTCCTGAGCAATTTAAGCAGCCATGCTCATGTTACTGAGTCAATCAAGTCTAATGAATCACACTCATCCCAGGAAATAAGACACACTACCTGCTTTATGATTCTGTCCTGACAACTTCTAGTGTAACATCTAACTAGAAAGGCTGGGGTTTCTCCTGAGAAAAGAGTGAATGCCATGTGATTCATTAATGGGGTTTTAATTATTGGGAGTTTTAGGGAAATGCTAAAGAGCAAGGAAGACCACTGATCATATGGCCTTCTAAGGGGACATGGGTAGCATCTGTCAATAGGTCCATCTGACTTGCAAACGGGGAGGCCTTGCCTCTGTGACTTGCTGCATGGAGAAGAGCAGGTGGTCAACAGATCTTGATGGCACTGGTGGTCCTGCATGGGTGGTGTTCTACACTCATGAAGTGGGTCATTCCTGGCTCTCTGGTTGGAGGCAAATACATAAGCACTAAGAGAGGCTCAAGAGCAAAGGGATACAACTACGACATTTCAGCAGAAAGGTCACAGTACTAATATTCCAGCTCAGTAAAATAAAAATGAACGTATCTTTCACAACCAGCAAGTCTGTAATTGCTGAGAATCCCATGAAGCCTGACCGGTATGGGTACTGGGGGAACTTGTTTCATGGATATATCAACACAAATAAAAGGACTAAAGTCTTTCTTTGGTTCAGGAAAGTAAACCCTTTCAATATTCAGACTCAACAGAAGAAGAAGAAAAACAAATATTCACCACTTCAAGCTAAATCAGTTGTTTAGAAGATCAAATGGAAGAAGTAGCTTACAACACAGCAAAATTTCTAAAAAATTAGTATCATAAATAAAAGATTAGACCTCAAGGGCAGAGACTAGAAACCAGAATGTGAATGCTATGAATTCCAAAAAAAAAAAAAAAAAAAAACCACACACACACACACACACAAAAAAAAACAAATAGAGAATAAAGAAACCATAGGAAAAAATTTCCTAAGCTTCAAT
The DNA here is from genome assembly GCF_004348235.1 of Phoca vitulina. Taxonomy (NCBI): domain Eukaryota; kingdom Metazoa; phylum Chordata; class Mammalia; order Carnivora; family Phocidae; genus Phoca; species Phoca vitulina. Next base: position 10,958,709 of record NW_022589735.1, on the reverse strand, counting down.
AAAAAGTAGTTTTCACCTCTGGGTTAAAATGGCTCATGGTGTCACAGACAAGAATAATGAAAAAAAAAAGACATACTCCAAAGAAGAGCCTCATGAAATCTCTGAATCTCTCAACCTTAGATTAAAAGGAAAAACTACCTCTCCATTTCCAGAGAGAAAAAAACAGGCTACCTACAAAGAAGATGAAACAGTCTGGCATTAGTTTTATCCTGTGTGGGATGGAGAGTTAAAATACAGTGAAACAACATCTACAGGTTATTAATTTGTAATTTTTGGGAAAGGATTCTTCAAATAAAAGTCATATGATAAGATAGAACTTAATAACAGCCTGAAATAATGGCAAGAACTGGGAGAGTGTAGGGGGTATTTGTTATAATGAGGACTTGGAAATGGATTATTCCTAAGATCTTCACTCGGGACTGGGAGATGTAAACATGTAAAATGTTTCACGGTAAGAGGAACGGGTATTCTTTAATTTTGTTACTGTACAAAAGTTTTAAGAGAGCAATAGAGGCTTCAATATAATGGTGAAAGATAGGAAGGTAATCACTAGTTTGATGAAAAACACAGCATTTCTTAAATCAATTAAAGGAAGAAGGTAATGGAAATAGAGGCATAAAAAATAATTGATTAGCACTAAAAATAACAGATTTAAAGAAAACCACAAAGTATAATGACATATACATAAAGTGGTGTGAGTAAACCATATATATTAAAATCACAATAAATATAAATATGCTTAGTTTCTAATCAAATCATTTGTAGATCTGATTAAAATAACAAAATTTGGTTCTATTGTGTCTACAAGAAAACCATCAAAATGAAATGAGAAAGTAGAAAATAGAAGAAAAATCAGGAAAATCATAAATGAAATAATGTAGAAGTATCAATAATCAATATCAGACAGAGTGGAATTCAAGAACAAAAGGCATTAACTGAGTCAAAAAAGAATATTAGTAAGGTTAAAAATAACAATCCATCAAGAGGATGGACTTATATACTAAAAACTTTAAGTGAAATACCAAGAGCTAAAACTTCTAGAAATACGAGAGCTTAAAGGTATAAAGGAGATCCTTCCAAATTTGACAGAGCAGGTATACATAAATAAGAGGAGCACAATCAAAAAGCTTGCCTTAATAGATGGATTTGTAAATTTGTACCACATAAACACATAATGTAATATTCTTTTGTTTTCATAGAACATTAATTAAAGTGATCAAATATTTAATCCACATTGTTTCACTGACATTCACTAGATTCCTGGAGTCTCTATTGAATATTTTCTCTTCCACAGTGTGAAACTCTGAAACATGCCACAGCTCCTTGCATAGATGGATTTTAGGTAATGTGGCTGGTTACATTCACTAGAAAAGAACAGTATGTGTTCTTTTATTAAAGGGATCGCAACCAACTTTTTAAACTGTAGAATCTGCGACATGAAATTCAGGATCTTAGGGAGAGAAATTTTTAGCAGTTAAAAAATGTCACACCAATGTGGTCTGTTGTAATCTACAGCTGTGCTGTCCAAAACAGGAGCCACTAGCCACATGTGGCTTTCTAAATTTAAAGTTTAAATTTAAATAAAATAAAATAAACATTCAGCTCCTAATCACACTAGCCACATGGCAAGTGCCTGAGAGCCACATGCGGTTAGTGGCTACTGTACTGGCAGCACGGAGAGCATTTCCACCATCCCAGAAAGGTCTACCGATGCACACTTGAGTGGCAGTCTCCCAACACCCTGGGGAAATGGGGAATGAGAAAGTGCCTGGTGTTGAGACAGGAGTTCTTTATAAGAGGTCTGCACCGTGCATTATCCCCATCATTTAAGGTTACTTGTATAATAATTTCCTTTGGTTGGCATTAATAGTTTTCCTTTACAGATGATGATAGTAGGCATAGACAGGTTAAATAAAATTGCCCAAAGTCACACAGACGGTGCATAACAAAGCCAGAATTTAAATGACAAACGTATCCAACACCAAAACCCATGATCTTAACCACCATATTCTGCTACCTCCCAGTAGAGTTGATAATAGTGTATGTATGGGAGCAGCTTCTGTGTTCGATCATTGGTTCTTGCTCTGCATTAAATGCCCTTTTCTGCATACATTTATTCTTTCCTTTGTTTTAAGATCATAATCCTTTTATTCAGCTAAGAAATGAAGCTCAGCTTATTAAATGCTTCACTGGCACTTTGATATGCCTCCAAAGCAAGCCACCATGTTTCAGATGGTTGCATGTCTGCCTGGATTTCCACTTTCTCCTATTTTAGTGTGCAAATACTTCTCACCTATGGGAATTCTGTTTCAGCAGACACTCCCTGGCATCACAGCCCAATCTATTTCAAATCACAGCAGTTTAGCTTCTGTTCTCTAAGTTGGGGGACTCCAAACAAGTATCACTTACACTGGGAGAGGCTGCAGTGCTGGGGTGGGATGTGGACAATGCTAAGTGTCCACAAAGCCAGAGACAGTATCTACAGAACGTGAAACCTTTACTGTTTAGTAAACTTCCAAATAATCTGCAGTGTTAAGTCAGTGCTGGGCTTTACTACTCACTTCCCAAAAGGTATCTGGGTCATACTACATGATGCATATAAATGCATTCTGAGCACTGTAAAGTATTAATTAAGTTTGTTTCCAATAACAACTTTTAGATGTGGAACCTTTTGAGACAAACTTGATCTGATCATGTAATTAAAAGAGGAGGAAATAAAGTCCAGAATGTTTCTGCAACTGGCCCCAACTCAAAAATCCATCTGATGTAACAGCTTAGGCCTCCTGACTTACTCTCTTGCAATACTCCACACAAAATGGTAATTAGAAGCTTACAACTGATGGCATCTGGGTGTCAAGGACGTTTCATGACAAAACTGCTGAGCTGAGATCCAGAAGTCTGGTCTAACTCAGTATTTTCCCAAAATGAGGTCAGTGAGACACCGGTTCTAAGGAATAGTTAAAGTATTATGTCAAAGAGGGATTCTGTGGTCAATATATTTGAGTTGAACAAAGATAGAATGTGTGTGTGCGTGCGTGTGTGCGTGTGCGTGTGAAACTATAGGACTTTCAGGAGCCCTTAATGTACTTATGTGCATTATAAACTGCCAAGAGGAGACTATAGTAGGCAGTATTCAAAATTTATTTGCTCATAAAATATTTTTATTCAATAGCATTCCTCAAAACTAGTGTGGGATGAAACACACTTTGGCAAACACTTATCTAACTTTATCAGCAGATGAGTCCCTTGTCGTATCCTCAAACATGGCTGCCTGAAATAGATTTAATAAAATGTTATCTTTTGTGTAATTGGCTTTCCTCCAAGTGACATCACTACCACCATAAATATCACAGAGAACTTTAGAAATTTGTGACATGATGGTAGCACTCAAAGTTTCTTAGCAGTTGCCAAACTATTGTCTGGATGACTAATAGCTTTCAGAATACTTAAATGATAAAATTTCAGAGGTTCTACTGTTATTCTTCTATACATCAAAGATCACATCTATTCTACTAGGACCTAAAATCTGATGACCCATAACTGGTAACAGAAAGCAAAGCACATGGTCCCATATTGCTGTGTAGGATTTTGCCAGTAATGCAAGACTGAGGAAACACTGACATGCATATAGAGAAAAAGACAGAGAGAGAGTATAATTCTATTACTACTATAAATACATTACAAATTTTTGCTTTTCTGATCATCAAAAAAAAAATCATGACATAGGTACTATCATTATGCCCATTTAGATGAGGAAACCAAGGTAACTTGCCCAAAGTCACAAAGATAGTAAGTGACCAAACCAGGAAATAAAAAGATGTGATAAGATCCACACAATTTGCTATCTCAAATTTCTTTTTAATGCTACTGACAATACTGAGGTGTATGTTCACTCCGTCACAGTGGAGATTTTTAAGTAGTTTATCTCCTATCCGAAAACCTCCAGAGGTAAACTATCCTATTTTGTGGCTCTAGCATTCTATACGTATAAAAGCACTTAGCATAGTGACTGGAGCACAGGATTGCAGGCAGAGAGTTCTAGTTTCACAGCCAGAACCCAGCTTCACAAACTACTTGCCTAGAGTCTTGAGTAAGTTCCTCTAACTCAGCTTCCTTATTTGTACAATGAGTATAATAAGAGAACTTTACTTATAGCTTATGACGTGGATGTGAGCATGTCACAAGATAAAAACTTCAAGGGTTTAGCACAGTGCCTGGCTTTCACTAAACGCTCAGCATCAGGTAGCTGTTCTGATTGTGGTTGTTGTGGGTATTAATAAGCATTAGAGAGCACTTTCTAGTTTACAACACACTTACCTAAGCTTGATTTCATTGTGGCCATTACGGTGCCACAGCAAGGTGAAAGATGAGGAAAGCAGAAAAACCTGCTGAAACCTCACTGTGGCTTTGTTCCTCATAATTATATATGGATACAATTTTCTTGGATGTGAAAGCTGGAAGAAACCACTTAAATGGATACCAGGATCCTTCCAAGAAATAATATACTTCCTTACAGAGTTATTTTCTCTATTATTCAAGCTCCCTCTTTCCCAAAGATCTGTTTGGAATCAAAGCCAGGTTTCACAGCCTGAAAATTAATACTGTGCAGCCAGAAATAAATTATTTTGCAAAGAGAAATACCAGACCCACATCATTTTTACTCAGTGAAAAAAAAAAAAAAAATCTCCCTTTCTACCTCGCCAGAAAGTACAATGGACAAATATAAAAGCACAACGTTTATCCATTTATGTGGTCTGTAAAACAGAGCACCCCTTTTGATTCATGACTCTTAGCCTCTAGTCCAGCCGTACTGCTCTGGCAACAAAAGCACTATCATTAATTTGTGATTAGCCGTGGCATTATCTGGTTTTCAGATTATCTATTTGTACCCACAGCCTCTATCTCCTTGCCAGGAGACGATGCCTCGTGCCACTGAGAGCAGGCCCTTGGTGGGGAGGAATGATGGCACCAAATACAACAAGATTGTGAGTGTCTGAGCTGAGGGGAGAGGCTCTGACTGCCTAATGATGAACATCAAAGGAAACCCCAGTTAAATGTCCACATGTTTCCAAACTTTGCTAACATTCCAGATATAGAAAAACATCCTGATGCTTAAGTAAATTTCAAAATTTCCAACCAGATGTTTGTAAGGTTGAGTATGTGTCTCTGATTGCCTTCAAAATTTAGGTTATTTTTCTTATTATTTTATATTATCTATTTATATCTTCTGTCCCTTATTAGCAAAGGAAATCAAACTTGACATTTTCTCCCGGAAAAAAAAAAAAATCTTGAGTTTCTATAGGAATTTACTCAAACATTTCATATTGTCTTTTCTGGTATATAAGGCTTGTGCCTCTCCTATTTCTACCCAGTAAACAAAATTATTCCAGTTCCTGGGTAAATAAAGAATGCCTATCTTAATTTATAGACAGGAAAAAAGAAATCCCACAGCGTTTCCTTAATTAGTCATATATTTTGGGGGTCAACTCAACTGACCAAAATAGAACCAAAAGGTTCTAGTTTAATTACTCACAAGTTTGAGCAGGTGAGATCCACAGGACTGCTGTCGTTGTGTTCAATATTGTTTCCTTCTACACCTGGACTCCCAAAAGAATGGATTTATAGAGTCCATGAAAATCATGGTCAAGATATATTTTGAGCCATGTAGACAAAACGTTAATATATTTGGCCTGTGCTGCATCCAAACCCTGTTTCCCATTTAGGAGAAATCTGCATCGTGTGAGTTTCGGGGGGAGGAACTAATGTGGACACACATTTAGAATTTTTTGTCAGCAGCAAAAAGACAGCAGGGGCAGCAAAGGACTAACTAGGAACTTACAAGCCAATACCTTGGCTGAATTTTGTGCTGGCAGCTTCCGCTGGCTCTTACCTATTCTCCAAACTTGCTTCTTTATACAACCTATCAATTCCACATCTACCCAATGCCCTTCCATTACATCTCTTTTGTTACTATTTTTAATTCAGTGAGTCAGATTTGGTTGGTTTGTGTGTGTGTTTCTGCAACCAAGACCCCAGCTGATAACAGGAAGCATCCTATTCGCAGTGGAAATTTTGAATGGAGATTTAAAATGTTAGCTAAATTTTAAGGGCTCTAATGTAACTTTTTCATTTATGCTCTTGTAGGCAGGGAGCGAAATTCATAAGCAGCCGTCATTCTTTGCACCTGTATCTAAATTTTGATTAGAATTTGAGAATATTAAAATATATTAAAAATATTCTGGGGGCGCCTAAGTGGCGCATTCAATTAAGCAACTCACTCTTGGTTTCGTCTCAGGTTGGGATCTCAGGGTTGTGAGATGGAGCCCCTCGAGTTGGGCTCCTTGCTCAGTGTGTAGTCTGCTTGAGACACTGCCTCTTCCTTTGCCCCTCCCCACCGTGCTCTCTATCAATCAATCAATCAATCTTTAAAAAAATACTCTGCACTGGAGCCCCAATTTTTTCATCTTTCCCAGGTCACCTGCAAATACAAATTAAAATTTTTAAATGAGGCTTAACCCTTACAAAGGTACACATGCTTGTTTTAGTAAAGATTACCTGTAATCATTATAATGTGAAAACCTGCCCTTGCCTATTTCATACTAACTAGCCAAGTAGTGGGACCAGCCATGAGGTTTCTAAAAGATATGAACAAGAAGTTAGATGGGATACACTGATTTAGGGTTGACATTTATAAATAAAAAGCATTTTTTTAAAGGTGACATCCAGCAAGTTATGGAGAATATGCATACTAACTAAAAACGAGACCCATCCTTTTAAAAAACTGCCTGGGTGGGGGCACCTGGGTGGCTCAGTCAGTTAAGCATCGGGCATTGGCTCAGATCATGATCCCAAGTTACTGGATCAAGTCCTGAGTCCCTCATCAAGCTCCCTACTCAGTGGGGACTCTGCTTCTCCCTCTCCCTCTGCTCCTCCCCCTGCTCATGAGCTCATGCACATGCTCTCTCTCTCTCAAATAAATAAATAAAATCTTAAAAAAAAAAGAAAGAAAGAAAGAAAGAAAGTAAACTGCCTGGATGGGCTGACTCTCTAATTCTCTAACTGGAAAGAAGCTGACAGTCCCAAAGCAATTTGTTCCATTTGGGGCAGCAGCTGCAAGAAAGCTTCAAGTCTGCTCATTTCCAAGTTCTGAATTTTCACTAATTCTTTTTTTTTTTTTTTTTTAAGATTTTATTTATTCATTTGACAGAGGGAGAGAGAGAAAGAGAGCACAGCAGGGGCAGAGGTAGAGGGAGAAGCAGGCTTCCCTGCTGAGCAGGGAGCCCGATGCAGGGCTTGATCCCAGGACCCTGGGATCATGACCCAAGCCGAAGGCAGACACTTAAATGACTGAGCCACCCAGGCGCCCCTGAATTTTCATTAATTCTATATTAAAACTTTAATAAACAATTCAAGACAAGTAAGTCCGTGGGATACATAAAATATAATGATTCTTAACTCACAAAAATATTCCAAGCATTGAAAAATGAGTTTCCTGGGGGGGAAAACATCAGGGAATTTAAATATTTTGCACGAATCGATGATTCTCAAAACATTTTACTTTAAGTGATAATAGCTGGGAAAAATTTGGAAGTATATAGTAATTCTTTCTCATCAATAACATAATCCTCCTAATCGAGTAGACGAATCTGGCTGCCAGGAGAGGCTCCTTAATAGGATTTCAATCCTGCTCTCATGTCTGACTTGACTGCTATGAGGTAACATTTTCCACCACATATGTGATAGAAGCCTGTGAGCAATTGGGCTGTCTAACATACACCCAGAAACTGAACCTCATATGGAATGGCCAAGGCATAAAGGTGGGAGAAATACTAATTGTTTAATGTAGAAGTTCATTCTATGTTTTTCAGATTTTCATAGAATTCAGCTTTTTTTTATGTATTGTTACATCATTCATACTTGAACATATTCTCATTCATGTTCTGTGTTATTCTTTTAAGTTATATCTTTTAAGTTATTACTACTTAGGCATTAAGCAAAGAATATTAAATATTTTAACATACCTAGAAATTAGATACTCACTATTTTTTTTTTAAGATTTATTTATTTGACACACACAGAGAGAGAACAAGTAGGCAGAGCAGCAGGCAGAGGGAGAGGGAGAAGTAGGCTTCTTGCTGAGCAGGGAGCCCAGTGCGGCACTCGATCCCAGGACCCTGAGATCATGACCTGAGCCGAAGGCAGCCGCTTAACCAACTGAGCCACCCAGGCGCCCCAGATACTCACTTTTTAAGCAGAAATCATAAGGGAAAGAGTACTAAAAAGGAATTAAGACTAAAATCTTCTATATAAGAAAAAATCACCATAACCCAAACTTCAAAGGCAAACAACAGTCTAAGAGAAAGCTACATGATAGAAATACATATGTGTGTGTGCATATCTTTGTGGATATATGTGTGTATATATACATACACATTAATTTTTTGTTTATGACAATTTTATATACATATATAGGTATATACACTCATATGCCACAAAAAGTATCCAGAATATATAAACGCATACAAATGAACAAGACAAACACCTGTAGAAAAATAAAAAATATATTCAAAAACAGTTCACGGAAGTGAGTTAAAATGGTTCACATATTTTATGAACAAAATTAATTTTTTGTTACCTCAGAGAAACAAAATTAAAACAATGAAGTATCATTGGATACACATCAGACAAGCCAAAAAATATGTGACAAGCACTGTTCTAAGCACTTTACATATTTTATGTCATTTAGTCATCAGAAAAACTTATCAGGCATGACTACTATTACCTTTATTTTACATGAGGAAAGTGAGCACAAAGAGGTCAGGTAATATCCCAAAATCTATATGCTACTGAGTGGCAGTCCATGCAAACCCACTTCTCATCCTGACAACACTGAGTGTTGGATAATATTGGGTAAGACAGTACTGGTTAAGAGAGGACTATGTTCGTAGTCAATGATCATTTTGGAAAACTATCTAAAGATACCTAGTAAAGGTGAAGATGCATATGTACAATCCTGTTCATTCAAAAGAAACTCTTGCACATATGGACGAGGAGACATTCTAAGAGGAAGTTCATCACAGCCGTTTTTTAGTGGAACAAATGAGAATGAATCTCAATGTCTATCAGTAAAAGAATGGTCAAGTAAATTGCTTCGCATTTATGCAATGTAATATTTCACAGTAGTTAAAATGAATAACTAGTTCCATATGTATCAACAAAAAACCCTCAAAAACAATGTTGAATGAAAAGTTGGAGAATACAGGGAGACTGACAATATTTATGTTCATTAAAAATAGAACATTCATGTTCATTAAAAATATAAAACATTTATGTTCATTAAAAATATAAACGGCACATATTATTTATGGAAACATTGAAAGTAGTAAGTACTTAAGGAACACAGACTAAATATACTACGAGTTCATGACAGTGGTTACTTCTGGAAAAGGAAGGGAAAGGAGGGATGAAAAGAACATGCGGAATTTAAATTTTATCTGTAAAGTTCTATTTCTTTTAAAAAAAGACAGGGAGAAAGAACAAGAAGTTATCTGAAGGAAATTTTTAAAAGTTACTTTTCATTTGGTGGTAGGCACATGAAAGATTTCTTGAAATGTCTTTTGTTATATTCCAGACTTTTAAAATTATCCCAAGTATTATACTTAAAAAGATCACTTAATTAAGAACAGAGCATTCCTAAACAACTGAGCGATCAGGGGGAATTCCATCCTATTTTCTAGGGCTAAATCAAACCTAACATTTAAGTATGGAATTTATTTAGAGGCATTTTGCAGAGTTTATTTAACTGCAAGAGATCAGACCTATCTCACTAATGCCCCCATATAAAAATAACTTGAGGGTTAGAATGTGGTGTATATTTGCCCTATATTCTTCTGCCCTATGATTTTAATCCATAGACTTTTCTCTTCGAAGAGCTGTCAGCGACAAGTCAAATCACAGAAGAAATAAAATACAGTTGTTTTTGTGAATGCAGAAGTCTTAACATCACAGCAAAGTCCTCTAAAGAAAAACTCGTATATCATGCTTTCTTACTCCAGACAACCACACACCTACCCTCAATGGAGTACAACATGAAGAACTTGGACCATCTAAAGATAATCCCACTGACAATGAATTAAAAAATTAAATTATAATTAGGAAATATTTCCAAAATATTGGTCATAATTAACACGTTAATAATTTTAATGGAAGGCAGATAATCATTCAAAACAATGACTTTCCTAACCAATATTTAATTGTATAAAAAAAGTATTATTCACAACACTCCAGTCCCATGGTTCTCTCCTGTCTGCAAAGCAAACCCACCTCTCTCTTATCTCAGGGCATTTTCCTATGCAGTCTCCTTTACCAAGAACTTTATTCCTCCAACTCTGAAAACAGTTGGTTCCTTTGCAGGCCTGTGCAAGTCATTAGTGCTGCTCATCAATATCCATCTTTTCCCTTTCTTTTCCGGCACACGGAAAACTGTACATGACTGCCTTCTTTAAAATTACATATAGCCATGTCCTATAACTTTTTGTGGCCAATCAGGAGAGAACAGACGTCATTTCCAGGCAAAAGCCTCAAGGCCAGTGTGCAAGTAACTATATTGTCCTTCTTTGCTTTGGTGACCAGGGAGGAGAGAGAGTCTCCTTCACTCTGAATCTCTGAGTAACTGTGACAAACAAAACCAGCCCCCTCCCGACAACTCACACTGGATACCTGATTATGTAAAGTGAAAAGTAACCTCTGTTCATTTACGTAGACAAACCACAGAGCTTTTTATGGTTGGTTGTTACAGCAGCATAACCTACACCATCTTGACTAATACAAGGTCTGAGAGTAAAAGGCGTCTCTTGGGAGAGGAATTTCTTAAACAATCATTTGAAATCCCTTTAACCCATTATCTGAGAAACCTCTTCATTTCCTTCAGAGCATTTATCGCAATATGTATTTTTTTTTTTTAAGATTTTATTTATTTATTTGAGAGAGAGAATGAGAGACAGAGAGCATGAGAGGGAGGAGGGTCAGAGGGAGAAGCAGACCCCCCGCTGAGCAGGGAGCCCGACGTGGGACTCGATCCCGGGACTCCAGGATCATGACCTGAGCCGAAGGCAGTTGCTTAACCAACTGAGCCACCCAGGCGCCCGCAATATGTATTTTTTAAATGTATTGTTTCTTTGTTTTAAATTTTCCCAAGCAGACTGTGAGCAGCATACAAAACAGATTTCAAATGTCTTGGTTATAGTTGTTTCTCTAGTATCAGCACAGTGACCAGCAGATGATATCTTCTTATTAAATATTTGTTAAATGAATGAATGTTTCACTTTATTTAATTTAAAAGAATATCTTAGGTACTTTACAAATTATGACACACAGTTAACATGCTTGTGCAAATTGAGATACCACCTTACACCAGTTAGAATGGCAAAAACTGACAAGGCAAGAAACAACAAATGTTGGAGAGGTTGTGGAGAAAGGGGAACCCTCTTACACTGTGGGTGGGAATGCAAGTTGGTACAGCCACTTTGGAAAACAGTGTGGAGGTGCCTCAAAAAATTAAAAACAGAGCTACCCTATGACCCAGTAATTGCACTACTGGGTATTCACCCCAAAGACACAGACATAGTGAAAAGAAGGGCCATATGTACCCCAATGTTCATAGCAGCAATGTCCGCAATAGCCCAACTGTGGAAAGAGCCCCCTTCAACAGACGAATGGATAAAGAAGATGTGGTCCATATATACAATGGAATATGACTCAGCCATCAGAAAGGATGAATACTCAACTTTTACATCAACATGGATGGGACGGGAGGAGATTATGCTAAGTGAAATAAGTCAAGCAGAGAAAGTTATTATATGGTTCCACTTATTTGTGGAACATAAGGAATAGCATGGAGGACATTAGGAGAAGGAAGGGAAAAAGGAAGGGGGGGACATTGGAGGGAGAGACAAACCACGAGAGACTATGAACTCTAGAAACAAACTGAGGGTTTTAGAGGGGAGGGGAGTGGCAGGGTGGGTTAGCTCGGTGATGGGTATTAAAGAGGGCACGTACTGCAAGGCACACTGGGTGTTATACAAAAACAATGAATCGTGGATCACTACATCAAAAACTAATGATGTATTGTATGGTGACTAACATAATAAATTGAATTAAACAAAAAAGAAATTCCAATGATCACAGAGGTAAAATGCACAGTAATTTCTCACAAAACATAAAAGTTCTAAATCTGAACCTCCTTGTGACATACAAACTAAGTATTTTATATCTCGGACACAAATGCTTCAATTTAGACCACATTCATATTTATCATGAAAAAAGAATTTCAGATAACCTCTCACACAATTCATGTAAACAGGGAGTAGGCTTAAATTGACTCCACATATAAAAGGTCAGAAAAGTTATAAAGATGACATTTTATTGAAACCGTAAAGAGCACATATATTAAGCTAAAGCCCTTACTTTCCTACTAGCAATTTAATAAATGTTTCAGTCATATTTATGACTATTTTATTTTCCACATATCTTTTGTTGCCAGAATAAAACCTTAGGATTTCATGCTTCAATAAACCCAGACTCAAGAATCTGTTACAAAAATGAATTTAGGGCTGGCATCCACTGGAGTCCTAAATCTTCTCATTTAAGTGCCAAGGTATAAGGTAAAAATGGTTGCTGCATTAACAATCTTTGTCAGTTGCCATACTTTAGCCAATGACTGTATATCAACCATGGATTGTGTGAGCTGCAGTGTATCATATATTTTGTGGTGGGGTTTAGCATGCCTGAATGGTTCAGCTCAATAACATTTCAAGATCTTCCTTCAAACAAGGTAAAATGTCAGTGCTACAAAGCAAATTTGGACTACATAGGTTAAAAAATGAGTATTTCCATACAATCATGCTAGATCAGAGTCAACAATGACAATTATGCTTATGGCAATTTCGCTTAGATTCCTACTCATTACAAAAAGTGCACCAAGAGAGCCTAAAAAACACCTGATCATACTTTATTTGGAGTATTTGTTCCTATAGAAATTACTTAGCTCTGTTTTCCTCTGATTTGATTTTTTCTCTTTTCCATGTTTTCATCTCTTATTTTCATACCCTTCATCTAAAGCATTTTTTTTCTTTCTATTCTACTTAAATGTTTAATGCACTCAGGCAATGCATGCCTCTTATACCATAGTGAGGCTAGAGAGCCATACCAACTGGCTTTCTAATAAAACTGTTATCTGTGCCACGTAATCACAAATGAAAAATAACAAAATCATTTTTAAAAGGAAAAGAGTTATTCTTTATAATGATAAAATATTAACAAATAATTATAACGTACTTAATATGCATCAGGCATTTTTCTAACTGCCTTGTGAATAACAGTTTGTTTACTCCTTATAGTGAGGGAGATATAATTATTATACTCAATGGACATATGAGGAAACAGGTTCTTAGGTTAGGTACTATGTTCAAAACAATAGAGCAGTGTACAAAAAAAGGAGAGAGAGAGAGTGGGTGTGAGTATGTGAGTGTGTAAGTGTGTTCGCGAGCGTGTGTGGTAAGTTATTATGCACGACAAGGAGAATAATATAGTATAGAATAGCAGTACAGTAGGTAAGAGTAGACTTTGGAGGCACATAGATCTGCGTTCTAATCTCAGGGCCATCATTTACTAGCTTCCTGACACCAGTTTAGTGAAGTAATTCATGAAAAGAGCCTCACTACATAGGTGCTAAGTAAAAGATAGCTATTTATCATAACATTATAAACATGACTTCAATAATTTTCTATTAATGATCAGCATTTTCCAAGCATTGTACAAACAACATGCATTATTTTTATCATCAGAAAAATTAGTAAATAATTTTATTATGGTGACAATTTGAGATTAGAGCCATAACCAGAGCAAGTATTAAAAGGAAAACGGACCCATTTCAATGTCAGCCATCTCGATAGTGAGAAAGGCTTATGAAAAAGAAGTGTCGGCCATGAGAATTTTCACTGGCATTTCTGCTGAAGGCAAAACCAACACTCCTGGGATGAATCATGGAAACCACAGCAAATGCAAAAAGAACCAAAGCAACAGAATAATAAAAATCTCTACCCGTTTCTTAAAATTCCATAACCCTTCCAAATAGAAACTGAAAAACAAGAATTTACTCCTTCCTACTTGAAAATACTTGATACACTACAGAGCAGAAACATCAATGCAAATGCCCAGACTGGGACATTAGGTATAGGCAGTAATGCATATATGATCACATGGGTTTATGTACTCAGGGATACATTGCATTTCTAAGTTCATCCCTTTATATCCAGGTATACACTTTAATATTAGCAGTAACAAATATATAAACAATAGTTAAGTTTTCTACTTTAAGGAGTAATGGCTTCTATTAAAAGCAAACAGGCTACTCATTAATTCCTTAACCACCAGTAATGCAAAAATCTTGGAATGCATTTTTTTCCTTACAAGTACAGAGTGCTCCTGAGTTTTTGCTAATATATTTCCATAATTGTTACCTGATCCGAAACTCAGCAAAACCTTCACCATATGCAACTGTTCTCAATATTTAACTGATGAGGATTACACCTTACATTCAGAGCAGATGACAACATGAGGTTAACAGAGATAAACTCAAGTTATAAATTCCGAGTTAAGGAGGCAAGGAGAAAACATTTTTAAGTCGCAATTACGAAAGTATACATACAGTCTGTACTAAGTTTAAAACTGTCTTTTACAAGTTTAATTAACTTTGTAAAAGGACAGCAAGCTATTTACTTTCCAAAGCATAACTGGAATTTTCTTGAGAAAACATTTATTTTTCTGCAGTGCAACCAAATATTCTTAGGACCCTGTAAACTATGCATGAGGCATTAACAGACCCAGAGATACTGTGATTTACTGAGAACAAAAGCAGGCTATTGGCAAGAGCATGCTGGCATGCTTCCTTGCAAGATCAGGTGGTAAGAGAGCTTAGGGAATAATCACATTGTGTCCACACAGGAACAAGGGAAGACTGCAGGGCTACTATGTCATGAAGGCTACCAGAGCCCCATACAAGCTACCAGCCTAATGGCATTGGCCCAATGCTGCTCTGGATTTCACAGACAATATTCTTACTCTTTAATAGCACTGAAGCTATTTCTTCCAAAGTCACTCTGACATCAGAAGAGGGTGATTTTCTAATGTCAAATAGGGGAGAAAAATGCAACCACAATAACAAACCAAGAAAAAGCTGGTCTTGATGTAAAAAGAAAATTTGCCACCAATTTTAAAGGTGAAAAAGTCACCTCTGACTGATGGGCATTTTTTCCCCTCTACCTGAACCAAGAGTATTCTGATATTTAAATTCTACTGAGGGAATTAATGAGTTTTTTTTTTAAATCCTCTTTGAGCCATTCTTTTACACCCCTTAGCATCAATGACATTATCATTTTTTGAGTTATGTCTGACCTACAATTTTCTGCAGTTACTATTTTATAATTTGAATAAAGTTCTTCCTCTCCTAACATCAGTTAAAGGGATTGAGATTCATGCCTAATTGGCATGGAGTTTACCTTTCCTCTCATTTTTTCAAAGTTAGAAATGCTCATTAAAATTGCAATGATTAGTGAAAATAATGTTAACATGTGTTCATTCAATTTTCTTTCTCCCAGAAGTCTTCTTGCTTTTCCTTAAGTATAGTTTTATCACCCACTATCACTTAAAATGTCCTCATTTAAAACAGGGAAACCCTTTTATTCAGCCAGGAATCATGCTTTTTTCAATACCCAATAGCTGCTTCTTTCTAAAAGTCAGAAGGAAATTAGTCATGTAGGTAATAAATACTTTCAAGGAGTCCTCTGAATTACATTGCACCTGTTCTCCATGAACAGCTAGTCACACAGCTACATGCTAGAGTTTCCACGATGTTCAGTACATATTTAATAAAGAAGGCAAAAGCTGCATTAAAATATAGAAATACTTATCTACTGGTATATATGAAAAACTGCTAGATTAGACAAAACTTTACTGTGAAATAAAATTAAAGTGTAAAAATTACAATGTTCAGTGTAATGCACTGTAATAAAAAAGAATACAAAAGCAAGCAGTAACAGTGAGTCTACATTAAACAAACATTCCCCACATGAGTACTACATGGCATTCACCAACTTAATTACTAGGGAGCTAAGCATACAAAGACAAATAAAACATGAGCACTGGCCTTAACACACTCACAGTGTATTAGGACAAACACTGACATATATGGAAATGGCAAACACAGATGTCTACAGTAAGGGCAATGGGAGAATGCAGTGGGAGGACTGGCTATCAACTCTAAATTCTAGACATGAAGCACTGCAGTTGGAAATCCAAGCAGAAGAGCCACAATACAAAGGCATAGCGTGAAAATGGGTGACATGTTTGGGAAGAGAAAGTTACTTCACTGTTGCAAGAGTGGGATGTATGTTGGGGATGGGGAGGTTGGGGAAATAATCAATATGAAAGAAAAAGGGCAATAATAACAGGAATAACAGCTAACAGCTTCTGAGCACTCAATAGGTTCCAGGCACTGGGGAAGCACTTGGCATGCATTGTGTCACGGGAATTTCCCAACTCCCTAATGAGTATTAACCTCACTTACAATTTAAGGTTCAGAACATTAATGGTGAGCAGTCACACATAAAGGGCCTTCCATGTCAAGTTGAGAAATGGGAACTTTACCATATACTAATAGGAAGCCAGTGAAAATATTTGGTTACGTTAGTACTTTAGAAAATTCCTTAACTGGGAGGGATGAAGAAGAAAATCAACTCTGAAGGCTAGATGATACTCAAATAAAGGTGGATGCTGAAATGGACCAGCAAAGAGAAAGGGGCCTGAACTAAGGCAGTGGCCCTCTACTCAAGAGGAGGGTGTGCATTCGAGTGGCATTGAAAAGGTGGAATGGACAGGAATTAGTAACAGATCTGGGGATGGGGTGATATGTGTCAGGAATTCCCAATGAGGTTTTTAGCTTCGATGATGGGGTGAATGCTGATGACCTTCTCGACATGCCCGTGGGACAGACAACTCTGCTCAGTAAACAAGAGCAAATATGATCTGAGACTCAGAGTATAAGCTGGAGACAGAGATTTCAGAGGAAGAGATGGAAAGTAAAACTGAGGGATGAAGTGAGACAGCTGAAAGAGAGAAATGGCCCAAGAAAAGAATCAGGGAGAGAGAAACAATATTCGACAAAGAGATGCTTTCTTTAACGACTGGCCAGAAAGGAAGAAAGTTGATGAATCAGAAATAAAATATTGAAAGGATGAATTTTTGTACACGGAAAGAATGCATGGAAGAAAATGGCAGCATGAAGAGCTCTATTCACCTGGTCCCCAGTGAAACAACCATAACTGTTGAAAGGTATGTTCAAAACCAAATATTTTAAGTCTCTGAATATTGTCCTCTGGGCATAAAGCAAACAAAGACAACTTATTCAAGAAAACCTATTCATCTCAAGAAGAACAGCAAGAGTCTATGTCATTTGAGCCACATTTTGCTTCCTCCCTCCCGAGCCCACAGTTCAGTGTGAGGCAAGCTACAATACAGGCAGGTATGGTCGATAAAATGGGGCTCCGTCTCCCCTTGGGTTCACAGCCAAGAGCTACGGTATCTCCCGAGAAGGAGCAGGCTGCCAGTATTATGCCCCTCAGCTTTGTGTTGCAGAGGCTAAATCCAAGACAGTGTGGCAGAGAGGTTGGGGAACGCCTTTCTTTACCCAGCCCCACTCACAAGGTGGAATCTCTACCCTGGGTACAGGAGGCCAAGAATATTGGGGGCCTTTATTGCCATCACCCCAGCACACTGGTAGGTCAGAAATTCCATGCCAGGAGAAGCAAGCTGAAAAGACCAGAGGCTACCCTGCCCACATAGCATCCTACCCATAAAATAGGATGTCACTCTCAGACCACTGTCCCCACCTCCAACTCAGAGCAATGGCTCAGAAATTTTTGTCCCGAAGGAAGGAGAGGCCCTGAGCACAGAGAACTGTGAAACTCTCCCCAAAGGAAATGACTTTATTTGGAACAGATAAAGCACGGAAGTTCAGACCTGAAGGCATGTTGAAAACAACAGAGATGTCAGTGGTAAGCAAGTTAAGAGCAGGCTGGTAGATCTAGGAGGGGACCATATAAAACCACAGGCCGGCTAGTGGACCAGAGAGAACCAGATGAGAGACAATTTAAAGAGTCCTTCTGGAATCAGAACAAACCTTAAAAAATGGGCCTCAAAAACTACTCCTGGAAACGGGCCTAAATTGAATTGGATTGGACTGTAGAGCAATATATGCCCCAGGGCATTGTTGGGAAAAAAGCCATCAGTGGGCAGTTACTGGAGCCTGATAGTTGGATGTGAGGCCAACAAAAGCTGACAGCTTAACAGAAAGAGGAAGGACAGTCAACGGGAGCTCTGCTGACACCACTGCCATTTCACGGTGACTGTGCGTGTGCCTAAGACTGTGCCCTCTGAGGAGCAACATCAGAGTCTTCATACCATAGGGGCAACAGATCTCACCATGGGAGTTCAGTCACTAAATAACCAAGTAAACAATAACACCAAGCCCCTGGGGGTGCCTGTCAAGAGTCGCTACAGTCTATTCTTTTAAAAGTCCAGTTTTCAACAAAAAATTATGAGATATGCAAAGAAACAGGAAAGCATAATCAACAATACACAAGAAAAAAAAAAGCAAGCAACAGAAATGGCCTGTAAGGGGACTCAAATGTCAGGCTTCACAAAGATTTTAAGACAACACTGTAAATATGTTCCAAACCAAAAGGAAACCATGCACCAAAGCAATGTATGATGATAATGTCTCACCAAAGAGAGAATATCAACAACAAGACAGAAATTATAAAAGAGAACCAAATAGAAAATCTGGACTGAGAAAGAAAAATAACTGAAATGAAAAAGAACAGATCTGAACAGGCAAAAGGAAGAATCAGTGAACTTGGTGAGAGATCATTAGAAACTATGCAATTTGAAGAGCAGAGGGGGAAAAAAAAGAATGAAGAAAAGTGAAAAGAGCCTCAGAGAAATGTGTGACATCATTAAACACACCAATATATGCATAAGGAAGTACCAGCAGAAAGGAGAGAAAAGACCACAGAAAAATATCAAAATAATTAATAGCAGAAAACTTTCCAAACTTGATGAAAATTACTATTATTCCACATCTACAAGAAGTTCAACAAACTCCTTGTAGTGTTACTGCAAAGAGATCCACACCAAAAATTTTACAGATAAAGAAAAACCTTGAAATCAGCAAGAGAAAAACAATTCCTCCTATTTAAGGTAACCCCAATATATTTAATAGCTAACTACTTATAAGAAACAGTAGAGGCCAGAAGGCCATAAGACACTGGAAAAAGAAGCATAAATTAAACCTAAAGCAAGCAAAAAAGGAAGTAATAAAGATCAGAGCAAACATTAAGGTAGTACAAATGAGAAAAATGAGACAGAAAATCAGTGAAACCAACAGCTGGTTCTTTGAAAAGATAAGATTGGCAAGCCTTTAGCTAGGCTGACCAAGAAAAAAAAAGATTCAAGTTACGAACATCAAGAATGAAAGAGGAGGAATTATAACTGATATTATTTAAAAAAAGATTATACAGTAATGCTTAATGCTATGGGCATGAAAAACAGTATGCTAACAAATTAAATGTATGAAAAAGAAAAATGCCTTGAAATACACAAATTACCAAAAGTGACTCTAGAATAATTAGAAAATCTGAATGGACTAATAACAGGTAAAGGGGTTGACTTAGTAATCAAAAAAATTACCTACAAAGAAAAGCCCAGGCGGCTTCATTGGTGAATTCTACCAAACATTTAAATAAGTATTAATACCAATTTTCCACAAACTCTTCCAAAAATACTAAGAGGAGGGAACATTTCTTAATTTATTCTATGAGACCACTATCACTCTGATATCAAAACAAGAGACATTACAAGAAAAAGAAAACTGCAGACGAATATTCCTTGTGAATATAAGCATAAAACCCTCAACAAAATACCAGCTGAGTTTAGCAACATATAAAAAGGATTGCACACTATGACTAAGTGAGATTTATACAAGGAATGCAAGGTTGGTTCAACAAATGAAAATCAATCATTGTAATACGCCATATCAATGGAATAAAAAAACAAAAACAACACGATCATGTGAGACAGAAAAAGCATTTGACAAAATCCAACACTCTTCTATGATAAAAACTCTTTAAACACTAGGAATGGAAGGGAATTTCCTCAATCTTTTATAAGAAAAAGTAACATTTTTTTAAAGATTTACTTATTTATTTTAGAAATAACTTTATACTCTTAAAACTATAAAACATTGTTGAAAGAAATTAAAGGAAATGTAAATAAATAAAAGAATATTCCATGAAAGAAAGAAGAAAAAGAACAAATGAAACAATCATTTTGGTGCCCTTGGGTAGCTCATCCGGTTAAGTGTCTGCCTCTGGCTCAGGTCATGATCCCAGGGTCCCAGGATCAAGCCCCAGGTCGGGCTCTCTGCTCAGTAGGGAGCCTGCTTCTCCCTCTCCCTCTGCCTGCAGCTCCCCCTGCTTGTGCTCTCTGTCAAATAAATAAATAAAATCTTAAAAAAAAAAAAAGAAACAATAATTTTAAGACATGGGGGGCTACCCTTTCCTAAAGGTCTCAACAAAGTAAAGTAAGGTGGGAAAGAAGGTTCCTTGCATTGAGTGATGCTAACTGTCAGCCTCAGAGGCAAGATTCCTAAGGCTGTGGGATGTCAACACCTAGAATGCCAAATACCAGACTTAAGAAAATTTAACATGCGACACATGTGAATGTGTTGTGGATGAGTACGCCCAAGAAATCCCAAATCCTAAAAGATTTGTGGGCCAAATTTCCTTGGACCACAGTGAATTGTGAGCTATCTTTCATAGATCTGGTTTGGTAACCACCATGAATCTAACCCCAAGTGAATGAGAAATAAAGTAGAGAGTCCTACATCCCACTCCAAAATTCTCAGAAATGCCCTGAATCAGTAAATACTATGCTTACTAGTTAAGTAATTCCTATATTTAAGGTTTTGCTTTAGTGTCCTCCTAATAGGCACAAAGATAGCCTGAACCATGCAGAGCCACTCTGTACCAGCACAAGGCCCTGCAGTCCCCGGGTGGGGTGTTTCACAATACAGTCATCTAGAATTCTGCATTTATTATTACAAATTTCTTGCAGTTAAGTGTCTCAAGAAAAAGGCATGTTTTCTAGATCACAGTCATGTCATTGAGCTAATAGCGGAGTTAGAGCTAATAGTACTGCAAGATCCTTTGTACTATAATATTTGAAATAAATAACACAAAGTCTCCAAGTAGGTTTTAATTCAATGATTGGATGGGTTTGTTTCATAATTCTAGTAATTAAATAATAGAACATATTTCTTAGGCATTTGTACCAAGTAATGTACCAAGTTCTTCACATGTGTTGGAGTATACTTTGTGAAATAACTCACAATTCAGAACCCCTTATCCTTAGGCCAATCTTTCCCTTTCCAGCACTCATCTGCCACCAAGTTGGCCACAGGGCTGGCAACCAAAGGAAGAGAATAAGACTTAAGAGAGTCCTGATAGGAAGGAAAAGCAAAAGGAAAGTCTGATCCTTTCATCCTGAAGGGTACTGTAAGAAATCAGAGGGAGACAGGAGGAGTCTAGCAGGAGAAGCCCAGAGTGAGCACAGCATGTTAGATATATTAACGGGAATGTGCCTCCCCTTGGGACTCCAGGAAGAGGCCCACACCAGTCTGAGGATAAGTGCATCAAATGGTTCCTGCAGGACCCCACAGGAACCGGGAAGGCACTGGAGGGTCTGGCCAAGGTTTCTGCAAAATCCCATATATACCCCTGATCATACTTAACTGATAAGCAGAAAAGCCTTTAAACATCTCACCACAGAGTTCTGGGTTTAATTAATGAATATAATACTTTCCACTGGGACTCCCCTAAGTACCTTCTTCACTTCCTCGTCTCCTTTGGCATTCTCTGCTCAGCTGCTCTTTCATCCCTTTTGGCTCTGACTCTGTTTTTTCCTGAAGTGCCATGTGCCTGAAAAATGCTGCTCAGTATTCCTTGACCCCAGCCAATCCCTCCAAACTGTCTGTTTATCAAACAGCTTTTCAGATACCACCTACTTCACAAATCACTCCTGAAATAATTACAAGAAAGACATGGAGTTCTTCAGCTCTCATTCAGATGCAGAGAAATAAAGTATACTTATTTAGTTTTGTAGAGTCGTTAAGTGACAAGAAATACATAATTGTGTAGTGAGAAATGAATACTTAGGAATGCTGGTAATTATTCTAAAAAGAGGAAGTATTATAAAGTATTATATGAAAAGTATATGAAAAATGTTATCTCTCTTTGTACATCTCCCTGTAATCCACACTACTATAATCTCATGGTGATCTACAAAACTAAAATGCTATCATTGACTATAGGGTTTAACTTTAGCAAGAGCTGATGTCATAGGGTGCTTTTAACAAGTGGGATTTGTCTTTTTTAAAAAAAATTAAATTAAATTTCAGTTTTCTACAAATGATTTTAAGAGAATATTTGGATTATTACTTAGTTAACCATAGAGTAACCAAGCCAAGACCTGAAGCCATTCTAAACATCGCTGGCTCAGTTTTGCCCCCTGCAGAGAATGTACACTTCTTACTGAGCTCACTAGGATATAAAAGTATGTGATATGGAGAAAAAGCTTAAGATAAAGTTGACTATTTTCTTTTTTTAAAAAGACTTTATTCATTTCAGAGAGAGAGAGAGAGAGAGAGAGCATAAGCAAAGGGGGAAGGGAAGAGGCAGAAGGAGAAGCGGACTCCCCACTGAGCAGGAAGCCTGACGCGGGGCTGGATCCCAGGACCCTGAGATCATGACCTGAGCTGAAGGCTGATGCTCAACCAATTGAGCCACCCAGGCACCCCAACATTGACTATTTTCAAATCCAATTTTGCCACATCAGAGGGAAGCAAAGCCTACTCTAATAAGACATTATAAATCTGTTCAAAAGAATCCAGGAGTAAATTTTATACAGAATGGCTTCATTTAAGGCTCTAAATGTAACAACTGAAAGGATGGATAAAATTTTGGAGCTGTTTTAAGAAATGACTCCTCAGATTTGTCTAACTATAAAAATGTTCCAGGGTATTTTGTAAGGACTTCATGCTAAACCAGTGTTTCACAAACTTCATGTTACAGTTGGAATGATTTGGGGGACTTCAAAAAATGTTCATGCCTAGGGTTGCGTCCCTCTGCTCCAGAGATTCTTACAAGTTGATCTTGGGAGCAGCCTCAGTGTCAGGATTTTTAAAAGCTCCCTGGTGATAATATGCAACTATGGTGAAAATCTTTGAATTCAGAGCAATGAATCTGAGTCTCCATCGGAGAGGCACTGGAGTATTTTTGATTTTAAACAAAAGACGATTTTTATGACCAAGAAAAGTAGGTAAACACTGATCTAGCCCAATATCTTCATTTTTCAAACAAGAAATTATGTATGAATTGACTTAAGAACACAGTTGCACAGTTAATCTGTTAAATTCTAATTAAAATCTCTCTGTTACATTCAGAACATAATTCCCCCCCCCTTTTTTAAAGATGAAAATGATCTTGCTCAAGATCTGGAATGTGCCTTGTAGGCTATTTCTAAATCAGATGAAGAATTCACAAACATTCAGCGTTGCCCATATGGAAGAATTTTGCATGCATTAAACCATGACATTAAGTATGGTCATGGGAACCACAGTCTTTAATCCACAGAAATGAGACACCCATAGAACTAGTATTTCTTGGTTCAGTAATGTGCACTAAGTAAACCACCACAATATTACTTGTAAATGATAACTGCAGTGTCCCAGATTATATCATCTTCTACCAGAAGCCCTTACACCTGGCTTTCTGTGTGGCTTGAAATAGACTTCAGGTCAAAAACATTTAAATGTGGTATCAAACTCCAAGAAAATACTGGGGATTGAAGCCATACCACAGAATCTCCCTTATCCACAGCTAATATAAACAACAACAAAAAAGATAAAAGCTACCCAAAAAAATTACTCTCAGTACCTCAAGTAAGATATAAGCACAAACTCTCACATAGGATTTGAAAATGGCAGCCAAGGAATGAAACAGAAGATGGTCATAATCCCTCTTCCCCCACATGATACACAGAATGAGAATGATTCATCAGAATCCTAAGAAGTCTCATTGATTTCCCCTGGAGAGATAAGTATGAGTTCAACTTGTGGAGAAATCAGGGAAAACCTGCAAGGGTGAAAGTCCCTACCCAGCAACAGAGCATCTTGTCAGAAAGCAGAACAGAGAGGACCAGTGGTGGTGAGCTCTACCAGATGGGGACAAAACAGACAGTGAAGACAGGATGATCCTCACCACAAAGGGTCAATTATCCCTAGCATTCAACAGGAAAAGAGAAGACACAAGGAATATAAGGGGAAAAGATTCTTGAACAGCAAGAGGCTGAGTTGAAGCCTCTTAACGTTCATCATGGGGAGGAGGGACCATTGCTGGACAATGATAGGGCAACTGGGGAAGTCCAATGCCAAGCATGATTCTCTGAAAGCAAAGTGCAGGCACGGTGGACTTCAGCTGAAATGGCAGCAATCATCTCAATTTCAAGATTCTCCTCTGTGAAAAGAGAATACTGCGATGACTAGATGGAGTGATTCTGAACAAACCATGCAAAGAAGAACCTGAGAACATGCAGAGCTCAGACCCTTTAATCAAAGCTGTTCAAATATCAGCTGAAGCCTTCCTTCCCTTTTCTGGGCTCAGAACATGAAGCACCTGAAATTCCTGGCTCTCAAACAGGAGCTAGGACAGGAAGACAATTCAGGCCATTTTGGAAAGGAGAAAAGGAAAATTCACCTACACCAAGTTAGTGCAAATAGAGAAGTTTTGGACAGAGCTGCCCATTTTAAGCAAGCAGAAGACAAGAAGAAATGTGACAGGAACTATGTAACATACTATGATTAAGCATTTTCGTAAGGCACAAAGCAGATTAGAAAAACAAAATTACTCCTTTACAAGAAAAAAGTATAGTCAAAGAAATAGAAGATAATCGCCTATGTTTTTTGAGCCAAAGAACAAACTGTTAACTATATAAATTAAAAAAGGCTAGTAGGTAGAAACAAAAGCATCAAATAAAAGGGAACACTTCTCAGCTAATGAAAAAACTGAAGACAACATAAAAACATCTTACTCAATTATAAAACCATTAAGCTAATTAGAAAGAGCAAAACAAGAGATACAGCTAGAAAAGAATTACTTAGATCAAAGCAATTAAAGAGCAAATAACAGCTCACAAGTCTAACCAAAAAAATTAATACACCGAAATAGTGAACCTATTGAAGCAGAACTATCCAAAGATATAGTAGAAGAAAATTTCCTTAAAAATTAATGAAAAACACTATGATTCCATATCAAATGATCATACCACTTTCACTAACATTTGCATAGAATGATATACATAATTATACAGTAAAAACTGTTCAGGTATCTGGGGAAAAAACAACAAGAACTTAGCAAAGAGGAAAATGAATATCAGGCTAGATTCAGACTTCTTCATAGCACATTCAGTGACAGAAAATAATTGGGTATCTATAAATATATGAGGGGAAAAAGTATAAATCCTCAATTATCTACCAATAGGTCAACAATCTAGCAGTGAGGAAGCACTCATGAACACGTCCTAGAAAAAAACCCTGATGACAAAATCCAATCAACCAACAGGTGCGGTAAAAAAAAAAAATAAAGAAAGAAATAATAAGGATACAGCACATACTCCCCTCATACTAGAGAGAGAACAGAAATTGTAAAATGTTAATAAATCGGGAAATGATGGCCTAAGTATACTAATCAGGTTTTAAGGTTTAAAGAAAAATAGTAACAATATTGAAAGGAGATTGGTACATGCTTGAGTGTAAAACAGTTAATGTTTTAAAATTTTTCCCACTAACTTTGTAAGGACAAAATCTCCCAATGAACAAAAATAGGCAAGCAGAAAATAATTCTCTGGGCTATGACACTTTGTTCAACATAAATTTAGTTTTTAACTCCTTGAGAGGATGTGGTTGGTATGACTGGGAATAATTAAAAGGTACTCCTACAATTTATCTAATGATATTTCCTGGCTGCTTGACAATTGGCTCCTTGAGACATCCATACTGATTATGGAGACAGTGATTAGTGATGACTGCTTTCTCAAAGTCCCAAAATAAAGTTCCACAAAGGTATAAGCATAATGACTCAGGAAGTGTACCCCAAAGCACTGTTTCCCTAACCGCTACTCAGTATGAGTTTAACTCCAGCAGGGGATTCAGAAAGCATAAGGCACTATTGTATTTCCCCAGGGAAGAACTGACTGGATTATATTTATTACAATATCAATATACTTGTTCAGAGACATATAGTTTCTATTCCCCACACTTCACCTACCACAAAACAATTACTTCTTTCAAGAAGTTACGCACTGGGGTTTATTCATAGTGCACATCAGTGGGCAGCATCAAGTAGTTTTGTAAAAGGTGATAAATTTGGATTTTAACAGACACTACTTCTTCTACAAGCAGATAAAAACATACATGGACAGAGGCATTAATCTCAAAACCTAAAGCTAAATTTGTTTGAACAATTACTCCCACTGTTCAATTTTTAAAAATGCCTTTACTGAGGTATAACTGATATACAATAAATTGCACATATTTAAAGGGTACAACATGTTTTATATACGGTATGAACTCACAAAATCATTACTACAACTACAATAATGAGTATACATCTATCACACACCCTGCCCCCGCAAAATTGCCCATTGCTTCTTTGCAATTCCTCCATCCTGCCCACCCATACACCTCTCCATCCCTTGGCAATCACTGATGTGCTAGTTGTCACAGCAGTTTGAATTATCTAGATTTATAGATAAATGAAATCATACAGTATATTTCTTTGTGTGCCTTCTTTCATTCAGCATAAATATTTTGAGGTTCATCAATATTGCATTTATCATTACTTTTTATAAATGAGAAGTATCCCATTCTAGAAATACACAACAATTTGCTTATCCATTCTCTTGTTGATAGACATTTGGGTTGTTTCCCATTTGGGGGCTATTACAAATAAAGCTGCTATGAGCCTCTGACTAGAGGTCTTTGTATAGATATATACTTTCATTTATCTGGGGCAAATAACTGGGAGTGAAACAGCTAAATCATATAATAGGTGTATGTTGTCTTTCAAGACCAGAGGTTTTTTTTAAAAATCCAATTCATCAATTTCTCTTTTTCGGATGGGTGGTGGTATTCTTTGGGTGATGTATCTAATGATTTGTGCCTAACCCACATAAGGATCTTCTGTGTTCTAGATGTTTTTTTGCTCTAGATTTCACATTTAGGTCTATGATTCATTTTGACTTAATTTTTATATTTAGTGAGAGATATGGATCAAAGTTAATTTTTTTGCAGCATATGGATATCTATTTGTTCCAGCACCACTTGTTAAAAAGACTACATTGAATTACCTTTGCAACTTTGTTGATCTATGCATTTATGGGTATGTTTTGGAGTTCTCTATTTGTCTATCCTAATGCCAAACTCTCTTGATTACTATAGCTTGATAATAAATTTGAAATCATGCAGTTTCAGTCTTCCAATCCGTTCTTCTTAGAATGTGCTTTGGCTTTTCTAGGTTCTTTGCATTTTCATATAAATTTTATAATCAGTCTCTCAATTTCTCCAAAATTGTTGTGATTTTTATCAGAATTGTGTTGAATCTAATAAATTTGGGGAGAAGAGGCATCCACGATATTGAGTCTTCCAATAGATGTACCATAGTACATGGTATAGTGTATCTTTCCATTTATTTATGTCATTAATTTTGCTTAACAATGTTTTATAGTTTTCAGTATACAAGCCTTGTACATTTTTTGTCATAATTACCCCTGAGCACTTCATAGTATTTATGGTACTGTATATGGTACTGTTTTTAAATCACTTGATCACTAGTAAAGAAATACAACTGACTTCCATACATTGGTCTTGTGTCCTGCAATCTTGCTAAACTTATTTTCTACATAGACAGTGATGTCATCTGCAAGTAAAAGTTTTACTTCTTCCTTTCCAATATCTATGACTTTCACTTTTATCGTCTTATTGACCTTGCTAGAACCAAAAACTGCAATGTTCAAAAGAAGTGGTAAGAATGACTCTTCCTTCTCTGTTCTTGATATTAGGGTAAAAGAATTCGGCCTTTCATCATTCAGTGTGATGTCAGCTATAGGCATTTTGGAAATGCCCTTTTATCACATCGAGGAAGTTCTTTTTTATTTTCTAGTTTGTTGATAGTTTGGGGGAACAGATCTTGTCAACTGTTTTTTCTGCAGCTATTTAGATGGTCATAGGATTTTTAAAAATTGTTAATATGATGTTAATATGATTTTTAATATCCTGGGATAAATACCACTTGCTTATATTATCCTTTCAAAGTACTGCTGATATACTTTGCTAAAATTCTGATAAATTTTACATCATGAGAAATATTTTCATGTTATTTTTCCTCGAAATGTCTTTTTCCCATTTGGGTATCGAGGTAATTCAACCTCACAGAGTGAGTTGGGAAGCTTTAACTTCTGTTCAGTTTTCTAGAAAAGTCTGTATACAATTGGCATTATTCCCCTCTTAAATGTTTGGTAGAATTCACCACCGAAGCCATCTGGGTCAGGATTTTTCTTTATGAGAAGGCTTATACAGATTCAATTTTTTAAATCAATATATTCATGTTTATTTATTTCTTCTTCAGTGAGCTTTCTGATTTGTGTCTTTCAAGAAATTGTCCACTTTATTTTTATTGGCTTAAAGTTTTTCATTATATTGTCTCATTATCCATTTAATATCAGTGAAATCTGTAGTGATATCATCTCTCACATTCCTGATATTGATAATTTCTGTCTTTGCTTTTCACTGATCATTGTGGGTACAAGCTTTTCAAATTTGCTGATCTTTTCAATGAAATAGCTTTCAATTTCAATGATTTTCTCACTTTTCTGTTTGGTACTTCATTTATTTTCACTTTGACTTTTATTATTTCTTTTCTTCTGCTTACTTTGGTTTAACTTGCTCTTCTAACTTTTTAATGAAGAAGCTGAGTTCACCTAGTTGAGAATTTTCTCCTTTTAACATAGACCTCAGCACCATAAGCTTCCCTCTAAGTACTCCTTTGTGGCATCCCCAAAATTTTGATACATTGTGTTTTCACTTTTATTCAGGTCAAAATGCTTTCCAATTTCCCTTTTGATTGCTTCTTTGATCTATGGGTATTAGAAATGAATTATACAATACAGAATGTATTTTGCAGGGATCTGTTATTGAATTCTGGTTTAATTCCACTGTAGAGTGAGAACACACACTGTATAATTTATGGAAACTTGGTTTATAATTCAGAAAATGATCTCTTTTGCTACATGTTCCACGTGGACTTGAAAAGAATGTACATTCTCTGCTATCGTGTAACAAGAGTATTCCATAAGTGTCAAACTCATCATGTACATTGACAGTGATGTTCAAGTCTTCTCTATCTTTACTATCTACTTCTCTCAATTATTGAGAGGTGCTGAAATCTCCAGCCATAACTGTAGATTTGTCTACTTCTCCTTGCAGTTCTATCGGTTTTTACTTCTGTATTTTGAAGCCATGTTATGAAATGGGTTAACATTTAGAATTGTTGTATCTCTTTACATGATTTATCATTATGAAATGACCTTCATGCCTGATGCTACCCTTTGCTCTGAAATCTTACTTTCTTTGATACTAATCAAGCCACTCCAGCTTTCTTTTGATTAGTATCAACCAGATATTTCTTTTTCCATCCTTTTGCTTTTAAACTACTAGTATCCTCTAATCTAAGTAGATTTCTTATAGGTAGCATATAATTGGATATTGGTTTTTTATCCTAACAATCTCTGCCTTTTAATTGGATGCTGAGACCATTCACATTTAAACCATTACTGATATGGTTACATTTAACTGTACCACTTTCTAGTTGTTTTCTAATTGTCCATTTATTTTCTTTACCTTATTTTGCTACTTTGAGTATGTTTTATTACACTTTGTCACCTTTTGTTGATTTATGAGTTAAGATTCTGTATTTTTAAGTGGTTGCTTTAGGGCTTAGAGTACACATCTTTAATTTATCAAAGCGTGTCTTCAAGTGACATTATGCTACTTGGCAGTATAAGAGCCTCCCAGCCTTTGGGTTGATGTTCATTTTACCATCTGATCTGCTATAAACTCCGCAGAAAATTTTAACTATTTTTGTTTAAACACCCAATTGCTTCTCAAAGAGACTTAAATTCTAGGAAAAAAATTTATATATCTACCTAGATACCTTTTTGATGCTCTTCTTTCCCTTGTAGGGATTCATATTTATATCTGGTATTATTTGTCTTCTGCTTGAAGGACTGCATTTAACTTTTTTTTTTTTTTGCCTTTAACATTTCTTGAAGTGCAGGTCTGCTAGTGATGAATTCTTTCATCTTTTATATGTTTAAAAAAGGCTTTATTTTGCCTTTGTTTTTGAAAGACATTTTCTTAGGTATAGAAATCTAGGACTTTTTTTTTAAATTTCAGTACTTTAAGTATGCTGTACCAGTGTCTTTCACTTGCACTGTTTCCGACAAGAAATTTTTTGTGATCCTTATCTTTTTAAACTTTGTACAAAAAGAGTCTTTTTTCTCCAGCTGCTTTTAAGATTTTCGCTGTTTATGTAGTTAGGAGCAAGTTGATCATGTTGTCCCTTGAGACAGTTTTCTCAAGGTTTCTTCTGTTTGGGATTCATTATCTTCCTAGTTCTGTCACTTTAAAGAATTCATCAAACTTGGAAAATTTCTGCCCATTATTTCCTCAAATATGTTTTTGCTACCATCCACTCCTGTGGTAACTCCAAATTACATGTATACAGTTCACCGGAAGCTTGTTGACATGCTCCCATATTTTTTAAACTTCCTTCTCTTTCATTTTGAGTAATTTCCATTGCTACATCTTCAGGTTCACTTATCTTTATATCTACAATGTCTAACCTGCCATTAATCCCATCCAGAATATATTTCACTTGTGATATTACAGTTTTCATCTCTAGAAATTCAACTTGGATTTCACATCTCTAACACTTTGAGTCTTTCCTCTAGCTTTATGGACATACAGAATATCCTTATAACAACAGTTTTAGTCTCCTGGTCTAATTCTAACATCCAGGTAGGTTCTGGATTGATTTTGGTAAGCTGGTATTTCTTCTCATTATGATCATACTCTTCTGCTTATTTGTAGAAAATGCGTGAATGATACTATTTGTTTAGATGCCATATACTGTGAATTTTAACTTACTGAGTGTTTAGTATATTTGTATTCTTACAAATATATTGTTGAACTTTGTTCTTGGATGTTTGATCCTACTGGATGTTGCTGTTATGATTATTCACCAGGACTAGAGCAGCATTTAGTCTGTAGCTAAGGATTCCCCACTACTGAATGCAGACCTTGCTGGGTACTCTAACCACTGCCCTGTAGATAATGTAGGGATGTCTCCACCCTGATTTGAGGGAAAGGCAGTATTTATGGGCTTGTATGTGCTCTGAGTATCATTCCAATTCTTTTGGGTGATTCTTTCTCTATTCTCATATACATTCCTCACATGCAATATGTTGACCAGCATCCCATGGAGAATTTGAGAGAGGCCCTCTGAATATATACAGCTCTCTCCTCTCCAGGAGAACTCTCATCCTGAGAACTCTAGCTATGTTGGTCTCCCCAGAAGCTCAACTTCATCTCCTCAGTTTAAGGAGTCTGTGTAGCTATAATGGAAAAACTCTCTCGAACAGAAAGCTGTGGAAATCTAGTGAAGTCCTGCTTTCAGCTATCACTGTATTTTGTTATCTGATGTTCAGTATCTTGAAAACCATTGTTTTGTATCTTTTATTCTGTTTTTCAGTTCTTTTCAGGCAAGGAGGTTCATCTGGTTCCTGCTAGTCCATCTTGGCTGGAAATATAAGTCTCAATTTCCCTTTAAGCATTATGAGTTTTGAACAAATATTTTAGAAGATCATATACATAAACAATCTCTGGGTATATGAATTCAGAGGTATAATCTGATATTTATATACCAAAAAGATGTCCCTGGGCCATATAACAAAATACAAAAATAGCAAGCCATCTCTTTCACTCGATTGCAATCATGTACCCTGTTATCATTCTCATACTGAACAAGTGACACAATACATTTCCACAGAGTGGGAATATATTACTTCCACACTGCTGTGTTTCACTTAAATAAAACTGTGATTAAGTGCATGAGTTTTGAGGTTATACCACTTGTCTTCAAACCCCTCTTTTTCCCTTTATTATCTGGGTGAATTTGAGCAAAATGCTTTACCTCTTTGTGCCTCAGTTTTTTTATCTGTTAATATGATGTTTAAAAAAATGCTATCTTTGGGTTGCAGTTATAACAACCAGTTATAAGTATTAATTCCTCTCAAGCACTTATCATAGTAAATGTTCAATAACTGTCATTTTCCTTCAATATTACATAATCTTCCTTTCCAAATTAATACTAGCAATCTAATTTTACACATATATAAATCCATAGTCTCAATAAAAACATACAAACATAATATATCCATTGCTGTGATCTAGCTGACATTCAATGAGTTCAGAATGGTATACCTGTCTCAGTTTCTCCACTCTCTATTCCTTGTTGTTTGCCACTCCAGAGTAACCTCTCTGGACAACTACTTTCACGTACAGAAGTCCTTCATAATCCCTCTCCCCAGTGCCTGCTGAACAGAGGGCAGCCTCTGGACTCTGGCATTCCAGACTTCATCTATTAAGGTCCAAGTCTATTTGCCCAGCCTCATCTTCTACGCTTCTGTTTCACGAAGTGTGTCTTACAGCCTCCATGATAAATAAGCCTCCATGAACATTCAAGGGCCTCTACCATGTCTATACTTTTTTTCATCCTATTTCTTCTACTTGGAACCCCAATGCTTATCCAGTCACATAACTGGTGTGCCCTGCATAGACTGCACTGTGTGGAGGAGAAGGAACACAAAAGCAACTTCAGATAAAAATCTCTGCTCTTAACAAGCTCACCACCACGTAAGCAAGCAGTCACAACACAGTGATGAAGAGAGCTATTCTAGAGGAATGGAATGCATGACAGGTAGATAGGAGAGCATGCCTAATTTTTGCCTGAAAAGTAAACTGAGGCAGGGGGTGTGTGGTAGTCAAGGAAGTCTTCATAGAGGAACTGTTCTCTGACCTGTTTGAAGACCTTCCCCAACCTCCTCCTATTAGATTGAGCAACATGCAAGACTATTGATTAAAAGTATCTGGAGCAAAATAAACCCTACATATATATCAGTTCTACTGCAAAATGCTCAGAAATAGACCTTGTGTACAGCGAAGGCAGAGACCAAACAGACCAGTTAAATAGTAACTACTGACATTAACACTGGGATTTACAGCACAAATATGTCAAAACAACATAAGTAGGGTCTAAAAGTCCAACCGTATAACATGCAAAGTAATGCTAATGATACGTTTACCTTTCAGTTTATTTCTGTGTATTATTACCAAAAAACCTACAGAAGTTAAAACGATGAAACTTAACATTGTTCACAACTGATGCACCCTGATCTGATATAGTCCCAGTAATATGGGAATTATCTCTCTCTTCCATCAAGACAATTCTGTCCAAGAAAGCCTATCATATCTTGTTTTCATTTTCCACAACGATAGCTTATCATTCAAAGTACTTTCTCTGTACTAGACCCTGGCTAGGCACTGGATATCTCATTTAATTCTCATACCAGGAAGGTGAGCCTCTCTTAAAATATGGTATGTATTCTCAATAAGGATAGCATGAAACTTTATTTGTATGACTTAAGTAATTAACAAAATCCTTTTATTCCCCATTGGAAATTCCATTTTTGAATATTCCATTTTGAACAGCCAGCCACCATATTTACTTTTTTTTGATAAATGGGGAGTCCAGTTAAAAGAGATTAGCATCAATGATTATCATTTATTGGGTGCCAGGTATTATACTGTGTCATTTAAGTCACAAGAACAAGGGTGACACAAAAGACACATATTTTATATGCAGAAACAAGGATCAGAGAGGGCAATCACATTTCCAAGGTCATATAGGTCTTAATATTCCGTTCTGAATCTGACTATACCCTGTGTACTTAAAATATGACAAACTTCAGTTCTGATTCTGACTACACCCTGTGTACTTAAAACACAACAAATATTACTTAGTGGATGCTACCGTGTGCCAGGCACTCTGCCTCATATATATGAGCTGAACACACTGCTGCTTTTAATCTTTCCAACAATTCCATGAAGCACCTGCAGGTCCACAGGCCTTTAGCTGAAACCCTTGGATGCAGGTGCTATTTAGGAATTTATAATGTTTGGGATTTTTTGAAATACAATTGATCCTTGAACAACACAGAAGTTAGGGGCACTGACCCCCATGCAGTTGAAAATCCACATATCACTTTTGACTTCCCAAACTTAACCATTAGTAGTCTACTGTTTGACCAGAACCCTTACCAATAATATAAACAGCTGATTAACATGTATTTTTATATGTATTATATACTACATTTTTATAGTGAAGTAAGCTAAGAGAAAACAGAATATTAAAAAATCATAAGGAAGAGAAAATACAGTTACAGGACTGTAGTATATTTATTGGAAAAAAAAAGTCCACATATACGTGGAGCTGCAGAGTGCAAACCTGTGTTGTTCAAGGGTCAAATGTACGAGTACACATGCACATTTCATTATTATTCTTGGCTGAATCCTATATAACATTTCTTTATATTTAATTCACGTGTGTGTGCGTGTGTGTCTGCCCAGGTTCCACACCAGTTAATCTCTAATGCCTTCCAATCAGATGTTGAAATAGGAAAAGAGGAAAATATTATGGAATTACACACACATAAAATATTTTACTATTTTAAATTTTCTGTTGCAGGTTTCCCTGCCTCTAGGTAGATAAAGCAAAAACAAAGAAATGTATAAGTAAGGGCACTTAGAGCTGCAATGAATGAAAACGCTCACTGCTTTACTTCAAAGGAGTTTCAAAGGTAAAGCATCAAAGTTTAACAGGCTGCCAACACATTTGATCTTACTGCACACATCTAAACAGCAGAGCTTTAAAGCAAAGACTGAGGAATGGGAGCCCTGGCTTCTCCCAGATCAGATCAATCAATGATTGTCTCTCAAATGCAGAACTTTCCTTTCTAGAACCAAGTGTCTCCACTTCTAGTCTTAGTATTCCACCTTCCTTTTCTCTCATCCTTCCTTTCTTTCTTCCCTCTCTTCCCTTCTACTTCCCACTGTCTGCTTTTTTGCTCTTGTTTTCCTTCCCTTGTGTTCTTAATGGCATTCAAGATAAGGATGTCATCTGAGCTAGTGCCAAAAAGTAAAGTTCCCACAGATCTTTTGGTATTTCTCTGATGCCCATTTAAGGCTAAGTTTAGCTTAGAGAGTGCGAGGTTATAAAATGTTCTTAACAGTCTCACGAGTGCAGAAATATGTGTGTGTGTGTGTGCGTGCATGTGGGCGCACGTGAGTTTGACATCTGTGGTTGGTAATATTCTCTCTCTGTTCCTTCTAATTTCTTTCTCACTAAATCTTCAGGGTGCAAGAGAAAGGCAGACATTTTATTTCTATAAAACAAGTTCAGCTCTGGTACTTAACTATGGTACTTAACCATGGAGTTTAATTTAGCATAAAAGTCAATCATGATGTACCTTGTAATATCAATACAGGAATTAGTCCCAAACTGCTCTTTCTCATTATAATGAGTTACATTTTTTTTCATTCAGATTAACTGCGGGAAGACATTTCTAATTCTCCCTTAACCAGGAAGCACTCCTGAGCTCTCACATAAAGTTGTCCCTACTCCTATTACATTATTTAACACATATTATATTCTTTTTAATGTTTAAGTAGATGACCACTGCTGTTCTTTAGTTTGCTTCTCATTAACAGAGTTTATATTGTTTGTCTTTGGAGCATGAGCTCCAACTACCTAGCCTAACACTTAATAAGCACTCAAAAGATACATGAAAATTAATATTCATAAATAAATTGACCTCATTTAAAAATAAAAATTACCCTCTTATATAGTCTAACTTATGGTTTAAAAAGCAAAAAGAAATAAAATCTCCATAGCACTAGGGGGAAAACTACAGATATTTTTAAGATTTGGGAAGGCAGAAAGACTTTCTACCTATAATACCAAAGGATTAAATCATAAAAAGCCTTTTTAGAGGGAAATAAACAGGATATATCAAAAGCTTTAAATTTTCACATACTCAACAGCTCAGCAGTTGCATTTCTATGCATTTCTAAGAATAAAGTCAAGGTTATAGATTTATCTACACAGATTCTTATCATGGCATTGCTAAAATACAAATAAGCCAATAAAACAAAAAGAAAATCTGGAAATGACCTTAAATATTAACTAATATACAATAATAACTATGATACAAGCAGATTTCATGTTACAGAAGGGTGGATTCCAGTAAGAATGGAAAGATCCCAATCTTCAAAAGCAATATATGTGTAGTAGAATAAAGGATTCAAAGCATATCCCCCAGAATTTTATAAAGTAATTAATTCTGACTGGAAGAATTATGAATAATTGCATATTTTTGTTTATCATATTTTTGAAACTATTTTATAATAAAGGTGTTTTTTTAAGATAAGAATATTACAATGGAAGGAATTTTTTCTGAAACGTACTGCTTATACATTTCTTGGAAGCATCAAATCCATTGTGTATAGAATCCTGCATAATATACCAGCATATTCTCTCCCCATGCTCCCCTGTATTCCTGGTCACACTAATTTGCTGTTACTTCATAGGCTAAACAAACTCACCATGTGTACTTTATAATAAATTCCAAGACCATGGAATTAGTTAATTAATACATGCATCAATTATTTCTGAACACACTTAGGTCTGGTCTACCTAATTCCCAGAATTTAGGAAAACCCTAAGTTTGCCTGCCTCCATTCTTGTCTTTGGAGAATCTAGATATGGTCTGAGTAGGCTGAATAGCTGTCCCAGTTACTTTACTTCCTGAAATAGGAAGTATTTGGGTGGATGAACAAAAATATACAGAATAACTCAAGAGCTTATAATTACACTTCAAGTTGCCAATATGCAAACCTGAGGGGTAAGATTATGGGTGCCTCCTTTTAGAGAAGTCACCATCACCTGGACAATAAAGAATGGGCTATCCATCTGCTAGATGCCTAGCTTAGGCAGAACCATAATAATACAGCATTTGAACAACCAGGATTCTGACCATGAAACCCTGCTTCACAATGGGGTAAGTGGGTGAGAACCCTGTGACTGGAGGTATTCAAGCAGAGGCTGAGTGACTCCTCCAAAAGGCTTTTAGACAGTGAGATCATGCATGAGGTTCTACAACTGGAAGATTTTATGAAATTTGTCCTGAAGAGAAATCCATCCATGTTTCATTTTACACAAAGGCTTGAAAGTTTATATTTCATAGACTTTAACATTTGATCTCACCTTTTTTAAAGTAGCTTCAGATTCACAAATGGAATTTTTCTTAAAAAGGTCAATAGATTAATGCAACAATGAATCATGGAACACTACATCAAAAACTAATGATGTAATGTATGGTGATTAACATAACATAATAAAATTAAAAAAACTAATGGTGACTAACATAATAAAAAAATTTTTTTAAAAATGTCAATAGATTAAAAAGTTAATCTCCCATCTTCCTTTTTAAGGTACCATTTACGGAAAAATGTACATTTTAAATGAAATGTCACCAAATACAAAGATCTTTGAAATTCACCAAATTTATGCATTTTTAAACGAAAATCATGTTTACATGATAAAAAGTGTGTAATAATAATTTATGGATAATTTAAAAGAGTCTAGGGTATATTTCTAACAGATGGTCCTTATATAAGCCTTAAAGAAAATTCAAGGTGCCCACCCCATCCCCTCCAAATTTCTACTGATAAATAATAAGGTACATTTTAAGTGTTTGGGGAAAAAAAGCACCAGGTCTTGATACATGATGTTAATTCCATTTCTCTGTATTGTCAGGTATATATTAAGTGCAATATTTATCTTTTTTTTCAAATGCCACGTATTCTGAAAGAGAAGCCAAAAGAGCTGAGTCTCTACGTGTGCCTTGGACACAGCTGGGTTGTCTGCCTTCTACAATCAGCAGTGGCCCTAATAACTCTTTCTTTAATGCTAAGTATAAAAGGTCATTTACATATCAGCATGAGTGAGAAGAGAACTCCAAAGAGGTTCAGCTTACCCAGCACCAAGACTCAAGTTAAATACCATAATCATGCCAGCCACTCAGTTACCACTCAGTCTCTGTCTCCAGTCCGGAAACCAGTCTGCCAGAAGCCTAGATAGCTGGAAAAGCAGCCATGTTTTATCATACAACTGATCCCCAGAGGCCAATTTAAAGGAAAATTATATGTGTCCTACATCAAGGAGGAAAAACATCCCTCATTTTACAAAAGTCTTTTTTTTTTTAAGAGAACAAAGAACATATATTTTTGAAACTCCATAATTGAAAAACACAATACGAACTTTAAATATTAACAGGGCATGTGAGCCTATTCACTAAGCTCAACGTAAATGAACTATTCCTTGTGTATCTGTATAAACAATGTTTCTTAAGAAAAACTATGAACTCTACTTTTACAGGGATTAGCTATTACACACTAAAATATTCAACTGAAAATATCTTCTAAAAGCGTGTAAGTTTGTATTTGCAATACAGAGTGAGAATTATTAACTTTGTTCAGAAGAAAAAAGTTTTAGAACTTTCATCTGAAGGGTAATAATTGAAAAGATTTTTAAGAAGCAAACCCATGTTTTAAAAAATATTCTTCAGGCCAATTCATTAACTAATTAATTTTGTAATTTCTTCTGAAAACATGCTACTGTACATGTAAGATATATGTACGTCTTTATTGGATTCCCACAAATGCAGTAAGGACTAACAAATCTAATGAATGGATAACTGCTGAAGAATGCTGATGTAATGCCTGGAAGCCTCTGACTTGAAACTGCCCAATTCCTTTGCCAATTAGGAATTGACCTTGAAATCTGCTTCAGGACGAGAGAACTACAAAGGTTACGTGACTTCCAGAAAAATGAACATCATCTCCACCAATTATAATGATGTTTGAAATTTTAAATTGAAATATTTTTCATTCTGTAGTATTTAAATAAACTTAACATTATGTAGGAAATTTGTGTTATTCCATTCTCAACAACTTACCTTTTTATGCTAACATTTCACAATTAATTTTTCTGTCGAAAACAAAAGCATCTGGTAAAGACATTTAAATTTGCCGTAAGTATAACCATAAACTCTGTCATTTGTGGAATGTATTTCAGTCCCAAGAAATCTCAGTTACCTTAGGAATAATTTAAATATCATGAGGTATATATACATACCAGTGTATGTTAAAAGGCTTCATACATCTTACTTTTCAAACTTTAAGTAGAATTCTAATTTCTCTATTCCTTCTCAGGATTTAACCCAAATATTAAGATGAAGTTCTTGTCAGGGTAATGAGTATAGTTTTTTAGATACAAGGTTTCTTTGCAATTTAAAACCTCTTTACATATATAAACCATCACCACTACTTATCTGTAATATTGCAACAGCATGGCTTCATACACTCTAACGTTTTGCAACAAAGAAAGCGCTGTACAAGTTTAGATGCTATGCCAAGCCCTGGGAAAATAAATTGAGGATGTATGTCATCATGAGTGATTATGTAATATTGCTTTCAGTTTAACCTTATTTTTACTCATACGGTTCAGTGTTAAATAGTTATCACATTTTTTAAGATTAACCATCTTTGACATGCCACCGGCACCCATTTGCTTCCAGGACACCATTAATAGTCCATTTAGCACACCGACACCGGAGATTTCCAGCAGTCTACCGATCATGAGTTTAAGTGCTACTCATATCATGGTCAATTGGTTTTATATTGGCTTGACTGACCATTTACATGGGTAAAGTAGACAATGCTGGATGCCTGCTGAGCATCCACTCCTTTTCTCCTGCCCAACAGAGCTTCCACGGGCCTCCTGAACTGAGATCACTCTGGTGGAGAAAACTGACACTCTTCAGCTGTTGTTAGTTAGGTCTCGTAATCTTACCATTCGAGTTATAGACATCATCAAAGACGAATAAAAATATAATTTCATTAGAAGAATTTTCTTTGGATAACCAAAAATTATATGTTTTTAGAACAAAAGAGACTTCTCCAAAGGGAGGTTCTCATTTCTCTTTTCTTACCTCTTTCGCACTGTGGACCAGTGAATCCATAAACACAAGCACAGCGGTTAGGTCCGATACAGCGTCCACCATTCTGACACCCATTTTCACAGACAGCTGCACACAAACACAACAAGAAGCTCATTATATAGTCCATTTCCAAGTACAGGTGACTGCTGAACATCACCAGGTTTGAACTATGCTGGTCCACTCATAAGCAGATTCTTTCCAATAAACACAGTGCAGTGCTGTAAGTGTATTTTCTCTTTCTTAGGCTCCTTAATCACATTTTCTTTTCTCTAGCTTACTTTAAGAATACAGTATATGATACATATAACATTAAAAAAAATCTATTAATCCACAGTTTATGTTATCAGTAAGGCTTCCAAACAAACTATTAGTAGCTAGGTTTCTGGGGATTCCAAAGTTATACACAGATATTCAACTGCGTGGAGGGCTGGCACCCCTAGGCCCTGTGTTGCTCAAAGGTCATCTGTACAATATAGTGTGGAAATGCAGCCCATAATGGATCTTCCCTCTCAAACACAATCTACAGCTTATAGAAGGCATTTAAATAAATATACATAATGTATATTGAGACAAAAGCCTACACAATTCATGTAAATCACATTGTTACGTACACATCTGGTAAATTTTTTTTTCTTTTAAACAAAATCACAAGGATTGGCTGGCTCAAATGCTCATACTGTCAGAATATAACTATCCAGTTCGTTATTTTAGTTCTATTACCCCCATAATCAATCTTCGCAGGTAAGAAATTAAATATGGGGAAATGTAGGAAAAAGGCGGCAGACAATAGGTAGCAGAGAGACAGGAAAAGAGGGAGGGATGTGATATGGAAAAATAAAGAGGATATGGCAACAAAGAGAAGAAAAAAGCACCCCCCACCCCGAAGAAAAAAGACCGGGGTGGGTAAATAAGAAAAGGAAAAAAACTAACATGAACAGTGGGGGCTGGGGGGAATACCATCAATTCAGCAAAGAAACACCAAGAGAGATAACTAATGTGTACATAGTATGTACAGGATATAAAAGGAAAGAAGGAAAAAAACCTCACTGTGTCAATACAAGAAATATTTTTATTAAAAAATTAACCCCAAATCAAAATTTTTAAGGCG
The DNA here is from genome assembly GCF_004348235.1 of Phoca vitulina. Taxonomy (NCBI): domain Eukaryota; kingdom Metazoa; phylum Chordata; class Mammalia; order Carnivora; family Phocidae; genus Phoca; species Phoca vitulina. The sequence continues at coordinate 10,917,137 of NW_022589735.1, read as the reverse complement.
AACACAGGCAGCATACACTCTTTCACTCCTTTCCACTTGTCACCAGGGAGACCAGGATTCAGTTCAGGCTCCGTGGGGCCAGGGAGCCAGGGAGCCAGAACTGAGCCTGAGTGGCTCCCCTCCCCCACTGCACCACCCTCAGCAGCCAGAACCACAAAGAGAAGACCACTCCCTAAAGACCATTCTGGACATTCCCTGAAAAATCACTATTCCTACAAACTCTCCTGATGGCAGCTGAATCCAAGAATCATGCCTACTCCAAGAGAAAATACTGGTACTAAGAGCTTGTCTATCAACCCACCCACCTTGTTGAACATAAACACTGTCCTCACAGATGAAGAGGATTATATTCTATGACTTGTGCCCAAAAAACAGAGCTTAAAACATTAAAGCCAAGTGAGGGGGCAAAGCACATCTGTGTGCACTTCAAATGAGGTACATATCGAAAAAGGGAAGCTCAATATATAAACTGATATCTAAAAATGCAATAGTGTTGCTATCTCCTTACCACGAATACTGAGCTGGATTACCTATTTTCATCCAGAATGCTTCCAAGTGGCTTCTGTTCTGCTAACAGTACAAAACGAAAACATGCTTTGAAACAAAAGACTTCTTTATCTTAAAGCACCACTGTGCCAGGGGCTTTAAAATCCTTTGTCTGTATCAGGCTTTGCTCAAAAGCGGGAAGGATTCTCCGTACATCTGCACAAGTGCATCTCTGGAAGAACCACACCTTTCTGCTTCTTCATTTGTGCTTACACAGCATGTGCAACTCATCCCTGTCCTGCAATATGGGCCGGGCAATAAACTGGATGAACAAATACAGAGGATAAAGGAAAGGAAATAAAGGTTATGAGAAGCATGAGAAAGATGGGGGTGGACAGGAATGTGGAAGAAAACAAAAACCTGTCAGAGAAGTCTCAGTGGTGTGGAACTCCACAGAAACAACGGCCGGCACTTGAACACTGCAAATGCTAAAAACACATACTGCAAAGAGGTAGCCCTTATCTAATGTAATTAATTATGATGCGAGAAATTTACTTTCAATATCATCAAGGTGTAAGAAATATAAATGGAAATCACTTTCCCGGACGTGTTCTCTCACGAGACCCATGCTGAAAATCGAGTTAATAGATCCTTCCTGAGAGGGGCTTGAAGATTAAATAAAATGATGTATAAAACAAAGTGCACAGTGGCTGCACATTGAAAGTGTTCTACAAACTTTAATTCTCCTTCTCTTTTATTCTACAGAGTATTTGTATGAAAATAAGACTTGTTCTCCATCGTCCAAAGTTTACAATGAAGAACAAAAACAGCAAAAGAAGTGGACAATGCATATAAAAGTAGAATAAAAAAATAAAAGGTAATTTTCCTTCTTAAGAATGAGTTATGATGAAAGTTATTTTATGAAGTAGTTGTTCTTGTAACAGAACATAACAGAAATGGAAATTTACATTTCAGCTGGAGTTGGAAAGAAATGTGAATATGCCTAAATTTCTACCATGGAAAGAAGGCTGACCACCAGGAAGAAAGAAATGCTTACACCTGGTGTGGGATAAAGCAAAAGGCAATCGAGAAAAAACCATGCTATGTACTCTCCACACCAACTTCCCAGTGATCTTCACCCAGGCCTATAATTAACCTATTATCTATATAAAAATTCAGTCTACATGCTCCCAAGTTCGTATCTCCCTCAGCTCTCTCCGAAGATCTTAGCTCATACATCTTTCCAATTGGAGGTCTAACAGATTTTTTAAACTACCAAGTCCAAAACAAAACTCTTCCCATCCCGTGTTTGCAGCTCTGCCTAACCCACACCCTGCTCAGTCTTCCCATTTCAGGAAATGACATGACCATTCACTCTGGAGCTCCATCCAAATCCTCCAGTTGTCATCATGGATCTTTGTGTCTGTTTTTCCCCCCGCAGCGCACCCACTCCATCAGCACACACTTCCTTCCATAGATTCTACCTCCGAATACAAGTCCAAGACTAGCACTTCCCACATGCTCAATTATGCCAGCACCATGCACCAGCACCAAGAAGCTGTTAACTCACCTTTCATGTTCTCTCTCACCCTTTCTACAATCCAGTAGCAGCCAGAGTGATTAGTTTAAGTTAATCAGATCATATCACTCCACTGTTCAAACTACCTCAGTGGCTCCCCATAATATTTAGAGTCCTGATTTCTTTCCTTGGTGGGTAAGGCCGTCCACCACCATCTCTGAACTCACCTCCCACAATTACCTCCTTTCATCTCTTTAGGCACATGGGTTTCTTACTATCTACAAAACATGTGAAATCTGTTCCCACCACAGGTCCTATGAATCTGCTTTTCCCTCTGTCTAGAACACTTTTCCCACTGACCTAAAATGGGATCTTTTAGGTCATCTTGTTTGCTCACCATATGTTCTATTAACCCTGAGTAAATGTTGGGCAATTATAGTTTTGTCTCATGAGATAGTAAACAAATTTTCATATATGCTGCTCTTCTGACCCAGTGCTTTTTCCTTTCCCCTGACTGAAAAGTGGCGGGGGGGGGGGGGGGACATCGGTATGGTTTGGCACAGGGCAGAAGAACATAAAAGCACCTTTACTTTCATTTCTGTGCAAAGAGCAGGGAAGGGACACAGCAGCTGGAACTCTTTCTGCAGAATCTTCAGGAAAATACATATACACACAGATATGCCCCAGACAGATACAGCAGCTGAATTCAGGCTGACAGTGGCTGGTTTCATGATAGATTTGAGCAAATACTCTGAAAGATAAGTTGAGGCAAGGCTCTTCCTCCTGTAATTCTAAAGTAATTATGATTTTCTCTCCCTACACAACAAAAGGTTGAGTTTCAGGAAGGATAATTGTGTTTCTTCGATTGCTACTGAACTCTACAGAAGAGGAATACAATCAGTCTGTTTAGGTATTAAAAAGGTATAAATCTGCTTCCTTATAAATATTGTGTTCACAGGTTTTTTTGTTTTTTTGTTTTTTGTTTTTGTTTTTTAGTGGTTATAAACTGGAGTCCATTGTATAAAATTAGAAAAATACCTAAATATTTGAAGAAAACGTAGAAAAGAAATCATCCATGAAAAAAGAAAGTTTGCTACGATATCTGTTACACTGTTGTTCAGCTATTTGCTGCTCTTGCCTGGCCAACCCTAGCCCAACACCCTACACTGGCATCTCCTATTCCTGCAAGAAAACTGGCCTCAGTGCGGTGTATTCTCTCAAATCCCTTAACACTCCACTTACCACACTTGTCAGTCTCAGATTATCTTAACAGCTATAGCCATACCTGAAAGCTGCCTACACAGGGGTCTGTAAACTACGGCCCACAGGTCAGATCTGGCCCACCACCCGTTTTGTATTGTCCATGAGTTAGGAACAGTTTTCACATTTTTCTATGGTTGGAAAATCAAGAGAAGAATCATATTTTTGTGACACATGGCAATGGTATAAAGTTCAAATTGCAGTGCCCAAAAATAAAGTCCTGCTGAAACCCAGCCAAGTTCTTTCATTTACATATGGTTTATGGTCACTTTTGCACTGTAACAGAAGAGCCAAGTGGTCGTGACAGAAACCACTAAGTCTAAAATATTATCTGGCCTTTACAGAAAAAGGTGGCTGACTCCTGACCTGAACAAAGTATTTTTCTTTAAATTGATTCACCTACTTATTTTCAATTATTTTAAAAGAAAACTCCATAGCATTTATAAAGGGAAAGCTGTATTACCCTAATACCTGGAAGGCAATCTTACTAAGAACAACCACCACAAGAAGATACCACTTCACATCCATTAGGATGGCTATCTCACTCACACACACAAAAACCAACAAACAAAATGGAAATATGCGTTGGTGAGAATGTGGAGAACTTAGAACCCCTGTACACTGCTGCTAGGACTGTAAAATGGGGTGGCCACTGAGGAAAACATAAGGCAGCTCTTAAAATTAAAAACAGAATTAGCACATGATCTAGCAATTCTACTTCTGGGTATGGTACTCAAAAGAACTGAAAGCAGGGACCCAAATGGATGGCTGTGCATCCATATTCACAAAAGCCAAAAGGTGACAGCACCTTGGGGTGCCTGGGTGGCTCAGTGGGTTAAGCGTCTGCCTTCGGCTCAGGTCATGATCCCAGGGTCCTGGAATCAAGCCCCACGTCCAGCTCCCTGCTCAGTGGGGAGTCTGCTTCTCCCTCTGCCTCTCCCTCCGTGCATGCTTGTGCTCTCTCTCTCTCTCGTCAAATAAATAAATAAAGTCTTTAATTAAAAAAAAAAAGGTGACAGCACCTAAAGTGTCCATTCATGTAAACAGATAAAAACAAATTATGGTATGTACACAAAATGGAATATTATTCAGCTTTAAAAAGGAAGGAAATTCTAAAATATACTCTAACATGGATGAGCCATGAACACATTATGCTAAGTAAAAATAAACTCATCACAAAAGGACATATGCTGTATGATTCCACCTATCTGAGGTGGCTAGAGCAGTCATATTCATAGAGAGAGAAAGTAGAATGGTGGCTGCCAGGAGCTGGGTGAGGGAGAAATGGGGAGTCTGTTTACTGGGCAGAGTTTCAGTTTTGCAACTCAAAAAAGTTCTGGAGATGGATGGCAGTGATGGTTATACAACAATGTGAATATACTTAATGCCATGTAACTGGACATGTAAAAATGGTTAAAATAGTTAATTTTATGCTTTATGCATACTGAAAACCATTTTTTTTTTCAGTTTTTAAAATTCCAACAAAAATAAGATTAGCTTAAAACAAGGTAGATGTTCTTGCACACCTACTACTTGGTCTTTCTATGTTAAAAAGGTTGACAAGAAGTTCTTAGGGAGACCCTGAAGATTAGCAGTAAATCTAGACCCTGAAATCCAAATGAAATGAGAAGGCACTTTGTCACTATTTATGATTCAACGGTCTTTAATGTCATGTCCTTCTACTCATCCACACTTAAAAATATGGCAATTCTTGAAAGAGTCCCACAATTTGGGAAACCCAAACCTCCAGTGTTCTCCAGTGATATGTCATAATCCAAGAGCGATCATCCCCACATCCTTGTTAAAAAGTTATTTCTTAATTAGTACAGAATATTCTCTAGTAAGTGAAGAGGAGACCTTATTAACTGGATTAAAGCTCCCTCTTTCACAATGAAATATGATGTTTTAAAAATCATTTCAGAGCGCTGCACTGTTTCATTACATAATTAAATATATATGAGCAAAAGACAATTTAAAAGATTGGCTCTCCTTGGGTTAATTTTGGGATATCCTAAAGAGAGTGAAATCACAACAATCTTTACCATGTCTTCAGGAAGGTATTCATGTTTCATGGAGCAAGATTTTTTTTTAAAAAGTGAGTAAATATTAACTTGTGATATGGGTCAAATCTGAGGAAGTACTAGTGGGATTCAACATCAACACTCTAAAATACAAAAATCTTAAAAGAGAAAAAAAATCTTCTATAACAAAAATTAGAAATTTAGCTGTAAGGTATGGCTTACTACATAAAGTTATTTTTTTAATGATCACAGGCTTTACAGGTCCTTCAGTTTTGAGTTACTATGAAAAACCCAGTAAATCAAATAATTTCTAATAAATGAAGTCCATTCCAATGTTCCTTACGTTGTCCACAGTAAGTTCCGATATATCCCTTCTGACACTGGCAATGATCATCCGCACAGGTTCCTCCATTCATGCACCTAACGTTGCACTGCTGAACTGCAATGAACAACAACAACAACAAAATATAAAACTATTAATCACTGAAATTTTAGTATCTGTGAGTTATTAAACTATACTAAATCTCCAATTCAATGACAAATATATTCGACAGAAATGTTATGACCCACATATATACTTATTTGTGTAAGTGCACACATGCACGCGTCTGTTACAATGTTATTCCGTAGGCATTTAAAATAGATTACACTTTCAGTGTTCAAAGAAATCAGTATGTGGCAACTGGTAGCATAGTTTCTAGGAGGTGGGAGGCACTTGTGTATCCATTCAGGATGCAGGGGCTGAGTGTCTGCCCGCCCTATGGGCTCAGCACCCTGCTATAATGGAAGACTTAGTATCCACCTTCATGGAGCTAACATTCCCATAGAGAGACAGACAAAACACAAATAAACAAACACTACAATGCCATTAGAGATTGTGACAAGTTCTCCAGAGGAAACTGTGTTGTAAAGGAGAATAGCCTGGAACCAAGGAGGAACCTAGACAGGAGGGAGACAAGACCATTCTGATGTGACACTTAGGAAGAGTTCTGAAGGAAGAGAATGAGCCAGGCGTGAGAAGTACCTGAGAGGAACCTCACAGGGAGAGGAACCACCAAATTGAAAAAGACCCTCAGATGGTGGAGAGTTTCCTCTATTTGAAGAACTGAAAGAGTCATATGATTATAAAGAGTCAGGCTGGGAAGAAAAGATCTTAGAGACGCATCGAGAGGCCAGCCAGATAATGCAAGGTCTCCCAGGCCATGGAAGGGTTGGCATTATATCCCAAATGCAAAAGAAGTTATTGGAAGGGTTTAAGAGAGTAAAGTGATGCAATTTGTATTTTTAAAGGATGCCTGTAGCTTCTTTGCAGAGAACAGATCTGAAGAGGGCAAGAGTGTAAGCCAGAGAAGCCATTGGGAGTTACTACAACACTCCAGGTAAGAGATGAGGGGAGCTGAACCACAGGGTATCAGTGGTGATGGAAAGGAGAAGATGCATTTGAGATATGTTTTCCAACAGAACCCACAGGTCTTGTTAAAAGAGTCAACATGAGAGAAGGAGGAAGAAAGTAAAGAGAAAGAGAAACAGTTGCTTAGGCACTGGGTAGAGGGCAATGGCATTTGCTGAAGCAAGAGAAACTGGAAGAAGTAGACTGTGGGCAACAACGAATCAAATTCCCTGCTATCAAGTTTCAGACGTGTACTATGTGCATTCCAGTGGAGATGTAGACTAGGAAATGGAGCCTGTGAATAGGAGGCTCAATGGAGGGATCTATTCTGGAGACAATTACCATGAGTTAGCAACGTATTGGTAGTAGTTGAAGCATATATGCAAATGAGTTCACCCAGGGAGGCCAGACTGTTGAGAACCCCAAACCCTGAGTTGAAGTCTAATGAAGAAGATACAGACAGGAGACTAAAAAATAATAATCAAGAAAAGGAACACTGTGGCCATGGATACTGCACAAGTGGAGGAAAAAGAGTATTTCATAAAGAGGGCAAATAATGGTGCTAAATGCCTTGGGGGAGTGGAACAGGATAAGGACTGGAAAAGAGAAACATTCCTGATGAAAAGGGGGTACTACCCAAGGCCATGGCAATTCAGGGATTCCCTATGAAATTATATACCATAAACTGAGGGTTAGGCCAGTGAATATTTAGCTGCTCAGGAGGAGGATTAAGAAGTTGAACTGTAAAATTTCTCCAGGATTTTTTTTTTCCTGAAGGCACATATGAGTAAACTAAGACAACGGATTAATGAAAATATGGGTAAGAATATCTTCCAGGCAGTCAAACCAGAAAGGTTCCTGAAAGCACTGGAGGAAATCTGCTAATCAGGGTGGTCAAGAAAGCCTGGATGAATTGTGAAGAAGAACTTTAAAACACTGAGAAAATGACACATTATTTTCAGAGAAAATGAAACTAGAAGTTTTTACACAGAAGTTTCATCAGAAGGCAATGACATTGGTCATTTAAGTCTTGAATCTTCAATTTCTGAGTAAGACACATTCTCTACTACCTCTTCTGAGAGAAAATTTGGAGAGATAAATGTTAAAAATAAAACAACGTCACTCTGGCTTGAGGCAGATTTAAAATTTTATTTAATTACTGAACAATTAAATAAACAGTATCTGCTTCCACCTTGTTATAATATTATCTTAAACACTGGCCTAAAAGATTTATCTTGAAGACCTGACAATCCTGAATTGGGTCATGAATAACACAATTCTAGTCCACCATTGTGATCTTATAGGACCGCTGAGAGCTAATATGTGTAAAGCAGAGTTAATATATGTTAAGCATCTGGTCACTATATAATATTCATTGTCAACCCAATCCTCTTATCCTTCTCCTTTAGTTCACCCACGAAACAGGACATGAACTACAGGATTATGCAAAGGCAATAAATAGAGCCTAGAGTTGGAGCCTATAGGTTTAGGCATCAGAATACATGGATTCAAATCTATGTTACCCTGGGTAAGTTACTAAATTCACATGTGCCAAACTCCTTTCTCTATAAAATGGGATAATAATAGTACCTCATAGTTTTCATGTGAAGATAAAATAAAATGCTATAGTCAAAAACATAAAACAGTATCTGGCACAGAATAAAAACCCAGTAAGTTACAGTTCTTATTCACAAAGAATTTCTTTTCCACTGAATCCGGGCGCTTTTACTGCAGAGAGACATAGCTTCTGGACCAGAATTAAACCATACTGCTTAATAAAAAATCACTCCCCTTTAGTTGTTGGTGGCAACAATTAAGTCACTGAAGATTTTTACTCCAAAGATTAATGCAGATCTAGTTAATGATAGGAAAATAATCATCGATGCATATCCTTGTTGAAAAGGACATTTGGTATTTATTCACAAGCTTCAGAACAATGCAGTAAGTAAGGTCACCTCTAAGAAACATACTTGATTTTGATCCACAGGTTGGTGATATTTGGCCGCTGGAACAAGTACACATGTTAGGACGCGAACAAAATCCATCTCCACAACTATTTCTACAAATTGCTGTAGGAAGCACAATAGGAAAGTGAAGGAATAATTAGGTAATAAACCACAGTTTACAAAACAAGAAAGCTACAGTCAACAACAATAAACCTGAAAAACTAAGACAAAAAATACAGGATAAGTACTGTCTGATTTCAGATATGCAGCAAAATTACCCATTGTAGACATGAGACTAAGTCTCACAAATATCCTTATGATAACGTGCAAACAAATGAAACTACTTCAAGTTCCATAATCCTTTAACTCTCCTATCAATACAGGTCATGTTTTCCATTCAAGGCAGAGTGTTTATACACAGAATTTACCACAAGATGACAGTCTGGGTCATAGGAAGCTGGAAGGATTGAGGAAACCCAGAGGTCCTGCATACCCTCAGAAAACATAGCCCACTGTGGAAAAGGCCTTCACAAGACATAGAAAATATAAAATGGGCTGAGCCAGAGACTCCAAGCCCTAACCAGTTGGCCAAGCCCCAGGGGTTCCATGCACATTCCTTCCCAGCTGGTATCTGACCTGCCCCATCATCAATCTTTGTTTTCCTTAATAAATCCCTCTCTCCTTCCTCCAGCCTTTCTTCTCCCATGCTATCACCACAACCTAGCCTATTCCTGCTGGTCAGAAAAGCTGCTGCGACATTTTGATGGAAGGAGACTCAAAGCCTCCTGCAGCTGTGACCTCCAAGGTATGAGGGTCATCACAGCAAAGAATGTTAGGCTCACTGACACAGCACATACCATGGATCCTCAAAATCATTAGCAGAGTGCCTTCAAATGGGAAGTCTCTCCCATATTTAGAGTCAGTTCATTTAAGAGCTGAGAGATTCATCTCTATACCCACAACTGAATTCCTTATTTGTGCACAAAGCCTATGTGTTTTAATGCTCCATGCCTGGATCCATGAGGACAAGAGGAGGGTCTGGGAACATTCTCAAACTAGCTATAAACATCATGTAAATGTGCACGTGTCTTTTGCTAGACAGGGGTGTCACAATTTTCAAAGAGATCGGAGACCCCCAATAATGTAAAGGGCGTGCTGTATAGAAGTAAGCTAACTCAGGGTGCCTGAGTGGCTCAGTAGGCTAAGCATCTGCCTTCAGCTTAGGTCATGATCCCGGAGTCCTGCATCTGGCTCCCTGCTCAGCAGGGAGTCTGCTTCTCGCTCTCCCTCTGGTCCTCCCTCTGCTCATTCTCTCTCTCACTCGCTCACTCTCTCAGATAAATAAAATCTTAAAAAAAAAAAAAAAAAAACACAGAAGTGAGCTCAGTCATTGTTTTTCTTCTCCAAACTGCCATTTGACATCCATGTAATATGACCAGCATCTCCATTAGCACTCCTTATAAATAAAAATGTCATAGATCCTAGTGTGAAGATAGAAAACTAGTTTTAGGTAAGAACATGGTTCCTGCCATGGAGTTGACTACTAATTTTTAAAATGTGCTACAGTTTCAGATCACGAATAATGTTCCAGTGACACATGTCCACTAAAATACTGTTTTATTTCAAAGCTCCCTCACCCGCAGCAGGCTGCCATTTGGTCGAGGCTTAGGTGATCTACAAAGTACCCCTACCCAGGCCCTAAACCCAAGGAAGGACTCATGGCTGGAGACTGGTCATCCTCAGACAACAGAGCCCAGTCATGAGCACAGGTGTGAGCTCAATGCCTGTGAGCCCGTGAGAAGCGAGAGTGTGCAGGCCCTTTCTCCTCACACTCATCTCAAACTATGAGATGCCTCACCTAACTACTTTTCCATCCTACCATCATGGAAACCATGAGACCCAGAAATAACCAAGGAGAGGGAAGGAAGACATGGGTGTTAGGGTTTCTCCGATGCTGGGAGTAGATGCGCAGCACAGTGAAGAGTACATAGGACGAAAAGAGTTTGATGCTCAGTTCCTGCTGTGCCATGGCCCCATTACAAACTTACAAAAAGACCACACAGCTTCTCTGGGTTTTGTTTTCTTCTTGGTAAAATAAAACAAAGGGATTATCGTGGGAGTATTCTGAGGTCTTTTTAGGTTCAAATGCTATGATTTCAGGCCAACCCTTTCCCATTCCACTGACCAAAATGCATTTCATAGCAAAATTTCACAAATAAATTAATAAACTTTCCCACTGCTTCAAGTTCTAACAAGATTAGGAAGAAACAAATGAAAAGTGAGAAAGTCAATTCCATTTTTTTTGGAAACAAATATTTGCAAGTTCAGAAGTACTTCAATGATCTTTGCAGGCCACAGCTAAGAACACTAACAACAAACACAGAAACTCAAATCAAAATGCATTAGGTTTCCAGTAGTTTGAGAAATACATTTTTCTTTTATTATCTTTACCACTTCAAGAAGCCTGGTCAACACCAAACAGATTAAAATTCTAGAAGGTAATCATTTTTAATATCTTTCTATCAAGAAAGAATGCTGATGTATAAATGAAATAATTAATCTTTGGTCCTCCTATTCGGTTTGTATTTTACTTCTCTCTTCTTGTAAGTTGCCTCAGAGCTTTGTCTTTTGCTAAATGGTGGAAATTCAATAAATCTAATAAATAACTTATTATCACCAGGAAATCCTAGAATGAAAATTCTTGATTTTGACTTGATAATGCTTTCAATTTGGTTATTACCTCCATATATTATCATTTTAAATGTCAAAAATAATTGCACTACTAAATTTAACAGAAAATACTAAAATTCAAAATTTATGTGAGATCCATACAAGAGAATAAAAAAGCATTACATTCTTCCTCTATTTTATACTCTTGGGTATTTGAATTACTTTTTTAATATGCTAATATTTTTGTAGGTAACTCTAAGTGCTCGATATATATAAGTGATATATATATATATTTCTTGGAGATACAAAGATAACTTCAAAATTTATGCTTTTTAGAGATTTATGATGCATGTAATTTCCAATGTATTTCATAGGTACCCAAATATTTCAAGTAGTAGAAATGCAGGCTACAATAGTCACCGTTGCTCTGAGATTTCCAAAGCTGTTCTTCTAAACAAGTAAAGAGCACAATGTTACTGAAAAACTGTAAGTATTTAAAGCAGACACTCAGAGGGATATATATATATATATATGTATATATACACACACACACATACATGTACATATATATTTCTACTTCAAATATTCTGGAAGGCTCTGTTCTCTGGAATTCCCATTCCACACCGATCCAATAAAATCTGACTTTACAGATTTTCAACACATACCATAAACTGATCCCTTCTTCTCGGCTGCTCTCCAACTCAATAATGGCAGTCTCATTCATTACATTCAGTGAGTCAGACTTTCCGCAGTGCCTAAGTCATCCCAGCTAGTATGGCAGGTGTGTGGTGAGTGACATTAGCTGTTACAGGATTCTAGGAACCATGTTAAATTTAAAGCAGGCAAAGTAATGCCCTACTGGCCTGAAAGAGTAAATACACCCTCCATATATGCCTCACAATCCATGATTTCTGTGTTGGGGAAAAAAGAATGCAATACCCTTCCTTTCTTTTTAATAAAGGCTTATCATCAGAGGATTTATTTAAAATATTCATGCATCACTTCACACATTTTTTTCCCATTTTTGCCTCCCTACTGGAAATTGTGGGATTTTAGGGTAGAAAAAATTATAAGAAACACTCTTCACAACACAGGAGACTTCATTCCTTTTTAAAAGCTGCAATGAAATAACATGAAGGGTCTATCTCAAACCCACAAAACCAATAAATATAGAGTCGGAAATGCCACTACATCCTTATTATCCCTTGCCTAGTGTGGCTTGCCCTTTTTCTCTGTTCACAGTTGCATAATTATCTTTTCCCTGGAGAATACGAAGGTCAATCTAAAGTCAAGAATGGCTCAAAATGAATGTGCTGTCTATGATACCTGGCTCTCCTCCCCACAAGACAAATGTGACTGCTAGATAAATACACAGGAGAAGGCTGGTCACACTTCAACTCACAGATTCACAGGCATGTGAAATAAGACATCCCACGGTCCATCACTATGAGGCTAGTAACTAATAACTTCTCCAGTTAGAACCTGGGAGAGCTAGGTACACAATTTGGAAACTAAATAAAAGAATAAAACTTTGAAGGTCAGAGATGCAGAACTTTGGAAACTCTAAGCCTCACACTTTGGAAATCTACAGTACACTATGGGATGTGGGGCCTGTAAATCCTAAATTTAAATATCTTAAAAAAAAAAAATAAAGGTCAAGCCATTTGGGAAGAGTTCTTTTAAAAAATTTTGTTGACCTGGGTCAACTGTAACTCCCTATGGGAGTTCCTTTCGTATCTACGTTATGTGGCTGTTGAGATGAAACCAGAGATAATAAAGTGGTTTTGTACAAAGGCCTAAGAAAGCTTGATCTTCAAAAGGCCTAAACCTCATGCAGTCAAAAGCCAGATAATTTACATAATCACATTGTGGTCTTATCTGGACTCCTTTAGGAAAAAGTGGTTTTGAGTTATCTAGGGAATTGCTGTACTCCCCCCTTCAGTTTGTATTAATAGACACAGAAAGATAAAACTTCCAAGTATCTTTGAAACCTTTATCATTATTGCCCTTCAACAGAGTCTAGAAGCGAAGTCGAAACTGATGTAAACCGGCTGCTTCTTCCCCAACACTCAAATGGGGCCACGTCCCTAACTATCACTGCTTTGTGGCCAGTGGATTCTAAAAGCAACTCTGTGTCCGGGACAACTGAATCCAAAACTCGGCCCTGACATGGGGTCAAGCGCGCTGCCCAAGCTGGGATCCCAATCAAGCACTCACGGACAATGCATTGGTTTCCTCCAGGAAGCGTCTTCCATCCCGGGCAACAGTAGGAGTGGAACCTGGATCCGCACACGTTGGGCCTGCGATGGACAAGCGAGGTCACACACACGTAGGGAAGTTGTATGGTAACACACTAGCGGTTTTCCCAAGCAAAAACCCTGAGCGAAAAGATTTCGGGACAACAAACAAACCAAAACTGCACTTCAAATTCTTGGGGCTCCGGTGCACAGACATGGAAGTAAATGGGCTGGAATGCGGGAGGGTCGGAAACGTCTAAACCTTACTTTTCATCTGCCCTCCCTTACTGCCTTTTTAAAGGGCGAAAAGAAACATGGAAACATATAATTTCCTACTACTCTAGCCTCCGGATGCAGAGAACAAAGGGAACACTCTGTTTCAAAAATCCCGGCCCTCGTACCCAAATCCGTCCCTTCTTAATCCACTCTGGCCCCGACGTGTCAAGGAACGCGCGTCGGAAGGTGAAGCGCTGGAGTCTGATGATTAGAGCGAACCGTAAGCCCCGCAATCGTTCTCAAACAAAAGGCTCAAGAGCTGCGCGCCCGACGGGGGGGGAGCAGGCAAGCTCCACCAGCCCCGAAGCGGAGTGGACTCAAGCCCGCCCTCCGCCCGACACTGGGAACCTGTTCCCGCACCGCAGGCAGAGCCTGCGCTCTACCATCCGCACCCGGGGGCCTTCGACCCAACCCCCCGAGGGAGGGCTTTTTGCCGGCTGAGCTGCGGAGGAAAAGGGGGAGGCGCTCCTGGGAGTCCTCTGGATTCTGGTGGAGGGGGCCCGGGTCTAGCCGCCAGAACTGGTTTCAGGGAGGGGTGGGATGGAAAGCTGCCAAGCGTAGGTTCCCCCCGGCCTCCTGCCCACCTACCCTCGGAGCACGTCCTGCTGTCCTCGCCTGCGGACGCGGCTGGCCGCTGCGGCGCCCTCCTCACGGTACTCGGGCACAGCGAACCCGCCTTCAGAGCCCGCCGCCGCGGGCCGGACCTGTTGCGGCGGCGGCTGGGGCCGGGGCGGCTTGGGCGGTGGAGGCTGGGGCTGGCCAGCCGTGCCCTGCGCCCAGAGCGCCACGCAGCCCAGCCACACGAAGTAGGGCTGGAGACACAGCCGCCGCCGTCTCCCCATCGCGGGCGCCGAGAGCGCGCGGACCAGGGTCCGCGGAGCGGGGAGTGCTGGGAGACAAAATCTGCGCGGCCTGAAAAAAAGTCAGGGTCTAACAAGCCCTCCGTCGGCTCCCGAGACTCCCTGGGGCTCGGGCTCCCTGCAGTAGCGGGAGCCCCGGACCGAGCGCCGGCCCCCGGGCTGCCGGCGGGACGCGGGCTCTAGCGCAGCGGGCGGCGAGGCGCGGCGGCGGTGCGGCCGGCAGCCCCGCGCGGTCCACGTTGCATCCCCCGGGCCACGGCCCCGAGCGACTCCAGGACCGCCAGCGGGCGGGGGCGGGAAATTACAAAAGTAACCCGAGCAGCCGCGGCGTAAAGTTACAAAGAAAGCGGACCTCAAAAGAAAAAAAGGGCCTGCACGCAGCGCCTCGGCGGATTCCCGTGCGCTCCGGGAACAGATCTTGGAAAGCTGCGAAATTCACCAGAAAGAAGCCGGCAAACAAACAAAAGTCGTCCCCCAAAGAAGAGGGTCTCCTCCCGGCTCGCCTGGAGTCCCGCGGGGCAGCGACGCGCCGGCGGCGGCTAAGAAGCCGAGCTGAGGTGTGCGGGGCCAGGGCGAGCCGCCGGTGAGAGGGAGGGCAGGAGGCTGAACGCCGGGGAAGATGCGGCGGGCGAGGGCGCGGCGCGGGGGTTTTGAGGCCCGGCGGGGCGTGGGGCGGGCCGGCGGGCGGCGGCTGTCAGTGGGGGCTGGAGCGCAACCGTCCACACGTGGAGCGCAGCCCCGACCCAGGGGCCGACGCAGAGTGGGCGGAGACAGAGTTAAGGGGCGAACGGGTGGGGAGGAACAAGGGGAGTTAGGGGCTGGGGGAGGGGAAGAGGAAGGAAGGGGGTAGGGTGAAGGGAGGGGAGAGGACTGAGTTTGGGGAGAAGGGGGGCAAGCCTGAGAGGAAGACCAGGGCTGGAAGAGGGGCTTGGAAGGAGGGATTGGCGAGCCCGGGTGCGAGAGGAAATGAGCGGGGGATGGGGGCGAGGTTAGAGCGAGGAGAGAAGTGGGAAAGGGGAGGGGGGGGCAGGGGCCTGGGGGCCGGCTGGAGGGGGCCAGGCGTTAGTCGGCTTTGCTTCCCGTCCCCCTCAATTGGCCGCTAGCTCTGTTTTGACTGTACAAAGCGAGTAGACGACGGGGGAGGGGGCGGTTAGGGACCGGATTTGGGAAAGGAGGCAGCAGCCCCTTCCCCTCCCCCTCTGCCCTCGCCGGGCCGCGGACCAGGGACGAGGGTCTCTAAAGGCGCTTGGCTCGGCTGGACCCGCAGCTGAACTTCCCCTTGTCGGGCAGAGGCCACAGGGTTGAGGAGGAGAACGGGTACTCCCGCGAGGACCCAGACCCAGACCCGGGGTGGGGTAATTCGCAGCCAAGTAGGAATAGAGACTCGCGCGGGACTTGGCTGCAACCTCAATCCAAGGAGGCCCGGCCCTCCCCATCGCCCTCCTACCCCCACCTTCCCCCCCCCCGATAGGCGTCAGTCTGTGGGACCCGAACAGCGGCTGGGCGTTTCCAGATTGAAATGCGCCCTCCACCTCCAAGAGGGAGCTCACGCGGCCGCGGGGGGCCTCGGCTGCATGCCGGCGCCGTGGTCCCGGGGAGTCCGCGCAGGGGGTGTGCTCCGGAGTGACCCCTGGCAGAGCTCTGCCGGGGTTTGCAGCCAGAGAGGAGTTAGAGCCCCTGGTGGCGGGGGTGTGGTGGGGAGGGGCACGGGGGGACCACAGAGCTGGTAAATGGGTCTTGGGGCATAGCCTTGGTTCCTGGCATGGACTCCTCATTAATGATTAAGCCCTAGCGATTGGTGCATCCAGGCTGGCGACCTGCCCTCTGAACCCTTAGAACTGCCTTTACGTTCACAAGCCTCTGGGGTCTTCCTTTGTGGCCCTGCTTTCATGAGGTCTCTGTAAAGCCCTAGTCGTCTCTTAACCCATAGCACTGCATAATTAAAAATCAAACATTCCTGAAAACTGAAAACTAAGGCTAACTATCCAAACACAGTTTAGGAAACAGTACAAGAGAGCAATGTCTGGATTATTCAGGCCTAGGGAACTTCACTTTAAAGATATATATATATATATATATATATATATATATATATCCCCCCGCCTGAATTGCCCAGATGTGCTATTTGGCAGTCAAAATTCTCTGAGAATTGGCATAACTCCCTTCTCTATTTTCCAAATGTAGTCAAAGAGTCTGACTTACAATATTCTCATAAGTCCTTAAAAAAAGGTAGGAGTCACATAATTTCATGTGAGACACCAATTTGTACGAATTCAAAGAAATTAAAAGACAGTAGTAGAGGTATTTGTCATGCACTGTGCTTCAAACAAGTGAAACCATTTAACTAAAGGAACTAAATAAAGTAACTATCTCCTGGCTGAAGGTCGTGTTTTAATTATACTCTTTAAAACATTTAACCTTGTTAAATGGATTTTTGTTAATACTTACATAGCTTCAGGGTTCATTCCTGTCTGTCACATAAAATCCTCTAAAATGCTCTAAAATTGCATATGCATGTATCCTTTGACTCAACAATTCAACTTCCAGAAATCCGTTTAAAAGATATGCAGGCAAAAGAAATGATGAATGCATTCATCTGTTCATTGCAGCACTGTTTGTAATAGCAAAATATTAGAAACACAAATGTCCCATCAGTAAGAAAATGTTTGAATGTAGTTTAATACATTCAATTAAAATACTATATAGCTGTGAAAATTGAATGGGGATCTCTGTCCAGTCCTATGGAGTTATCTCTAGATTATGCAATTCAGTGGGGGCGGGGGGAAAGTCAGAGTACAGACAGAAACAGGCAAATCCATTGAGATAGGAAGATTAAAGGTTATCAATGTCTGGGGTGGGGAGTAGGGAGAAGGGAATGAGAATTATTGTTTAATGGGTACAGAATTTCCACAGAATGATGAAAAAAGTCTGAAAATTGTGATAATGGTTGCACAACATTATGCATGTACTTAATGCCCCTGAACTGTATACTTAAGTATGGCTAAAATGGTCATTTTATGGTATGCATATTTTACCAAAAAAAAAAAAATTAGTACAAGGTGTAGGATATTGTTGTATGCTACTTGATGGTGTGTGGCTGTGGGTGCATTTTTAAAAATAGAAGTGTAAACCAAATCTAATAATGGTTATCTTAGGGAAGGAAGAAGATAATGAAGAAGAGACAATGATGGAAGATAGATGTTTGTAAATATGCCTTGTTTTATAGTTCTAACTTTGGAACCATGTATATATTTTATATAATTAAAGACAAAATTAAATTTAGAAAGAACACCTAGGGGCACCTGGTTGGCTCAGTCAGTTAAGCATCTGACTCTTGATTTCAACTCAGGTCATGATCTCGGGTTGTGAGATGGAACCCCACCGCACCTCAGGTCGGGCTCCACAGTCAGTGTGGTGTCTGCTTGGGATTCTCTCTCTCCTTCTGCCCCAACGCCCACTTCGTGCGTGCGCTCTCTTTCTCTCTCCCTCACTTTCTCCCTCTCTCAAAATAAATAAATAAAATCTTAAATAAAAAGAAAAAGCAATGCCTAAAAATTTAGAACTAAAACAAATGAACCTATTTATCACACTGGTGGCGTAACCAGAGGGAATAATTATTTAAGCTGTTATTTTAACACAATATTTGAAATGTACATCTTTAGTAGGATATAATCTAAGGATGAAATGAGCCAAATTCAAGAAATTGCATTCAAAGGTGGTGATATGAGAGAGGGAGAGAGACAGAGATAGAGGGAGAAAAATATTAGAAATGATTTCAGCATAAGAGAATGGAGATACATAAAATAAAAATAAAAATGTTGTAAACTTAAATTGAATTATAAAATGCCAATATGAAATTAGAACTTACCTTTATCTTGCAAAAAATATGCGTTTCCTGATCCTACACATTGAAAAGACCTGAAAGTAGGGAAAACCCAGTAACAATAAACACCCTTTGTGCCCAGATTATGGTTCCTAAACACCAGTAAAAGGAATGAGAGCTCCTTGGTTAAGAGTCTGATTTCAGGTTTGGGGCATGATATATGTAAGATATGTTAAATCTAAACTATCTATCTTGTCATACTTGAAAGCAAGGAATTTATCACTTTGGGGATCATGTCAAAAGAAAACTGAAGCTAACATGAAAAAGATCCCACTGACCAAGGATGGGAAAACTTGAGCATCAAAAAGAAAAATGACCACAAAAGATTGAAATATATGAATATATAAATATTTAAGAGTTCCAAATGATATCCCAAATTAAAATTAACTGGTCACTTTTAGAGGTTATTAGGCACAGCTTATTTTAGAAATATTGATAAATAAAATAATCATGTATTCTGCCTTTGCTGGAGAGACTTAAAGGAAATATTTCTTTTTAAAAAATTATAGTTGTAAACACTGGAATGATAGAAAAATCACAACTTTGCAAACTGTAATGAAATAATGGATCTGAGCAACAGTCATCAATGACTGCTAAAACCATTAAGTCAGGCATTCCTACCTGGAGTCTGTTTTCTCCCCATTGGGCATCTGGCGATATCTGGAGATATTTTTTGTTGTCACAACAAAATGGCATGTGGGGGGGCAGGAGGGTCAAGGGTACCAGGGATGCTGCTAAATATCCTACAATGCACAAAACAGTTCCCCATAACAAGTATTATCTGGTCCAAGATATCAATTTATATGAGAAACTCTATGTTAGGTGAACAATCAAGGGGGAATTTTTTAATAAAAGATTTAAGCTGTTACAATCAAAACCTACGGGTTAATTGTTAAGTTCTGAAAAACAGGACAACCAGACATTATGTGTCTATTTAAGTGGTGCAATAGGAGGCACAAAGAACCACCTATAAAATATCTTTGCCAAAAAATGTAACCTGAATTATGTAGTCATAATTTTACATTTAGCTTCCAGTTATTAGGAACTGTAGAGGGTAGTGAAACATGTTAAAATATACTGCAAGAATACAGTCAATGAGATCTAGAATGTGGGAAATACCACAGGACTAATTTTGTTCAAATAAATGACATGGGAGAGAAAAGAGAGGGGAACTGTTCTGGTCCAACAACCAAAGGCAAAGGTTGCACCTTATCTGGGATTTTTATTTTAACATGGGTCTAAATTGACATTTTTGAGACAATATGGGGGATTGAAAGCTGATTATTACATGTGAAAGATTTATTTTCAATTTGGGAGGGGTGTGACAATAATATCATGATTATATTATTTAATCTATTTTCCAATATTTACCAAGGTCTTAATGGATGAAATGATATGATGCCTAGGGTTTGATTTACAATACCGCAGGAAAAATAAAGGCAGAGTTCTGAAAAGATGGAGTAGATATACTTTCCTCTATTCCTTTTGCTAAGTATACTTAGCTAAATATCCTGAACATTGTATATGGAAAAAGGAGACTCTAAATAGTGGAAGGAAGACAGCAGACTGGCTGGGCCCCAGGACCTGAGGAGTGACATGGAAGTGATTTCCTTGATTTTTTGTTTTGCCTCATATATCCTGGACTGAGTGCTGAAGAAGCTGGAAATCTGGAAATGCCAACTGGCACAGACCAAAAAACGCCTCAGAGAAAAGCCTGCACTTTCTAGCCAAAGGTCAGGAAAAGGATGCACTAGCAAGACAGAAAACTTATAGACAATAACTGCGCTACAACTAGCCAAACATTACAGTGGACATTTGGTGATATCTGAAGACATTTTTTATTCTGATCACCCGCGCACTAGCAAAGGCCAAATGTTGAGTTTAAGCTTCATCCTCACCAGGCTATCAAAAGGTGTTCCTCCCTTTCTCTCACAGTACTGTCCAAGAAGTTCAGATAGTGAACACCCCCCAATAGTGCAATGGAGAAGCGGGACTTCCACTTCTACCTACCAGTAATGAACTGTCCTGTCCACTGGTATCAGAGGATCCAGCAAGTAGAGGGTCAGGACTTTTATTATTGCCCATCCCCATGGTGTCATGAGAAGCCACGAAGAGCCACATAAAGAGTCGGACTGAAGCACAGGTCTCCCTCCCAGCCAGAGTGGTACAGCAGCAGTTTAGTTGGGAAGCGAGTCCTCCCACCCCTCACTAGCAATCACAAAATGCTCCTCACATCCCAAGTGTGTCAACAGAGGAAGAACTTGGACTCCACCCCCACTCTTTTTCTACCGTCTGTGCAGTATCAGATGAGGCTGTTAAAACACAATTTAATATGATCCAAGTTTGTAACATAACACCCAAAATGTCCAGGATTCAAATGAAAACTGTTCATCATGCCAAGAACTAGGAAACTTTCAAACAAAAAAGAAAATTAATACTCACCAACCCTGAGATGACACAGGTGTTAGAATTATCTGACAATGGGTTTAAAGCAGCCATGATAAAAATGTTACAGTGAGCATTTGGGAACATGCTTGAGACAAAGGAAAAAAGAATAGAAAGCCTCAGCAAAGAAGTAGAAGATATGAGGAAGAACTAAATAGAAGTCTTAGAAGTGAAAAACACAATAATCAAAATTAAAAAGCTTAATGGTCGGAGTTATCAGCAAAATGGAGAGGACAGAGGAAATAATCAACAAACTTGAAAATAGAGTAATAGAAATTACCCAACAAGCGCAAAGAGAAAATAGAATGAAAAAACAAACCAACAACCAGAGTTTCAGGGATCTGTGAGACTATAACAAAAAATCTAGGCATGCCTGGGTGGCTCAGTCAGTTAAGCATCTGATTCTTTTTTTTTTTTTTTTTTTAAGATTTTATTTATTTGACACAGAGAGAGAGACATAGCACGAGAGGGAACACAAGCAGGGGGAGTGGGAGAGGGAGAAGCAGGCTTCCCGCTGAGCAGGGAGCCCGATGCGGGGCTCGAACCCAGGATCCTGGGATCATGACCTGAGCCGAAGGCAGACGCTTAACGACTGAGCCACCCAGGCACCCCAAGCGTCTGATTCTTGATTTCAACTCAGGTCATGATCTCAGGGTCCTGGTATTGAGCTCTGAGTCAGGCTCCATGCTGGGTATGGAGCCTGCTTAAGATTCTCTCTCTCCCTCTCCCTCTGCCCATCCTCCCATCTCTTTCTGTAAGATAAATACATCTTAAAAAAAAAAATCTAGGGAAGCAAGGGCAAAAATGAACTATTGGGACTTCATCTAGATAAAAAGCTTTTGCTTTTTAAAGAAACAGTCAAAAAAAACAAAAGACAACCGACAGAATGGGAGAAGATATTTGCAAATGACATATCAGATAAAGGGCTAGTATCCAAATCTATAAAGAACTTATCAAACTCAACACCCAAAGAACAAAGAATCCAATCAAGAAATGGGCAGAAGACATGAACAGACATTTTTCCAAGGAAGACATCCAAATGGCCAACAGACACATGAAAAAGTGCTCAACATCGCTTGGCATCAGGGAAATCCAAATCAAAACCTCAATGAGATACCACATCACACCAGTCAGAATGGCTAAAATTAACAAGTCAGGAAACGACAAATGTTGGCAGGGATGCGGAGAAAGGGGAACCCTCCTAAACTGTTGGTGGGAATGCAAGCTGGTGCAACCACTCTGGAAAACAGTATGGAGGTTCCTCAAAAAGTTGAAAATAGAGCTACCATATGATCCAGCAATTGCACTACTGGGTATTTACCCCAAAGATACAAATGTAGTGATCCGAAGGGGTACGTGCACTCTGATGTTTATAGCAGGAATGTCCACAATAGCCAAACTGTGGAAAGAGCCAAGATGTCCATCGACAGATGAATGGATAAAGAAGAGGTGGTATATATATATATATATATATATATATATATATATACACAATGGAATATTATGCAGCCATCAAAAGGAATGAGAACTTGCCATTTGCAACGACGTGGATGGAACTGGAGGGTGTTATGCTGAGCTAAATAAGTCAATCAGAGAAAGACATGTATCATATGACCTCATTGATATGAGGAATTCCTAATCTCAGGAAACAAACTGAGGGTTGCTGGAGTGGGGGTGGGTGGGAGGGATGGGGTGTCTGGGTGATAGACATTGGGGAGGGTATGTGCTATGGTGAGTGCTGTGAATTGTGCAAGACTATTGAATCACAGATCTGTACCTCTGAAACAAATAATGCAATATATGTTAAGAAAAAAAAAAAAAGAAGAAGATAGCAGGAGGGGAAGAATGAAGGGGGGGAGATTGGAGGGGCAGATGAACCATGAGAGACGATGGACTCTGAAAAACAAACTGAGGGTTCTAGAGGGGAGGGGGGTGGGAGGATGGGTTAGCCTGGTGATGGGTATTAAAGAGGGCACGTTCTGCATGGAGCACTGGGTGTTAAATACGCAAACAATGAATCATGGAACACTACATCAAAAACTAATGATGTAATGTATGGTGATTAACATAACAATAAAAAATTTTTTAAAAAATCTAACATTTGGTCATCAGAATCTCAGAAGCAGAGAAAGAGGGTAGAGCTGCTGAACAACTATTTGAAGAAAAATGGCTGAAAATCTGCCAAATTTAGCAAAAGACAAACAGATTCAAGAAGCTAAGGGAATCCCAAACAGTATAATCCCAAAGGAATCTCCATCAAGATTCAGCACAAACTTATGAAAATTAAAAACAAAGAAAGCAGCAAGAGAAATGACACCTTACTGGTAGGCGGAAATAATTCAAATGACAGCAGATTTCTCATCGGAAGTCATGGAGGCCAGAAGGAATTGTCACACATTTCTCAAGTGCCAAAAAAAAAAAAAAGAAAAAGAATTGTCAATACAAAATTCTATCCCCAGAGAAAATATCCTTCAGGAATGAAGGGGAAATCAAGATATTCTCAGATAAGGAAAGAAAGAAGATTTGTCTCCAGTAGATTCTACACTAAACTAATTGCTGAAGAAAAATCTCTAAAAAAAATAAAAATAATAAAGAAAAATCTCTAAACAGAGAGGAAATGATACCAGAAGGGATCTTGAAATATCAGAAAGGAGGAAAGAAAAATGAAAAGAGTGGAAATATGGAAAAATATGGGTAAATACAATAAACTTTACTTCTCTTGATTTTCTGAAGTATCCTAGATGGTTAAAGCAAAAATGTTAATATTGTCTCATGTGCTCCTCAATGTATGTAGAGGAAATATTTATGACAATGGCTCATAAAGGGTGGTAAAGTTTCTAAACTAGTAAAATGTTGATACAAGTAGACTATGTTAAGTTAAAGGGGTAGCACAGGGAGATCTCTGGTGAGGGACTAGTTCTCTAATTGATTACTGGTATTTGCCCAAATGCACACGTGATAAAATGACATAGAACTACATACATACATTGTACCAATGTCAGTATCCTGGGTTTTATATTGTACTATAGCTGCATAAGAAGTAATTATTAGAGAAAACTGGGTGAAGAGTTAATAGGACCTCTCTGTACTTTCTTTGCAACTTTCTGTTAATCTATATTTTAAAATATAATATCATTGGGAAAAACAAGGGTTTTTGTATTTTACTATTTGACTCATTCTTCCCTATCTCCTATCAGTGTCATATTGAGAAATTTTGTTACATGGGACTGAAAAAAAGAGGCTAATTGATGAAATGAAATGGCAAAGTGTTAATCATTGTTAAAGCTGTGTGTACACCTCTCTATCCATAATTGACAGATCCAGCAGGCAGAAAACCAGTGAGGACATAGTTGAACTGAACAGTATCAACAAATTAACTGAATCTAGGTGACATCTGGAATACTTCATCTAAAAACAGCAGAATACACATTCTTCTCGAGCTTCCCCAGAAGATTTACTATGATAGACCACTTTCTGGGCCATAAAACACACACTTAACAAAATTCAGGAGAATGGAAATCGTACAAAGTATGTTCTCAGATCACAATGGAATTAAATCATAAACCAATAACAGAAAGAGAGCTAGAAAATCCCCAAATATTTGGTTGTTAAAGAATACATTTCAAAATAACACACATGTCAAAAAAGAAATTTCAAGGGAAATTAAAGAATATTTTGAACAAACTGAAAATGAAAATATGTCATCAAAATCTGTAGGATGCAGTGAACATAGTGTTTAGAGGGAAATTTACAGCATTGGATGCATACATCAGAAAAAAGAAAAACCTAACATTGATGTTCTAAGTTTCCACATTAGGGAACTAGAAAAAGAAAGCAAACTGAATCCAAAATAAACAGAAGAAAATAATAAAAGTTATAGCAGAAATCAATGAACTTGAAAACAGGAAAAGAGTAGAGAAAATCAACAAGATAAAAAGTTGGTTCTTCGAAAAGATCAGTAAAATCAATAAAACTTGGTTTCAGGCAAACCAAGAAAAAAAAGAAGACACTAGTTACTAATATCAGAAATAACAGACAGCCATCCTTACTTATTCCATGGACATTAAAAGAATAATAAGGAATAGTATAAACAACTCTGCTACAAATTTGATTACTTAAATGATTAATGGACTAATGTCCTGAAAGACACCAGTTATCAGAACTCACACAAGGAGAAATAGATCATTTTAATCAATCTATATTTATTAAAGAAATTGAATTAATAATAAATAACATTCCAAAAGAGAAAGTACCTGGCCCAGATGGTATCTACAAATCCATTGGGATTTTAACAAACATTTAAGGAACAAGTGATATCAATTCTCTATACCCTCTTCTAGGAAATAAAAGTAGTGGGAACTCATTCTATGAGACCAGCATTCCCTTAACATCAAAACAAGATAAGGAAATTACAAGAAAACTACAAACCAATATCACATGAACATAAATGCAAAAACCCTCAACAAAATAGCAGCAAATTGAATCCAATGATGTATAAAAAGAATTACACATTTGTAACTCATGGAGATGTTTTCCAGACATGAGATACTGGTTCAACATTTAAAAATCAATTAATGCTGAGCGAAATAAGTCAATCAGAGAAAGACATGTATCATATGACCTCACTGATATGAGGAATTCTTAGTCTCAGGAAACAAACAGGGTTGCTGGAGTGGGGGGTGGGGTGGGAGGGATGGGGTGGCTGGGTGATAGACATTGGGGAGGGTATGTGCTATGGTGAGTGCTGTGAATTGTGCAAGACTGTTGAATCACAGACCTGTACCTCAAACAAATAATACATTATATGTTAAAAAAAAAAAAGAAGAAGAAGATAGCAGGAGGGGAAGAATGAAGGGGGGGGGAATCGGAGGGGGAGATGAACCATGAGAGATGATGGACTCTGAAAAACAAGCTGAGGGTTCTAGAGGGGAGGGGGGTGGGAGGATGGGTTAGCCTGGTGATGGGTATTAAAGAGGGCACGTTCTGCATGGAGCACTGGGTGTTATACGCAAACAATGAATCATGGAACACTACATCAAAAACTAATGATGTAATGTATGGTGATTAACATAACATAATAAAAAAATAAAATAAAAAAATAAAAATCAATTAATGTATTCCATCATATCAATAGGCTAAAGATAAAAAATCTGATTATATCAGTACATTCAGAAAAAGCATTTAATAAAACCGAATACCCAATCATGATAAGAACTCCTGCCAATCTAGAAATAGAGGGAAACGTTCTCACCTTGATAAGGAAGAAATACAAAGAACCTAGAGCTAACATAATACTTAATGGTGAGAAACTGAATGCTTTCCCCTTAAGATTGGGACCAAAGCAAGGATGTTCCTTCTCACTAATTCCTATTCAACAGTGTACTGGAATAAGTTAAGAGAAGGAAATAAAAGTTATACAAATTGGGAAGGAAGAAATAAAACTATCTTTGTTCACAGATGACATAATGTCTGTCTAGAAAATTCCAAAGAATCAACAAAAACCCCTAGAACTAATAAGTGATTATAGTAAGTTTGCAGGATACAAGGAAATCTAGACAAGTTGATTGCTTTCCTATATATCAATGAAAACTGACAAAAAAAAAATACGTATATATCTAACAAGGTATGTACAAGATCTATATGAGGAAAACTTCAGAGCTCTGAATAAAGAATCAAAAGAAGATCTAAATAAGTGGAGAGATATTCCTCGTTCATGGGTAAAAGACTCAATATTGTTAAGATGTTAGTTCTTCTTGATGTGATCTACAGACTCAACCCAATCCCAGTTAAAATCCCAGCAATTTGGGATGCCTGGGTGGCTCAGTCGGTTAAAGCATCTGCCTTCAGCTCAGGTAATGATCCCAGGATCCTGGGATCCAGTTCCCACATAGGGCTCCCTGCTCAGCGGGGAGCCTGCTTCTCCCGCTGCCTGCCGCTTCCCCCGCTTGTGCACGCTCTCTCTCTGAGAAATAAATAAAATCTTAAAAAAAATCCCAGCAATTTATTTTGTGGATATCGACAAATGGATTCTAAAGATTATATGAAGAGGCTAAAGACCTAGAACAGACTACACAATACTGAAGAACGGTCAGAGGATTGATGCTACTTAATTTCAAGATTTACTATAAAAGCTACAGTCTGATATGACGAAGACTGAGTCCAAAGCAAATGTTAAAAAAGATATAGGTACATTTTCTAAGTATGAAGTATGCAGTTTACAATGCGGACAGAGCTGCCACTAATGTGTATATTTATAATAATAAATAAAATCTTAAAAAAAATCAAGATAGTGCAGCATTGGATATGTGGGTGTTATTATATCCCTCTAATTTTGTGTATTTTGAATATTTTGAAGGCTTTCATAATGAAAACTTGTTTTATTTTGTTTTCAATGGTACAGACTGGTTCCGGAGAGCCTTCCTCATTTGTCTTTTCTCCATGTTTTCTCCCTTCCCCAACAATCACAAACTTAATCCACACTCTAGGTTTTGTCAGTTTGACTGATTTTCTATTTCCCAAATCAGTAATTCTTGCTTTCATCATTATCTTATTATGATTTCCTTGAAAAATACATGCTTTAGTTGTCTAGTTCTTGTTCAGATTTTTTAGTCCAATGCTTAATTTATTTGCTTAGATTCATTTTTAATTGCTTAAATGTGTTAAAAGTGTGATTGCTGTCTGAGCTCAACTTTAGATAATCCCTAAATTTTTGATTTAGGATGTACTAATTTTCTTTATTCTATAAACTTTATTTGAATTTGAAGTATTTAAGAGAAAGTTGTATAATTTTTCTGTGGCTAGACTTTTTCTATTTATGATTATTAATTTCTCATTCTCTTGGTAGTGTATTCATGGATTATGGTCTGCTTACCATGTATTTGTATATATATATTCAGAATTATCTGTGTTCTTTGTATGCCATTGGGTTTTGTAAATTTTCCAGGGGGCTTGGAAAGAAGGTACATAGTCATTCATGTTATTGAGTTTGCGGCATCTCTGTTAGCTGAAGTATAATAATTATACTATTAAAATTCTCTATGCATTGTATTGTATAATCTGTCAAAAGCCTAAAAAGGCAAGTTAAAATCTACTAATGTCTCTCTCCATTTCTACTTGTTTTCCTGCAGTGTTTTCATTTCATTATAAATATACACATTAGTGGCAGCTCTGTCCGCATTGTAAACTGCATACTTCATACTTAGAAAATGTACCTATATCTTTTTTAACATTTGCTTTGGACTCAGTCTTCGTCATATTGGTATTTTGACTTCTGACTTCTTTTTGTTACTATTTGTCTATTATGTTTTGCTTTTTCATACAATCTGAGCGTGGATGCTTCTTGTATAATCAACTATTGTTTTTATCAAATCTGATAATTAATGTCTCAATATATCCCATTTACAGTTGGTGTCAAAACAAATATATTTGGTTTTAATTTTTTCATCCAATTTTATGTTTTATTTTTGGCTTTAAGTGCCTCCTTTGTCTTTTGCCTTCTTGTACATGGATTTTCTTGCTGCTACTTGTATTAAATATATGTAGTGTGTGCTTTCCTTCTCATAATTTGGAAGGCTTATCTCCTCTTTTTAGATATTATTATTGACACATTTATACGTTCATACATTTTATCAAAACACTCCTTCTTGATACAGTAGCTTTAGACAGTATTTATTGATGTCTCCTATGAAAGATTAGATAATTGGCACACTACACTTTTTCCTACATCTTTTCTCTTTTCACTTTATGATTTGGTCACTTGTCCTTGTAGCCTTATTTTTAGTTCTGTTGATTCTCTTTATAACATATAAACAGTATACTTAGACTACCGTATGCTGATTTATTCACCTTGATATGATAATTCATTTATTACTAAGAAAGGTGAGAAAATGAATACATTAAGTTTCTTCCCCCAAATTTTAGTTTGTTATTACTATCTTCACAACTTATAATTTATCAAAATAACATTTCCCTTCCCTAATTATATATCCTGTAATAGTTTAGTCATTGTTATATATTTAAATTAACCCCATATTTGCTATGATTTCTTTTCACTTCTTACTAGGGGAGAATATTTTGATGTCATTTCTTTTTCAAGAAAGATGTATTACTGTATATTTCATTATTTGTTTTTAAGGCTGTCTGCCTATTGTTTGACAATGTCTACCTATTGACTTTATACTTGGATAATTACTCAGCTCAGCAAAAGGCATGATATTTGGAGTCCTATAATCCTTTTATTAGCTCTTTGTAGATGATTGCTACATTTTCTAATGGCATTGAATGTGGTTATCAATCAGTATGTGACCAGCCAGATCTGCCCCTTCCACCTCCACCTCATTTTCAACCTGATTTTTCTCCTTAGACAATACTTCCATTACTTTTAAATTTTTATGGACTTACCTAAGACACATTTCAGTATATATCATCATTTATGGGTTTTTCCCCCCCTGGAACATGATGTAATGTTTTTCTATAGATTCAATTCTTACTATTTTCCAGAAATTTTTCTTTTGTTCTCTCTTTGAATATCTTTTCTATTCTGCACATGGAGTTCCTTACTTCGGTGACACAAATATCTTTGCTTTGGTCTATTATCTGCTATCCACTTACCGTAATCTTCTTTTCCTCTACATTCACCATGGTTATCTCAAACCTTCTTTCTTTTTTAGTAATTTGGTTATTAGTCAAGTCTGTAGTTGCTAAATTTAGTCTTTTATTTTCTGTTTGGTTTGGTTTTGCTTCTCATTTTTTAGGACTGTGATTTTTCTTTTCATTCTGCTCTGTTGTTTACCATCTCTTCTTTAGGTTCTCTGCTTTTATTAGGTTTGTGTTTTCCTTATGTTCTTCCACAACACAAAGCCTTCCTAGGGAAATTTCATCTGTTTCAATTTTGATTTTTTTCTAGGTAAGATTTGTCATCTGCGGCATATATTACAAGTAGTCTAGTCAATATCCATTTTTCCTTATTTTCTAATTTCTGGATCACTCATTTTATTCAGGGAAGTAATGTACCCAGCTAAAAGGCAATGTTTCCAAGACTCATAGCTAATGGTGGCTGATGATTTTCTTAGTTTGCTACCCACACAGGAACACTTAAATTAAATCTTCCCATATTTCCTTGTGCAGGTGCAATTTTTTGTGTTAGTTCACCTTTCTTTGTATCTGAGTCTTAGTATAATTTTCAAAAAAATTTTCATTCACATTTCTTGTATACTTTGCATGTGTCTGTGTTTGTGTGTGTGTGTGTGTGTGTGTGTGTGTGTTGGGGGTTTGGACTAGTAATTTTATTTTACTGCAAGGAGACAACTGGATTCAAGGAAAACTCTTTCTTCTCTCTGTCTCTCCCTCTTTCCCTCCCTTCCTCCTTCCCTCTCTCTCTCATTTTGGGTTGTACATTTTGAATTGTATGGCATTGAAGCTCTGTCCTTTTCTTTGATTGATTCTGAGGTATTTTTGCTGTTTTGGTCCTATTTGTTATTCTATCATTATGGGTGGGGAAAGAGAGTTTCAGATGTTTTTATTCTACCACCTTAACTTGGAAGTCTGAACAAGTACTTTAAATAAATTTTAATCAAAGTAATACAAACAAATGTTTACAAATCAAATCATGCAAAAATATTATGATAAGAAACAACTGAGCTCAGCTTCACTGTGGTTTAACCCTAACCTTACTCCCCAGACTCATTTTTTCCCTTTTTCTTTGTAAATAGAGGAAAAAATTTACATACTGTAAATGCACTCATATTTAGTGTAAAGTTTGATGAGTTGTGACAAAGGCCCATTCCCCTTTAAGCCACCCCCTCATTAAAATATAGCAAGGCCCTACTCCACTTATGCAACATCCTGGTTAATGCCACCCTACTCCCCCATACCAAATGCAATCACTATGGCTTTGTTTCACTGTAGATTAGTTTGCCTATTGCAGAACTTCACATAAATTGAACCGTGCAGTAGGTACTCTTTTATATCTGGCTTCTTCACTCAGCATCAAAGTTTTGAAGTTTTTTCATTTTGTAGCATGTCTCAGTGTTTTTTTTCCTTTGTATTACTGAAAAGTATTCCATTGTCTGTTTATATTACAATTTGTTTACCCATTCTGGTGATGATGGACATTTAGGTTGTTTCCAGTTTGGAGCTATTATGAAGAAAATTGCTATGGACGTTATTGTAACATCTTTTTTTTATTGTACACATCTTTTTATGTACATAAGTTTACATTTCTCTTGAGTAAAGAAAGAAAATTGGAATTTCTGGGTCTTAGAGTAGGTGTACTTTTAACTTTATGAGATACTACTAGAACAATTTCCAAGGGGTTATACCATTTTACACTAGCTCCCAGCAATATAAAAATTTTGATTGCTCCACATCCTCAACATTTGATGTTGTCCATATTCATCTTTGCCATTTTAGTTACTTGTGATATATATCACTGTGATTTTAACTTGCATTTTCCAGATACCTAATGATTGATGTTAAGCCTTTTTCATGTGCTTATTGACCATTTTTATATCTTCCTTCATGAAATGTCCAAGTTTTTTGCTGATTTTTATTGTGTTGTTTTGCTTTTTACTATTGAGTTGTAGGAATTGTGCATATATTCTGCAAGTGCTTTATCAGATGTAGATATTACAAATATTTTCTCCCAGCCTGAGGCGAGAATATGTTCTTTTGATGAAGTATAAATCTATTTTATTTTATGAAGAGTGATTCCTAACTAAGAAATCATTACCTAACTGAAGCTAATGAAGGTATTTTCCTATGCTTTCTTCATCAAGCTTTCTGCTTTTATAATTTGATGTATGATGCATTTCAAGTTAATTTTGTGCAGAATGTAAGGAATGAGTCTATGTGTAGAATGGAAGGAATGAGTCTAGGTTCCTTTTTGTTTTTATACAGTCTGTTCTAGCACTGTTTGTTGAAAACATTTCCCTTTCTTCACTGAATGGCTTTGATACCTTTGTAAAAAATCACTACCACACTGCCTTGATTACTGTGGCTATAACATAAATCTTGAAAACTATTAGAGTTCTCTAATTTTGTCCACTTTCAAAACTGTTTTGACTACTCTAGATCTATTGCATTTCATTTAAATTTTAAAATTAGTTTATCAAATTCTACAGAAAAGTCTGCTGGGATTTTGATTGGAATTGCACTGAATTTGAATTTGTTTAAGAGAAAGGAAAGAATTTCATCAATATTGAGTCTTTATGGAGTCTAACAATCCATTGGCATGGAATGTCTATTTATTTAGGTTTTCATTAATTTCTCTTAGTGATAATTTTCTGTGTAGAGGTCTCGAACATATTTTGTTAAATTTACCCTATGTATTTAATGATTTTTGATCCACTCTATTGTTAATTTTATTTTCCAAGTATTTGTTGCTTAATGTGATGGTCAGTTTTATGTATCAATTTGGTTGTGCTATAGTACCCACTTATTCAACCAAACACTAATCCAGGTGTTGCTGTGAATGTATTTTGTAGACTTTATCAACAATCTATGTCAATTTCCTTTAAGTAAAGATTATAATAATCTCGATAATCTGTGTGGGCCTGATTTAATCAATTGAAAGGCTTGAAGAGCTGAAGTGACGCTTCCCTGAGGAAGAAATTCCAAATGTTGAATGCATCTTCATCTTTTGTCCAAGAGTTTCCAGCTGACCCTTCCTGACAGCTTGCCCTTATGGATTTTGGACTTAACTAGCCAGCCCCTACAATCACATAAGCCAATTCCTTGCAATAAATTTCATATATATCCTACTAGTTCTTTTTCTCTGGTGGAACCCTGACTCTGAGACACTTAATATATAGAAATAGAGATGATTTTTGAATATTGACTCACATATTTACCATTTCTTCATTCTTTAGGCAGTATTGGTCTCACCCTAATGGGACACAAACCTTTGGTAAAGGAAATGCTTTCTGAGATTTGTCAGGGGACATAGTGGTGGGGGGGTGGCAGGACACAATAAATACATTTTAGCATGCCTTTATCTCAAAGTCTGAATTCTTTCCTCTATATTATACCAAGGAATTTCTGGCATCTCAACTTTGTTTAGTGAGGACCACCATTGGGAGTCCATAGCTTTGTTTATAAGCACAGCAAGCAATTAGAACCATACCCATCCTCTCAAATCAAAGATTGAATTCAATTTTTCTGGAACACATATCTTCATCAAGACATGACTACGTGGTAAATTTAATTGACATTGTGTATCGGCAATCTTCATGGTCAGATTGAAAGTTTGGTCATTGGCTTTGATAATTCTTTGGCTCTGAGAAGTAAAAGGTTATTTTAGCGAAATTATAGACATTTCTTAGGTTTCACTTTTACTTTTGACTGAAACTTAAGAGATTTGATCTAGGTATTCTTTCCTTAATACATGTGAGGCCTTCAGAAGTAGCCACCCCGTTTAGTAATCTTTGAATTCCTCATGTCTTCCTTTATTATTATTATTATTATTATTATTATTATTATGTCTTTCATACTGTTAATTTGCAATGGCCGTGAGTTTCACCAAGGGCTTGACCTTAAATGGTAGTTGATAAAAACAACAAAAAAACCCAATATAATGATTAGCTATCTGCCTTCAGCTCCCACTGGGCCAAATTTCCCCACCAATTCCTTATATCTGTTACCAGAAACCTGATATAATCATAGAATAAGCTAGGATTCTTACTTGAAAGCTGAAGAAACTGCCTTAAGCAGGAAGTGCATCTATTACAAGGAGCTTGGATAGCTCACAAATGTGATAAGAATTATAGAATGAGGCTCAAGATACAAGTAACTGAAGCAGGAAGTATAACCACTATAGTTTAGCAGGAGTAGGCCTTCTGTCACCACTAGATATTATTGCAGCTTTCCTTAATGATTTATATTGCCCCTTCATCTTTACACCATTCACTTCTGATTCAGAGTCCTGGATATGAGTGTCCAGTGGCTGAGTTTAGGCACCAGCCCACATGGTCTCTAGGGGAAGACTTACCTGTCTGTCTTTCATAGTTGAAGGTGTAGAACTGTGTCCCAGCAATACTGCACACAATAGGAAATACTCCCTAAAAAAGAAACAGCTTAGGGCTCCTTAGTGACTCAATCAGTTGAGCGTCTGACTCTTGATCTCAGCTCAGGTCTTGATCTTAGAGTTGTGAGTTCAAGCCCCATTTTGGGCTCTGTGCTGGGCATGGAGCCTACCATTTAAAAAAAAAAAAGCAGGTTGGATAATGTACAGCCAAAGGAAAACAATCACACACATATTTAAATAACAAATTTTTACAATGTCCTGATATTCCCAAAATGAATTTAATCCTGACATGTAATTTGGTCATTTTTTTTTTTTTTTGCCACACATTTAGTTTGTTTGTTGTCCTCCACCCCATTTAATTTTTTTTATTACCCCATTGTTTTCTATCAGTGTGATGATGAGAATTAATGCCAGTCTGATTCTCATGTCTTTGCAAGTAAAATAGATTCTTTTCTTTTCTTTTCATAAAATGTGACAATCTTTACTTTTCCTTGAGGTTCAAAAATGTCATAGGAGGTTTTTGTTTTTTTTTAAATTCATCATGCTGAGTATTTCAGAGAGTTTTTTATCTCAATGGTGGCTTTCTTCAGTTCTTTGGATATTCACTTCCCTCCACACTCTCTGTTCTTTTCTGAAACACCTAGTAGTAAAATAGTACGCCTTTTGGATGTTCTCTATCTAAATTTATTGAAACCTCTCCTCCATGGGTAAGCCTCTCTACCTGCTCTTTTCACTGTTGTGAGTTTATTCCTTTCGGTGTTTTTCCTTTTCAGTCAAGTCAAGGGAGAGATCAGAGCAAATTCTTATTCTTGGTCTTCCTGCAAAGAAGTTATATAGCATTAATGATTATCTCTTTCTTTGTTTAGTATTTGTTGGAAACATTTTCCCAGCTTGACTATTATCTTTTACTTTTATAATTATGTCTTCTTTTTTCATTTACAAAAGTTTTTAAATCTGTCAATGTAAATTTTTTTCTGCCACACCATTTCTTCAAAACTTAGGAAGCACTTCCTTAAATAGAATTTGATATTTGTTTTTTATTTTCTGATACTTGGTGAACTAAGTTCCTGGCACTAATTATTAAATACATATATTATATATATGTGTGTGTGTGTATAATATAATATAATATAATATATTCTTGTATGTATTAGGGTCTAATTCTTTTTTTATGTATCCTGTCCCATTACTCTGTCTACTTTTATAACAATATTACAGTGTTTTAACTCCTTTAGCTTATCAGAAACCTGAGGGGGCTCTCATTGTCACCAGTGCCTTTGCAACCTTCATTAGGTTTTTTTTTTTTTTTTCACACCTCATGAACCTTAGGGGCAATATGTAAATAAATGCACTCATTGGTCCTCATTGCTGCTATCAAAACATCTCTCCTTCAGTCTGCAATTGCTTATCATTCCCTGTCATTTATTGAAGTCTTGAACTCCTAGATCAATCTCTTACTCTCCTGTTCCACTGTCATAATCCTCATAGAACAACATTCATGTCAATAACATGGTCAACATCCTGGCCTCCCAGTTCTGAACTTCCTTATTTCCTTATAATCATCATTCCCTCCTGCCTCAGCTACCCACTTCCATGGTCACACATTAAACCTTACTAAGAGTAACTACATTCTCTTTGAAATCATTGTTTCAATCTTCCTAATTATTCTCTGATAATCACTTGCTAGCCCAGCTCACTTACTATAATTCCCCACTGCAGAAAGTTTTCACCATCATTGAAATTACCATTGGCCACCGTTTATACTTTTCTCTATCATGATCTTCTAGTTCACTTCTTTCCTTAGCCACCTTACATTCCATGGAACTCCCATGCGAATACCCTCAGCTCCTTTGTTTCTCTATCTCACTTACCTAGCAAACAATTAATCTTGATTAAACTCTACATTTTGTATCTGCTTCCAAAGATGTGAACATTGCTCTGAAATAATGCAGTCCTGCAGAACTATCTGCAATGATAAACATGTTCTATGTCTGTGTAAATTCATGTTCTTGCTTTCAACACAAATATTTAACACCTTTTCCATCCTTTTAAACCTTCTGCACTTCATCACATTTCTTCCTCTATTAGCTGATAATCTCACTTATGCTTCATTGAGATGATAAAAGAAATAAGACAGGAACGCCTTCATTCTCACGACCAAATCTACTAACCCGACTGCATCTGAACTTCTTTGCCTCAACTCTTGCTATATTGGAAGAAGTGTCCATTTCTATCAGAAGTCAACTTAGTGCTCTGAAACATGTCTCTTCCAGTCTTATGAAAAATTGCATTCTTCTGGCTCTACCTTATGTTCAGCCTGAGTACACCAGCATTAAGTTATCCCTCATCTTAAAAAAAAAAAATTCTCCTTTGTCTCTTGTCTCATTCCAGATACTATGATATTTCTTTTCTATGCTTCACCACTGTCCTTGCTTCCTCATCCCTATTTACTTACTTACTTATCTGTTTAGCATCTAATAGCCAATTTATTAAAATAGTTGCTTTAACCATTTGCAATTATGACCACAACCTCTACTCCTAACTCAATACTGATGGAAGTAATCTGCTTCCTCTCGGAAGGACTGGTCAAGGCAATGAGTCACTTGAGGATTCTGATCTGGGAAAGAATTTCAACTCTTAGAAACTTCACCACAAGGAATTTTTCTTATACTGAATCTCAGAGTCTTGGTAGGTGTCCCTACTGTTCTCTTAATTTTGAGACACCTCTTTGCACCTCTAAGCAAGCCCAGCACACACCTTTTCCAGGGATTTCTCATGGCCACTGGCTAGGGTGATTTTAATTTGGTTCCATGCCCATGTTTCTATTATCCTTAGAAGTCACAGCTGCAGTGCTGCTTCGTGACCCACCTGTTTCTCAGGGAGAGGGAAGAGCAGGGAGTCAGGAGCAAGTAGGCTGGAGCTCCGCTAAAGCTACAGCCACATCAGCAGCACCCTATTGATTCTTTTTTATGTTTTTTAAAATATTTTATTTTTATTTATTTGAGAGAGAGCACAAGCGGGGAGGGAGTAAGAGGGGAGGAGCAGAGGGAGAGGGACAAGCAGACTCCCTGCTGAGCAGGGAGCCCAATGCAGGACTCGATCCCAGGACCCTGAGAACATGACCTGAGCCAAAGGGAGACGCTTAACCAACTAAGCCACCCAGGTGCCCCAGCACCCTATTTATTCCTAAACCCAGGCCAACCAAGGTTTCTTTGACTACCATACAGAAGCCAGTCATTTCCAGTGCTGCCAAATGAATGCTAAAGTGCCAAATCCAGTGGATATAAATCTGTGTTCATTTACTCATACTCCTTTAATCATTTCATTTTACCAACCCCAATATTTAAAAATAATTGATCATTCCCTCCTTCTTGAAAAATGCTCCTTACTTTTGCTCCTATAACACTGCATTTTCCCTTTCTGTCCACCTCACCAGTTACTAATTTCAGTCCCTTGCAGGCCATTCCTCTCATACAGGGTCTCTAAACAGACCAGGCAACTGACTTTCTCTGAATACATTCCCTTGCTAGGTGATATTTTCATATACTAAGAACATGCACTAATTCTAGTTTTCCTTAATCTTCTATTTTTTTTTTTTCCCCAAGTTGCTTTTGCTACCTTGGAATGAATTACGCTGTGACTAATAGACATTCCAACACAAAGCAGCTTACAAAATGAGAGAACACAGAAGTAGGGCTGTGTGTTGGTCATGGTTCTTCACTGTAGACAACAGATTCACTGTGCTTGTTTCATCAATAGGATGTTTATTAAAGGATGTGAGAAAGCATACACAATCATTGGAAGTACTGGAGGAACAGAGAGGCTGACCCTCCTGAAACACTCCCAGAATCTTTCTCCATAGCTGCTTTGGACATTGTTACTGTCACCACCAGAACCATGCTTCCTCTACCGTGTTCCGCTGTTCTGACCACTGTAGGTTCAGACCACGCTACCTCTGCTGCCACACACTGAAGAGATGCCTCTGCTCTGCCCATTTCCTCATGTGGTTCTATGGCGACCTAGTCCAGCTTTGGGTATGCTTGGTTGCTCAAGTGAGGCCATATTTCTTTATCCTTGAGACAAAGGAAATTGAGAAAGGTGGTTTGTTTCTCTATTGGCAAGGCAAGATTCACAATGTAGGAAACAATTTAAATCTAAAGGCATTCAGAATATACTGGGCACTCACACGTGACAGATGTCCATTATAGAGGGGCTTAACAGCATTGTTTACAAAGGGTTTTAGTTTCTCTATTATTTTTCATGGTTTTGGTCACTCTTTTGTCTTCCCCCCTGTATGGCTTCACTAGAAGGGCTGCAATATTCTAACTAGTGAGTCAACAACTTTTTGAAAGGCAACTTGGTGTCATGCACTGTTCTAGGGGATGGACTCTGCCCAACAGGGAGTTAAAAAAGAGTGTCCCAAATAACTTCCAAGCAAAAACAAGGGCTGTTTTTCTCTGAAGCTTCTACTAAAATATGCATTTTCTTGAAACAATCTCTCTGGCACGCAAGTGGGAGTAGCTGATTGCTTTAAATCAATCATGGGCCACTGCTGACCTGGGTGAGGTGACTTCCCTTGTAGCATATAGGCCATTTGTGAAAGGACTAAAGTCAAGAAAACAATATGGAGGAAAGGAAAGAGTAAATATCCATTGCACTCACTCTATCTACTGTTCATTCTAGATGAACTTGAGAACTGCATGGACTTCTGTAATTTTGGAACAGTTAGCATCATTATAAAATTTATTCTTCCCATATAGGAATGAGGGGTATGTCTCCACTTCTGATGTTATTCTTTATTGCTTATATAAGTTTTATAGTAGGAATATATATTTATATATATTTATTATTATTTTTTCTATGCACTCCCATTTACTTTTATTTCTATCTCCCTTCCCTTCATCCCTCTGGAATAGTGAATATATATATAGTAGAAATATATATTTCACATATATTTCCTAGCAAGATTTTTGCCAGGTATTTTTTATTTTGCTATTATTATGAAAACAACTTTAAAAATATTCTTTTTGGTATGTATGAATATTATCAATTTGTATCAATTATGTTCATTAAATTAAGTAATTTTTAATTATTTATAATTTTATATTTTATTTATTTAAAAAATACTGACATTGTGGAATAAATTTTACATTCAGTTTTAGTTGATATTGCCAAAAAATCATTGTGTTTTCATTTCTAAAAAAATACTTAAATTTTTCTTTCTTATATTATTAAGATGGTACTTACTGCTAGAACAATGTATACTGGTTACCACATTTTTGCTATTTACTTAATTATGCTGATGCAAAATTAAAAGTTGAATAAGGTTACTTCTATTATTTCATCATTAAATACAATTTTTTAATTGGCTGATATTCTTTATTATTTTTAAATTGTATTTCTATTTTTAATAAGTATTTAAAAAACAAAGTGTGATCACTGAACTAAAAGATATAATCTTCTACATTTTATCTATTTGACAAATAATATATGTAGAGACTTCCTTATATGGAACAATCCTTCCAACCAGAATTTAAATCATTACATTCAATCTAAATACAGTCATTGTTATTACTTTCTAAATATCTACTTTTTGGATGTTTATTTTTAAAACGTTTAAAGGGAACACATGAAACCTCTATTTGACACTCTTCCTATATCTGATAGAAACAATGATAAGATTTTTAGGATACATTAATCTTCTAAAATATTGGCATATATTACAGCTTTAACTTTTGTATTACTAAAACATTCATCTTGAAAACGCATATTTTCCACTTTCTAAGTCATCTAATTAAAGAAACCAAAACTTTTATTGTACAAAAAACTTTAAAATACTACACTACCTTTATATTATTTTTATTTTTGTATGCCTTTTCCATCCCAGTTTTTGGCACAATATGTAGGAAATTGACTTAACTTTTTCCTGAAACCTTGCAAATATAGTCAGTAAAAACTCTATTATCTACTTTAAAAGTATAAATCAATAAGCCAGTTTTTGTTTTGTTTTGTTTTGTTTTTGGTCTATCAAGCAAAGGAATTTCTTAGTCAATTCAATAAAGAGTATTTTCTTAGGAAAAACTAGGTAGATGTTAGTGATACGAAGTTGCTAAGAGACTTACATCTTTAATCTTTTTCTTAAATTTTGAATTTATTATAGATTTGTTTGAATTTTTTCTATGCACTCCCATTTTATTTCTATATCCCTTCCCTTCATCCCTCTGGAAGAGTGAAAGTTTCCTATGAAAGTAAAATCCTGAAGTTTCAAATTCCCCATCTTTAAAGTATATTAGGCAATTTATGGACTCAATTTTTGAAGCCAATTGCAATAGTACATTTAAGATTCTTGGATAAGAAAGCCCTTTATAAATAAGATTTTTCTGTTAAATATACAATGGTTCCCTGCCCAAATGAACAGAAATTTAAACTACTATGTTAAAGGATGTTCATTCTTAAGGTACTTATTTCTCAAAAGTCAGCTTTAAATCCCTTAATGAATATATAAAGCAAGTAAAATTCTTTTTCTATAATTTTTCTTATATTTGTATCAAGACCTTTTTAGTGACTTTATCACCAACTTGATATTTTTTAAGTTTTACTGAAGAAATTTTCCAGTTTAATTCTCTTAGTGTTTCAAAAGAACAACATAGGCATGCCTAACTTTAGTGCTCACTAGATTTTTTTTTTTTTTTTCATTTAAAATACTGGTCATTCAAACATTTTGACCTCTTTCATGTAATGATTTTTTTTTTTGATGACTTTGGAAATGATATAAAAAACAGTCCATTATTGATTTTCCTAGAGTCACAATCAAATGCTTCTCTACTTTTTTCCCTTTCTGGCCTAAATTTTGCTTTGCGGACTTTCCAGTTTCTTAACTGTCCAATTTTATGAACTTGTTTCAAACACACTCCCCACCCCCACTCCAGCCAAAACAAGCCTTCTACTTGCTCTTCTCAGCAACCTTAATGCCAGAATAAATCCCTTGCTATATGGTTACATTTTTATATAAAATCAGATCAAACAAGCCATCTTCCTCACTCCCAGCTCAGACACAATATTCCTTTATACATATATCTTTTTTTTAAGATTTTATTTATTTATTTGAGAGAGAGAGAGAGCACAAGCAGGGGGAGAGGGGCAGAGAGACAGGGAGAGGCAGACTTCCCACTGAGCAGGGAGCCCAAAGCTATGTGGGGCTTGATCCCAGGACCCCAGGATCATGACCTGAGGTGAAGGCAGATGCTTAACCGACTGAGCCACCCAGGCACCCCTAGATTTTCTACTCCTGTGAAAAAAATGAGATTTCTCTCTAGCCCTACATATTATTTCCTACTCACAGTCCTTAGCAGCATCACCGATCACTAACACAGATCTCTACAGTCACACTATTATCCTCCAATTTCTGTATGTGTCACTTTACCTAGAATATAAATTTTCTTTTTTTCTTTAACAAAATGCATTGAAAAAAAATCTATCTACTCTACATTATCTTTACTGGCTAATTCCTCTAGTATATATTCTCTTACTACCCTAAACATTAAGGCATAAACTCTGCCATGGAACTGCAATTAGTTTGCATTGACTTATAGGTTGCTTCTTATATGTGTGGTTATGTAATCATATTTTTAATTGATGAAAGAGAGCTCAACTGTCATTTTGGACCAATGGCTTGGTATTAAAAATAAAAAACAATCCAGTATTCTTTTTCAAGGTTTTTGATATCATGCACTGTGTTCTGTGGCTGTTTCCTAAGTTGCATTAGTCTTTTCAATGGTTTATGTAGAAAAATGTAAAAGCTGCTCTAGTATATTGGAACTCTGATTTTTAAAAAAGTGAAAAATAGAAGTAAACAAGCCCTTAGGAGTCAAAAATATTAACACCATGAGTGATTTCCCAATGGAGCCATATAAAAAAGACCTATAGTTTAGGACTGAATGTCTGATTGCATGATTAATGAAGCAAGTATAATTTGTCTTAGATATATTTACACTTCTGTGAAACGTAAGCTTGGATCACGTAGAGTACATAAATTAAACAGCAAAAGAAGATTCCAAGATGAAATAATTTTATTGCATAGGAATTCTTAATTTGTCAACTTTGAAATCCCAGAATGCTGTCTTTTTATTTTTCAGAATCCATTTGCTTGTTTTGGTGTTTAGCCCAATAAAAAGATACCTCAGGAGATCATATTTTATAAGTAAATGCAAACATGTGAAGCAACTTGATGGTTTGGAGTTTATATTTAAACAAGTTTGAATTACCCTGGTTTAATTATGTTACCCATAATATAGACAAGTCATATTTTTATTAAAGGAAAAAAAAAAACTGATCTCAGAACCACGGAAACTAGAACTGGAGGGTCACATGAATCTATAGAATCAGCTCCGCTAATTCCATACAGATGTGCTAGTGCATTCCTGTAAATTTTCAGACTGAAAAGGAAATGTTAGTTACACCCTTCCCCTTTACAGCCTAGGGTAAAATATTTCACATATTGTGCATATGTGTTACTGACAGAAAAAATAAAAGGACAAAAATTAAGAAGTGGTCACTTTGGGGTTAGTGTATTACTGTAAGTATAAAAATACAAGTGTACTTAAAACCTACACATAATTCTTTTGCAGATATCCGCCCCAATATTTCAAAGTATAAAAGTATAATTTCTATTTTTAAACAGTGACCAAGGGAAATAGTTTATTGAGACAATTCATATACATTGCTAACATGCCAAGTAATATAGTTGTCACATGATATGTTTACAGGTAATATTACCTGTATATTACCAACATACAGATATTGACAAGGGTATAGACCGGTCACCAGAAGGAATTATACAGTGACTAAGATAGTACCCATTGTATTACCTGGAATCCTTGACTGGAATTTCTGTATTCTCTAGACAACTACATCCAAAATGGGATATTAGCTAATAGGCCCAGCTGCAAATGGACCAGAGGGCCAGTGGCTGCTGGTTAGGTATTGAAGAAATCCTTAATATTGTCATGTTTTTGCTTTGAAGAGGGATTTAGAAATTATCTAGTCCAGGAGAGGGATGTTGACCCTTCCCTTCTCAGGAACTTCTTTCCCAGAGAGCCTGAACTTGACTGTTGAATCTTTCTTAATAGAGTACTATGAGTAGCCATTGCTATTCAAACAGAAATGACACACATGAGGAAGACTGCTTATCTTTCCTGGGGTAGTCCAGTGCTCTCATTTTCTGAAGAGTAAACCAAAGCTCAGAAAGTCTCAGCAAGTAAATGGCAGAAATAGAATCTGAGTCTCTGAATTTAGTCCTGAAGACTTATATTCCAACTGTTCTCCAGTGGAAAGATGTGGAAAGTTATATTCCAACAGTTCTCCAGTGGAAAGTTTTCAAGGTAATGCCAGGGAGGGCAGATGACTGAGTCAAGGTTAAAATATTCCAAGGACATGCAGACAGCAAGTCTTGGAAGTGGAGAAATGAAAGGGGGGTTTACAGGGTCATGTTCTAGGACCTGAGTAAGGGTCTGTGCTTATAGCATAGTGTTTAAAGATACTGCAGCAGGGGCGCCTGGGTGGCTCAGTCATTAAGCGTCTGCCTTTGGCTCA
Organism: Phoca vitulina; assembly: GCF_004348235.1. Taxonomy (NCBI): domain Eukaryota; kingdom Metazoa; phylum Chordata; class Mammalia; order Carnivora; family Phocidae; genus Phoca; species Phoca vitulina. The sequence continues at coordinate 10,873,532 of NW_022589735.1, read as the reverse complement.
GGTCATGATCCCAGGGTCCTGGGATCGAGCCCCGCATCGGGCTCCCTGCTCGGTCGGGAAGCCTGCTTCTCCCTCTCCCACTCCCCCTGCTTGTGTTCCCTCTCTCGCTGTGTCTCTCTCTGTCAAATAAATAAATAAAATTAAAAAAAAAAAAAATTAAAAAATAAAGATAATGCAGCAAAAGCTGGGAGAGACTAGATTCTGTTGTTTAGTTTGTGGGAGGCTGTCAACAGGAAGTAGAGATTTACTCTGCACATATGTTTAGGTTTGAGAGGCATTGGCCACAAGCCTTGTAACAACGTACTAGGCAACACAGTTCCAAAAATTGGAACCAGCCAGAGCAGGTTAGTGTTGGGGGAATGGTGGCTAAACATTGCTCACAGACCCCAGGCTGAGTCTGCCAGTCAACAGAAGTCTCAGGCAGCGGCTGCCTGGCTGAGTCAGGAAAGCTGGAGGCCCTGGGAGGATGATTCAGTGTGGTGCATCAAAACCTCCTGAGGTGCAAGATTCTGGCCGACTTGGGACTGGTTGGTTCCTCACAGCCCGTCTAGGACCCCCACCAGAGACCACACGCCTGATTTGGTATTACTGAACCCTTGATACTCATAAAAAAGGTACATCAAGGAGAGATGGACATATGGATAGGACATATTCACAGTCAAACGGAAGCATTCTCTGGACTTTGGGAGTTTGAAATGTTGTATTGTTTATTTGGGTTATTGCAAGAAGTTAGCATAAGGGTGTAAAACATTTCATGACAGAGTGCACCAGTCTACATTTTCAGGGGTCAGAAATCTGAAGGAAGGTGTTCCCTAGACGCTGCTTATAGATGTGGGTTGGAAACATCAGGGAGATGCTAAAACTTCAGACAGAAGCGGGACATGAAACCTGACTCAAAACTATGCTCTCTTCTTCCTGGAATCTGGATGCTACTGAATGTGTCTGCATTAGAGATATACTTCCACCAGTGTTGTATTTCTTTTTTTTTTTTTTTTTTAAGATTTTATTTATTTATTTGACAGAGAGAGACATGATGAGAGAGAGAACACAAGCAGGGGGAGTGGGAGAGGGAGAAGCAGGCCTCCTGCCGGCAGGGAGCCTGCTGCAGGGCTTGAACCCAGGACCCTGAGATCATGACCTGAGCCGAAGGCAGATGCTTAACGACTGAGCCACCCAGGCACCCCAGTGTTGTATTTCTTAATGCTTTGGTGAACCCAGCCAGGCAGGACCAGACAGTGGAATACAGGGAGATTCAGAAATAGTCCTATACTGCACCCTGTAATAGAAATGGTCGGGGGCAGAGCGGGAGGTTGGTGGCTGAGTGGACCATGAGTGGGGTGACCTAGGTGCCATGAGAAAATATTGTAGTCTTCTTAATCAGCAGGAAACTGTAGAAAAAATGCATCAACTCTTCCCAGAATAGGTTTTGAGGGAGAGAGAGTAGTTGTAGTTTAAGCTAATAATGGATTTTATTTTGCTGACACTTCTAGATGAGCAGTGTGTGGGTGTGTGTGGCAGGGGGACGAGTGAGAGAAGCTGAGAGAGATACAGAGATGTGACAAGTACCTCAGAGAGTAGAACTTTGGGAGATTAGGGATATTGTACTGGTCAACAGTTCTGGCAGGGCTGTTCATAATTTGAATTATCTTAATTCAAATTAAGATAATTTGAAGAGAGTTTATTAAAGGGATTATTAATTAAGAGGTATGCAGTCTGTAGGGAAACCATAAGGGATAGCACAGAATTAATAACAAACAACAAAAGGCATCAGTGTAAATCCTTGATCTGAAGGCAAGGAACAATCATCAGAACCTGCAGGCAGTGAGCCCTGGGATAAAAGGGCTGTCTAACAAAGAGTAAATGCCTTCTGTCCTGGGATGTGGGGTAAAGCCAACTAGTGCAGCCTGGGGGGCTGGAAGAGTTCTAGGGGCTGGGGGAGTTTGGTCCCTTACTCTGCTGTTATTTCTTTTCTTTTTTCCTTTTTTTTAGGGAATTTTTAAAAAAAATTATTTGAGAGTCAGAGAGCGGGAGGTGGGGGAGCCGGGCAGAGGAAGAGAGAGAGAGAATCTTAAGCAGACAACTCCCCACTGAGTGCAGAGCCTGACACCTGGCTCTATCTCAAGACCCTGAGATCATGACCTGAGCTCTAGCCAAGAGTCAGAGGCTCAACCGACTGAGCCACTCTGGCACCCCATCTGCTGTTATTTCTTGTTGGAATTTACCATTGACCACAGGGCAAGGAGCCCAGTGATAAAGTCAACACAACTCAACCTTCTAAGTCACAGAACAGGGTGGAGAAAGATGGAGGTAGGATCTGAAGGGGAAATGGAAGACATTCAGCTCTGATCTTTGAAGAGGATGTTTAGAAAGTTTTGCTATATGATGTGGGATTTAAACTACTACTCCAGGAAAGTATCAGTGAAAATCAACCTTATCAGTGCTTGTTGGAATTAGATGTGTGTGTGTGTATGTGTGTGTATGTTGCATTTGAAGAAGGGTTTTATTAATTTTACTTTAAGGCAGGTGTCACATGAGGTTTAGCCAACAAAATTCAGTTGAATTTGGTTACTTGCATCTGAGATATACTTAACCAGCAGTGTTTCTTTTTAAGAAATAAGAGGGAACTGTTCTCCCTTTTGATTTATTCTTAAAGAAATTCAATATAATAAATTCTGGAACTCTCTTACTATCACTGGTAAAATTAAGACCTAAAATTAAATTGGGGCTCATGAATAGAGTGTTTTCATATATGGCTCTCAGGACCTAAAATAGTGCATTGCACAGAGCAGGTATCAATTTTTTTTGGACTAAAATAAACAAACATATAAGTGATTAAACTGACTGACAGGTTCTTGATTCAAGCCAGGGCCTGCTTCTGGCGAGATAAGTACAGGGGAGTAACATGCCCCTCTCCAGAAGCCAAATTCCCCTTTCTTCTGATTGTTCCTTCTTGTGTTTCCTATTCCACCATATGGACAGAGGGGAGTTGAGCAGGTATAGAGGCCTATGGTGCTTAGCCACCATAACTCCAGCCAGAAACAGACAGGAGAGGGGAAGCCCTTCTGGAACTGCATTTAAGTCCAAGGAGATGTGTCTCATTATTGCCTGGCTTTCCCTTCCTAGCTGCACAAAGAAGCTAGCCACCTGCCATCCTCCTACAGAAAAATAGCACCCTTGCAAACTATCTATGTTTAAAGAAGGGGGCCATTTCACTGTACACAGAGGTGGAGAGCAAAAGAATTGGCTGTGGAGTCTGATTTTCCTGTCTATGTCATTCTACTACACTCTGAAAACTCTGTAACATAAAGACTGTATCTGAATATATGGACAGTTTATCTTTATTTAGAACTATTTCCAATCATTTATATTTTAACCTCCCGGTGCTTGTCCATGAAACACAGTGAATCTTTGAACATACTTGGGCAATAGTCTTTTCACTACTCTTGTGTTTCTTTCTGCCACTGATTTTTCATCATCAATATAGATGTCTGTATTTTTGCCAAATTATTTGATGGTATGTTAAAAACTGATCTAAACAGTTAAGAATTTATTCTTCTGTTATATATGTGTCAGAAGCTTTATGAAGCAATAAATCAACGTAGGCACACATGTACAATCTACAAACATCCTTACTCTTTTCCCCATGAACCATAAAGATTTCATATATCTTTGTCTAAAGACTAATTTTTCAAGTGTGTGCTTTGGACTGAATTACCAGATAATGTTACTAATTTTATTTTTGTAGTAGTCCTTATACTTACTGCCTTACTAGCAATTAGTATTCAATAAGTTCATCTCTAGAAGTACCTATACTCTGGATAGTATTTGTTATTTTGTCATGAGACTGACTGACTCATGAGACTAACCCACCCATCTGGTTCTCGTTTTGCAGATACTGCCCTTCAGTCCCGAGAGACTGCTCCTTTCTGATACCTTACCTTTTTTAGTCTCTTCTTCCATGAGGAGGAATGAGTTTATCCATAAACCCAGAGTCAGGGAGAGAAGCTTCCAGGGGTGGGGAATCACAGCACAGTTTTGGTTCTGATCTAAAGCATGGGTCAGGAGAGATTTGGTTCCCTCACCTGGTCTAGCTCATCTTTTATATATGTCTTTCCAGCTTGTTCATTTTCCTTCTCAGCAAGTTAATAGGGAAATATTACTACTCTTGGGGTTCCCTCACTAACTCTTCCCTCATTATGGGGGGTAAGGAGAGGCTGGATGGGACAGGAGGCTGACATTAAGGATAGTTACTCAGAGACAAAGAAGCCCATTTAACGTGTTCTCCAAGGTGTTGGTTTCCCCTGGGAAGTTTTGATCACTTTTCATCTTCTCAAGGGACATAAAGTACATTTCTTGAGAGATCACAGTCTTTGGAGGATAACAATCCATTTTTATGCCTTCATAAATGCACTAATTTTATTCAGATCTCATAAGATCTTTGCTGAAATATCTGCTTGAACCCACCTACCAAACACCACTCCTTATTTTCATCTTTGCCAATTTTTCTCCCCTATCCAGCCTAAAAAAGCAACAATTCTACCAGGCACTCCTGACTAAGGGACTCAAGGCCTCAGGTTTACCCTATTATTAGAACAATTCCATTGTACCCACAGAAAATGTAAAATAATCCTGCTAATCGGGCTGAGTCACAGGTGAGTTCACTCAAAAGTAGTTGACTTGGATTTTAAAAAATACAAAGAGGCAGAGCATTTCAGGTCAAATTTAAAGAGCTTGGGAGCTCATTCCCCTATCCTCAAAGAAAAAAAGTGCTGCACAAATTGAAAACCAGTGACTTTCCTTAGACCCATCAGAAAATTGAGGTCATGGGGCAAACTGTCACAGTGAAATATGGAGAGACAAGGTGAATACTGAAAATCACAGTCATGTTCCATCTACCTGGAGCCATAAAATGGCAGGAACATTTAGGCGGTAAATTCATCTTGATCTAATTGACATTTATAGAATATATCACCCAACAACATTTTCCCCAAAATTATATGGAACATTTTGATGAACTGGTGGAATATGAGTGTGAACTAGCTCGAGAGACAGAAACGTATGAGGGCCCAGTCATTGGCGGGGTTGGGGGGGGGTGGCTTTTGTGGGTTTTACCTCCAGGAACCCCACCATGTTCTCAAGGTGGAAAAGAAAGAAGGAAAGAAAGAAAGGAAGGAAGGAAGGAAGGAAGGAAGGAAGGAAGGAAGAAAGAAAGAAAGAAAGGAAGGAAGGAAGGAAGGAAGGAAGGAAGAAAGAAAGAAAGAAAGAAAGAAAGGAAGGAAGGAAGGAAGAAAGAAAGAAAGAAAGAAAGGAAGAAAGAAAGGAAGAAAGAAAGAAAGAAAGAAAGAAAGGAAGAAAGAAAGGAAGAAAGAAAGAAAGAAAGAAAGAAAGAAAGAAAGAAAGAAAGAAAAAGAAAGAAAGAAAGGAAGAAAGAAAGAAAGAAAGAAAGAAAGGAAGGAAGGAAGGAAGGAAGGAAGGAAGGAAGGAAGGAAGGAAAGAAAGAAAGGAAAGAAAGAAAGGAAGAAAGAAAGAAAGGAAAGAAAGAAAGGAAAGAAAGAAAGAAAGAAAGAAAGAAAGAGAAAGAGAGAGAGAGAGAGAAAGAAAGAAAGAAAGGAGAAAAAATCTTGTCATGTCCCTAAGAGGAGGTAGAGAGGAGCATCCATTCTGAAATATGCCCAGAGTGTTCTCTGTAGCAAAGTCCCACTGTTCAGGGAAAGGACTTTATCAGACCCTATCTGACCTATTGAAGGGCAATTAGCCAACCCAACTTCCTTTAGTCCTCCTGTCTTATGTCAGGGGAGGGAAGAAAAAGCTAAGAAACATTTCTGAGAATCTAGCTCAAAGGAGTTAGGCCCATTCAAAGAATGATATTTAATCATAAGATTATAGAACACTTCCATTTCCCACATCTTACCATCACATTAACAGGGCTCCAGAGCATCAAAATACATGAGGCAAAAACTGATAGGACTGCAAGGAGATACAGACAAATTCACACTACAACTGGATGTTTCAACACTCCCTTTCTTTCCAGCATTGAGGAAATCAATGAAGATATAGATGAACTGAATAGCACCATCAATCCACTGGATCTAACTGACATTTACAGAACACAACAACAACACAATACACACTTTTCTCAAACTTACATGGAATATTCACCAAAACAGACCATATTCTGGGCCACAAAACACACCTTAACAGATTTAAAAGAATAGAAGTTGTTCAAAGTTTATTCTCAGACAACAACAGAATTATATTAGAAATTAATAACAAAACCTTAGCTGATAAATCCCAAAGTGTTTGGAGATTAGACATATTTCTAAATAACATGAATTGAAGAACTTTCAAGAGAAATTTTAAGACGTTTAAGTAAATAAAAAAGAAAATACAACTTATCAAAGTTTATGGAATACAGTAAAAGCAGTCCATAGAGAGAAATTTATAGGAATGAATATATACCCTAGAAAAGAAGGAAAATGTAAAATCAATAATTAATACTTTCACCTTAGGAAACTAGAGAAAAAAAAGAGCAACAAACATAAAACAACAAGAAGAAAAAATAATAAAAATTAGAATAGAGGGGCGCCTGGGTGGCTCAATCGGTTAAGCGTCTGCCTTCAGCTCAGGTCATGATCTCAGGGTCCTGGGATCGAGCCCCACATTGGGCTCTCTGCTCAGTGGAAAGCCTGCTTCTCCCTCTCCCACTCCCCCTGCTTGTGTTCCCTCTCTCGCTGTGTCTCTCTCTGTCAAATAAATAAATAAAATCTTAAAAAAAAAATTAGAATAGAAATCAATAAAATTGAAAACAGGAAATCAACAGAGAAAAACCAATGTAACCAAAAGCTGGTTTTTTGAAAAGATCAATAAAATTAATGAACCTCTACCTAGGCTAACCAAGAAAAAAAGAGAGAAGACAAACTTAATAATATCATAAATGCTAAAGGTCAACTCATCTGATTCTATGGACAAGAAAAAGATAATGAAAGCATATTATGAATAATTCCATGCCACAAATTTGGTAACTTAGATAAAATGGACGAATTCCTTAAAAGACACTAACGACAAGAACTCACACAAGGAGAAATAGATAAACTGAACAGGGCTATATCCATTAAAGAAATTGGATCAATAATTAATATCCTTCCAAAACAGAAAGAACAAGGTCAACATGAGTTCACTTGTGAATTCTAACAAATATGTAATAAATAAAATGGTACCAGTTCTCTACAATCTCTTCCAGAAAGTTGGAGCACACAGAACACTTCCACACTCCTTTTATGAGGTCAGCATTACCCTAATATCAAAACCAAAAACATTATAAGAAAGGAAAATTACAGACCAATATCTCCCATGAATATGGCTACAAAAATGCTCAACAACATCTTGCAAATTGGATTAAATTATGTATAAAAAGAATTATACACTATGACCAAGTGAGATTCATTCCAGGTGTGTTTAGTGTAGTCCAACATTTAAAAATCAATTAACATAATCCATCACATCAACAGACTAAAGAAAAGATATCATATGATTACATCAATTGATTAAGAAAGTCCATTTGACAAAATCCAACACCCATTCATCATAAAATCTTCAGCAAACTAGGACTGGAGGAAAAATTCCTCAACTTGATAAAGATCTACAGAAACCTAGAGCTAATTTTATATTAAACAGAGAGAAACTTGATACTTTCCCCCCTGTGAATGGGAAAAAAAACAGGATGTCCCCTCTCACCACTCCTATTCAACAATGTACTGAAATAAGACAAGAAAATAAAATAAAAGGCATACAGAGTGGCTCAGTTGTTTAAGCGTCTGCCTTCGGCTCGTGTCATGATCCACAGTCCTGGGATCAAGTCTTGCATCAGGCTCCATGTTCAGCCGGAAGTCTGCTTCTCCCTCTGTCCCTCCGCCTGTTCCTGCTTTGTGTTCTCTCTCTCTCAAAAATAAATAAATAAAATCTTTAAAATAAAATAAAAGGCATACACATTGGGAAGGAAGATATAAAACTGTCTTTGTTCACAGATGACAGAATTAGCTATCTGGATAATTCCAAAGAATCAACAAAAAGTGTCCTAAAACTAATAAGCAATTATAGCAGGGTTGCAGGATGCAAGGTCAATATAAAAAAGTAAATCACTTTCCTATATACTAGCAATGGACAATTGGGATTCTATATGAAATCCACAATACCATTTCATTAGTACTAAGGAAGAAAGGAAAAAAAGAAGGAAGGAATGGAGGGACGGAGGGAGGGAGGGAGGAAGGAAGGGAGAGAAAAGACTCAAGGTATAAATCTAAAGAATATGTACAGAAACTATATGCATAAATTTATAAAATTCAGATGGAGAAATCAAAGAAAAGCTGAGTAAATGGAGATATTATGTGTTCATGATTGGAAGACTCAATATTGTCAAATGTCCATTCTACCCAACTTCATCTATAGATTTAATAATATTAACTGTAAAAATTCCAGCAAGCTTATTTCATGGATACTAACAAAATGATTCTAAAGTTTATATAGAAAGGCAAAAGATCCAGAATAGCCTACACAACTCTAAAAATGAATAAAGTTTGAGGACTCTCACTATGCCACTTCAAGACTTACTACAAAACTATCGTAATCAAGACAATGTATGTAGTATTGGAGAAAGAAATGACAAATATATACATGGAATAGAATAGAGAGCCCAGTGATAGATTCACAAAAATGTATTCAACCGATCTCTGACAAAGGAGCAAAGATAGTCTTTCAACAGGTGTTGTGGAACAACTAAACATCCACATAAAAAAAAAATCTAGACATAGACCTTACACATTTCACAGATATGAACTCAAAATGGATAATAGACCCATATCTAAGCAGTAAAACTAGAAGACAGTATAAAATCTAGGTGACTTCATGTTTGGTGATGAAGTTTTTAAAAAAAACATGACCCAAGATATAATTTGGACTTCATTAAAGTGAAAACATTCTGCTTTGATTAAAAGAAACACTACTGAGAGAATGAAAAGGAAAGCTATATAGACCAAAATAAAATACTTGCAAAATGCATATCTGATAAAGAACTTTTATCCAAAATATACAAAAAATTCTCAAAACTTAATAATAAAACATGTATTCATACTCTTATCCAAAGGGAGATGACCTAAGGTTATCTTCTCAATCAATTCTTACTATAGTTTTCATATTCTGCCAGCCTAGGATTAAAGGACAAACATGCCTATTCTACTGTACGTGGGGAAAAGTACAAAATAAGAACCTCTATTTCCATAAGGGGAGCATGGGAAACAATATGCAGTGTTCCCTGGTCCATAGTTCATGTCCTATTAGTGGACAATATTGGTTCAACTAATTGCCTTTGCTACAAGGTAGTGCTCTGGCCCTGAACTCCTATCCACACAAAGTGGTTTAACAAACTGTATGGCTTCCAGAAGGGAAATTTATACAAGCTCTTACTACTTTATGTTGACATGAGTTCTCCCATTGAAGACAGTCTGTTGAGACTATTTATCAATGTGACATGTCAAGCAATTCTAGCATTATATCATTTTTTAATTTCTTTTATTATTTTATTATGTTATGTTAATCACCATACATTACATCATTAGTTTTTGATGTAGTGTTCCATGATTCATTGTTTACATATAACACCCAGTGCTCCATTCAGTACGTGCCCTCTTTAATACCCATCATCAGGCTAACCCATCCCCCCACCCCTCTCCCCTCTAGAACCCTCAGTTTGTTTCTCAGAGTCCATAGTCTCTCATGGTTTGTCTCCCCCTCCGATTTCCCCCCTTAATTTTTCCCTTCCTGCTATCTTCTTCTTCTTTTTTTTTTTTTCCTTTAACATATAATGTATTATTTGTTTCAGAGGTACAGGTCTATGATTCAATAGTCTTACACGATTCACAGTGCTCACCATAGCACATACCCTCCCCAATGTCTATCACCCAGCCACCCCATCCCTCCCACCCCCCACCACTCCAGCAACCCTCAGTTTGTTTCCTGAGATTAAGAATTCCTCATATCAGTGAGGTCATATGATACATGTCTTTCTCTGATTGACTTATTTCACTCAGCATAATACCCTCCAGTTCCATCCATGTTGTTGCAAATGGCAAGATTTCATTCCTTGTGATGGCTGCATAATATTCCATTGTATATATACACCACATCTTCTTTAACCATTCATCTGTCGATGGACATCTTGGCTCTCTCCATAGTTTGGCTATTGTGGACATTGCTGCTATAAACATTGGGTTGCACATACCCCTTTGGATCACTACATTTGTATCTTTGGGGTAAATACCCAGTAGTGCAATTGCTGGATCATATGGTAGCTCTATTTTCAACTTTTTGAGGAACCTCCATACTGTTTTCCAGAGTGGCTGCACCAGCTTGCATTCCCACCAACGGTATAGGAAGGTTCCCCTTTCTCCGCATCCCCGCCAACATTTGTCGTTTCCTGACTTGCTAATTTTAGCCATTCTGACTGGTGTGAGGTGGTATCTCATTGAGGTTTTGGTTTGGATTTCCCTGATGTCGAGCGATGTTGAGCACTTTTTCATGTGTCTGTTGGCCATTTGGATGTCTTCTTTGGAAAAATGTCTGTTCATGTCTTCTGCCCATTTCTTGATTGGATCATTTGTTCTTTGGGTGTTGAGTTTGATGAGTTCTTTATAGATTTTGGATACTAGCCCTTTATCTGATATGTCATTTGCAAAAATAAATAAATAGAGAAGCTGAAAAAAAGAGAGATAAACAACTACTGGATCACAAGGGCAGAATTCAAGAGATAAGTGATACCATAAGATGAAACAATATTAGAATAATTGGGATCCCAGAAGAAGAAGAAAGAGAGAGAGGGGCAAAAGGTATATTGGAGCAAATTATAGCGGAGAACTTCCCTAATTTGGGGAAGGAAACAGGCATCAAAATCCAGGAGGCACAGAGAACCCCCCTCAAAATCAATAAAAATAGGTCAATACCCTGACATCTAGTAGTAAAACTTACGAGTCTCAGAGACAAAGAGAAAATCCTGAAAGCAGCTCGGGAGAAGAGCTATGTAACCTACAATGGTAGAAACATTAGATTGGCAACAGACGTCTCCACAGAGACCTGGCAGGCCAGAAAGGACTGGCAGGATATATTCAGAGCACAAAATGAGAAAAATGTGCAGCCAAGAATACTATATCCAGCTAGGCTGTCATTGAAAATAGAAGGAGAGATAAAAAGCTTCCAGGACAAACAAAAACTAAAGGAATTTGCAAACACGAAACCAGCCCTACAAGAAATATTGAAAGGGGTCCTCTAAACAAAGAGAAAACCTAAAAGTAACATAGACCAGAAAGGAACACAGACAATATACAGTAACAGTCACTTTACAGGCAATACAATGGCACTAAATTCAAAACTTTCAATAGTTAGCCTGAATGTAAATGGGCTAAATGCCCCAATCAAAAGACACAGGCTATCAGATTGGATAAAAAAACAAGACCCATCGATATGCTGTCTGCAAGAGACTCATTTTAGACCCAAAGACACCCCCAGATTGAAAGTGAGGGGGTGGAAAACCATTTACCATGCTAATGAACACCAAAAGAAAGTTGCAGTGGCAATCCTTACATTGGACAAATTAGATTTTAAACCAAAGACTGTAATAAGAAATGAGGAAGGACACTATATCGTACTTAAAGGGTCTATCCAACAAGAAGATCTAACAATTGTAAATATCTATGCCCCTAACATGGGAGCAGCCAATTATATAAGCCAATTAATAACAAAAGCAAAGAAACACATCAACAACTTTAGTTGGGGGGGACTTTAACACCCCCCTCACTGAAATGGACAGATCATCTAAGCAAAAGATCAACAAGGAAATAAAGACTTTAAATGACACACTGGACCAAATGGACTTCACAGATATATTCAGAACATTCCAACCCAAAGCAACAGAATACACATTCATCTCTAGTGCCCGTGGAACATTCTCGAGAACAGATCACATCCTAGGTCACAAATCAGGTCTCAACCGGCACCAAAAGACTGGGATCATTCCCTACATATTTTCCCCAATATTACCCCAATGCTTTGAAACTAGAACTCAATCACAAGAGGAAAGTCAGAAAGAACTCAAATACATGGAGGCTAAAGAGCATCCTACTAAAGAATGAATGGGTCAACCAGGAAATTAAAGAAGAATTAAAAAAATTCATGGAAACAAATGAAAATGAAAACACAACTGTTCAAAATCTTTGGGATGTAGCAAAGGCAGTCCTGAGAGGAAAGTATATAGCAATACAAGCCTTTCTCAAGAAACAAGAAAGGTCTCAAATACACAACCTAATCCTACACCTAAAGGAGCTGGAGAGAGAACAGCAAATAAAGCCTAAACCCAGCAGAAGAAGAGAAATAATAAAGATCAGAGCAGAAATCAATGAAATAGAAACCAAAAGGACAGTAGAACAGATCAATGAAACTAGGAGCTGGTTCTTTGAAAGAATTAATAAGATTGATAAGCCCCTGGCCAGACTTATCAAAAAGAAAAGAGAAATGACCCAAATAAATAAAATCATGAATGAAAGAGGAGAGATCACAACCAACACCAAAGAAATACAAACAGTTATAAGAACATATTATGAGCAACTCTATGCCAGCAAATGAGATAATCTGGAAGAAATGGATGCATTCCTAGAGATGTATCAACTACCAAAACTGAACCAGGAAGAAATAGAAAACCTGAACAGACCTATAACCACTAAGGAAATTGAAGCAGTCATCAAAAATCTCCCAACAAACAAGAGCCCAGGGCCAGATGGCTTCCCAGGGGAATTCTACCAAACATTTAAAGAAGAATGAATACCTATTCTTCTGAAACTGTTCCAAAAAATAGAAAACTTCCAAGCTCATTTAATGAGGCCTCCATTACCTTGATCCCCAAATCAGACAAAGATCCCATCAAAAAGGAGAACTAGAGACCAATATCCCTGATGAACATGGATGCAAAAATTCTCACCAAAATACTAGCCAATAGGATCCAACAGTACCTTAAAGGATCATTCACCATGACCAAGTGGGATTTATTCCTGGGCTGCAAGGTTGGTTCAACATCCGCAAATCAATCAATGTGATACAATACATTAATAAAAGAAAGAACAAGAACCATATGATCCTCTCAATAGATGCAGAAAAAGCATTTGACAAAGTACAGCATCCTTTCTTGATCAAAACTCTTCAGAGTATAGGGATAGACGGTACATACCTCAATATCATAAAAGCCATCTAGGAAAAACCCACAGCGAATATCATTCTCAACGGGGAAAAACTGAGAGCTTTCTCCCTAAGGTCAGGAACATGGCAGGGACGTCCACTATCACCACTGCTATTCAACATAGTTTTAGAAGTCCTAGCAACAGCAGTCAGACAACAAAAAGAAATAAAAGGTATTCAAATCGGCAACGAAGAAGTCAAACTCTCTCTTTTCGCAGATGACATGGTACTTTATGTGGAAAACCCAAAAGACTCCACCCCAAAACTGCTAGAACTCATACAGGAATTCAGTCAAGTGGCAGGATATAAAATCAATGCACAGAAATCAGTGGCATTTCTATACACCAACAACAAGACAGAAGAAAGAGAAATTAAGGAGTCGATCCTATTTACAATTGCACCCAAACCATAAGATACCTAGGAATAAATCTAACCAAAGAGGCAAAGAATCTGTACTCAGAAAACTATAAAATACTCATGAAAGAAATTGAGGAAGACACAAAGAAATTGAAAAAAGTTCCATGCTCATGGATTGGAAGAACAAATATTGTGAACATGTCAATGCTACCTAGAGCAATCTACACATTCAATGCAATCCCTATCAAAATACCATCGACTTTTTTCAAAGAAATGGAACAAATAATCCTAAAATTTGTATGGAACCAGAAAAGACCCCGAATAGCCAGAGGAGTGTTGAAAAAGAAAAGCAAAGCTGGTGACATCACAATTCTGGACTTCAAGGTCTATTACAAAGCTGTCATCATCAAGACCGTATGGTACTGGCACAAAAACAGACACATAGATCAAGGGAACAGAATAGAGAGCCCAGAAATGAAGCCCCAACTCTATGGTCAACTCATCTTCAACAAAGAAGGAAAGAATGTCCAGTGGAAAAAAGACAGTCTCTTCAACAAATGGTGTTGGGAAAATTGGTCAGCCACATGCAGAAGAATAAAACTGGACCATTTCCTTACACCACACACAAAAATAGACTCAAAATGGTTGAAAGACCTACATGTGAGACAGGAGTCCATCAAAATCCTAGAGGAGAACACAGGCAGCAACCTCTTCGACCTCAGCCGCAGCAACTTCTTCCTAGAAACATCACCAAAGGCAAGGGAAGCTAGGCAAAAATGAACTATTGGGACTTCATCAAGATAAAAAGCTTTTGCACAGCAAAGGAAATAGTCAACAAAACCAAAAGACAACCGAGAGAATGGGAGAAGATACTTGCAAATGACATATCAGATAAAGGGCTAGTATCCAATATCTATAAAGAACTTCTTAAAGTCAACACCCAAAGAACAAAGAATCCAATCAAGAAATGGGCAGAAGACATGAACAGACATTTTTCCAAAGAAGACATCCAAATGGCCAACAGATACATGAAAAAGTGCTCAACATCGCTCGGCATCAGGGAAATCCAAACCAAAACCTCAATGAGATACCACCTCACACCAGTCAGAATGGCTAAAATTAACAAGTCAGGAAATGACAAATGGTGGCGGGGATGCGGAGAAAGGGGAACCCTCCTACACTGTTGGTGGGAATGCAAGCTGGTGCGGCCACTCTGGAAAACAGTATGGAGGTTCCTCAAAAAGTTGAAAATAGAGCTACCATACGATCCAGCAATTGCACTACTGGGTATTTACCCCAAAGATACAAATGTAGTGATCCGAAGGGGTACGTGCACCCCGATGTTTATAGCAGCAATGTCCACAATAGCCAAACTGTGGAAAGAGCCAAGATGTCCATCAACAGATGAATGGATAAAGAAGATGTGGTGTATATATATATATATATATATATATATATATATATATACACAATGGAATATTATGCAGCTATCAAAAAAAACAAAATCTTGCCATTTGCAATGACATGGATGGAACTAGAGGGTATTATGCTAAGTGAAATAAGTCAATCAGAGAAAGACATATATCATATGACCTTACTGATATGAGGAATTCTTAATCTCAGGAAACAAACTGAGGGTTACTGGAGTGGTGGGGGGTGGGAGGGATGGGGTGGCTGGGTGATAGACATTGGGGAGAGTATGTGCTATGGTGAGCGCTGTGAATTGTGTAAGACTGTTGAATCATAGACCTGTACCTCTGAAACAAATAATACATTATATGTTAAAAAAAAAAAAAAAACAAGAAGATAGTAGGAAGGGAAAAATGAAGGGGAGCAAATTGGTGGGGGAGACGAACCATGAGAGACTATAGACTCTGAGAAACAAACTGAGGGTTCTAGAGGGGAGAGGGGTGGGGGGATGGGTTAGCCTGGTGATGGGTATTAAAGAGGGCACATATTGAATGGAGCCCTGGGTTTTATATGTAAACAATGAATCACGGAGCACTACATCAAAAACTAATGATGTAATGTGTGGTGATTAACATAACATAATAAAATAAAATTAAAAAAAAGAAGTAAAAATACTGAAACATTGAAATCTTGTTTTCACTTCATAATCTTATTCTCTTGTTTGTCCTTTCATAGGTAATTTTTATTGTGAGTTGGTCTGTGGCCTTCCTATTCAATTTTTTAAACTTTTACCACATATGCATGTATATATATGATACCATGATTTCCTATTTTTAAACTTTATATAAACTACATGCTGAACATATTATTAATCTATCTGCTTTGTTATTAATTAATTAATTTAGAAAGAGAGAGCGAGCCTGCATGCATGAGCAGGGAAGTGGGGGAGGGAGGGAGTGAGAGGGTCGTGAGGAGGGCAGAGGGAGAGGGAAAGGAAGAGAATCTTAAGCAGGCTCCATTCCCAGCACAGAGCCTGACATAGGCTCTATCTCAAGACCCTGAGATCATGACCTGAGCTGAAATCAAGAGCTGGACACTTAACTGAGCCACCCAGGTGCCCTTATTTCCTTTATTTTTAAACATTATGTGTCTAAGATTTATCCATATGGATACGTGCAGATGTATCAAGTACCATTGAATTGAAGTGGTTAATTCTAGTGTTTGATTACAGAAGATCTATCCTCTTGGTGGTAGAATTTTCCATCGATTGGGTTTTTTTCTTGTTAGAACTGTAAAAATATAAACTGAGATGTATTTAAATTTTTAAGAGTTTATTTGAGCAAAAATCAATTCAAATTGGGCAGCATCCCAAAAGCAGACTTTAATAAGCAGAAGGGAGCATGAACAAGGAAGTTACATGATGTGGAAGTTATATGATGGTTATTGCAGTTACGTTCCTGCAGGGGACCACAGAGGTCTATCAGGCATTTTACCTATCTAGCTCTGATCAGGTGATTCCTGATTGACTTGGTTTAAGATTCCATTTCTGGAAGTGCCAAAACGATAATTAAGTTAAATGTCAGTTTGGTGACATGGGGCTTAGCATAAGCGACTTCATTTTGGATTGTTGTCTTGTTAAGAATTCCCTCTTTTGACCACACTCTCAGCTTAACTGAGAGATGTGATTAAAAAAAATAATAATAAGAGGTAAGTGCTACTCCCAGCTACCGCTGTAGAGTTCTTGCAGCTTTTGCTGAAATCTGTGTGTGGCATTCACAGGTCACAGCATCGGGTTCACATTCTTTAAGTTCTTTATTGCTTTTCTGACATTCTCCTCTTAGGGAGATCATTTGCTTCATAGTTAGCAGCTACGAACAAGCATGTAAAGCTTTTGAGAAAAAAAAGTTTGCCAGAGAGACTGCTATGATTATTAGAAGCAGGATAATAACCAATGTCCAGGGTGCATTTTGGAGCCATAGTCCCCCAAACCCAAAGTAATCAGAATCAAATATGTCAAAGAAAGGGCCCACTGAAGGAGTCATTTTCTTAAGCCAAGCGTCTTATTCACTGATCCTATATACCTGAGTCTCCACTTCTCCCAAAGTTTCCATCCAAGTAGTTGGCACCTGGTGTTGACTGTAGTGCAAATACCTCATTGGTCAGCTACAAGATAATCAAGGACTATCCTATTATCAAGAACAGCTTTGGCCAGAGGGTTAAGGGACTTCCGTCAGGCAGCTATTGCTTTCTTTAGCAGCAGATTCTGTAAGATCTTCCAGAGTTAAGGAGATGTTCCCGATCATAGCCTCATTTGCACTTACTTTCAGCCAGGGCAGTAGGCATCTGACACAGGAAGCAAATTTTGAATTATGAATGTTTCCTTGTAATTCTGGTTTGAGTAAGTGGCTTGGGACTGGAAAGATGACAGCTATGTAGGCCAGTAAAATGTAAGGAACTGTAGACCACACAGGAGGTTTTTTTTCTGGTTAC
The DNA here is from genome assembly GCF_004348235.1 of Phoca vitulina. Lineage (NCBI taxonomy): Eukaryota > Metazoa > Chordata > Mammalia > Carnivora > Phocidae > Phoca > Phoca vitulina. The sequence continues at coordinate 10,856,003 of NW_022589735.1, read as the reverse complement.
CCTTGCCTTGTGTCCTTTTTTTGAAGAGCCTGGGTGCAAGGTTCCCAGGGTTGAGGTTGTTAACCAGAAACAAGGAAACAGACCCCCAGGGGTTAGGAAGCCTGACACGAAAGAGAGTGGGCTGAGTTTGCTCCAGAGGAAGTGAGGCACTGGAAATCAGGGAGAAGTGTGTGATGGGCAGAACTGACAGATATGTGAACAGTAGCATTATCTTTCCAGACCAGAGTAAGGAAAAAGGTGGACAAAAGAATTATAAAGATCCTTGTGGAAGAACAATGAGGGAAAGGATGGTCAGAGAACAAAGGAGGAATAGAAAAATTCATCTGATCTGACTTTTTGGGAGAAAGCAGTCTACCTGGATGTTGGCTACCTTGTTTGCATGTCAATTTGATTTTGAGATCTCAGCATCTGCACAGGACCAGGTGTCAGGTGGGGCCTTATTCAATAGTGAGATGTGCACTTAGGTACTGACACTGTCTTATTCGGCAGCAGTGTCAGTGGTCAAGTGTACTCGGAAGGGTGCTTCCCATGATTCTCACTATTACCAAAAGCATCAGAATAAAACAGTAACTGTAAATGACAAAAGACTTAAAAATGCTGATGGTAAAAGATCTGATGAGAATTTATTTGATAAGGAAACGTTGTTACTTCTGTAGCATACAATAATTTAGGATAATAAGTGGGCAGTGAGAGTACTGACAAATTTCCGGAAACTTCAAACAATTTCTGGAATACCTAAATTAGTAATATACATCCGTACACGACACAAGAAAGTTTATCATCACTTATTTGACAATGCTTCCCATGTAACTTAACATAGCAAATAAACCTAATTAGTTTAACATCTCTCTTTTACAAGGCGAGAGCTAAGTTCTCTGAGATTTTCCAGAGACAATGGGAAATCTCAGTTTGTGGGAAAAAGACTCCACTTAGAATTTAATCTTGAGAAAAAGTTAAAGGGTTTGAACATTTGATTAAATACAATCACATGTCATTATGAAATAATACTTATCTATTTAACCAAAGGGAGAAGAGAAGATGTTAAAGGCAAATAGAGAAGGTTATATAGTTGTAAACAAAAGTTAGCTCCTGTAATATTGGAAAGACTAGGTTTTCTTCAGTAGTCAAAGACCTGATAAAGACAACATGAAGCATAGCATATTATTTTGGTAAGACACAAAATATTTGCTATCTAGGCTTATAATTTAAAAGGTAAAAAACCAAAACCCTTTGTTTATAATTTAAGAGCGGATCAATAATGCAAGAAAAATTAGTCCTTTCTTTCTTTCTTTTTTTTTTTTAAGTAGGCTCCACGCCCAGTGTGGAGCCCAACGCGGGGCTTGAACTCACAAGCTTGAGATCAAGACCTGAGTTGAGATGAAGAGTTGGACACTTAACCTACTGAGCCACCCAGGCGCCCCAACTTGGTTCTTTTCAAAGAGTGAAAAGCAAAATCTAACTTTGCACCAGCATACTTTTGATGTTAAAACTCATCTTTTAAAAACATACAAGTCCAGGGTGCCTGGGTGGCTCAGTCCGCTAAGCATCAGACTCTTAGTTTTGGCTTAGGTCACAATCTCAGGCTTCCACGTTGGGCCTCAGGCTCCACACTCAGCACTGAGTCCTCTTAAGATTCTCTCTCTCCCTCTGCTCCTCCCCCTGCTAGTGGCTCTCGTGCTCTCTCTCAAATAAAATCTTAAAAAAATAAAAGTATACAAATCCATTCCAATCTTAGCCACACATAAAATTATTTTCCCAAGATTACGCTTTGACAAACCTACATTTTAACATCCATTTATATACGTGTATATTCTTCTTTACATCAACATACAGAGAAGATATTCAATCAGATGGAAATAAAGTTTCCTGTGTTCTAGATTTAGAGTATGTGTCTTTGGAATGTCTTAGTAAATCCTTCCACAAAGGCTTTAGAATATTTTTCTTTCTCTTTGGGTACATAGTTCCATTTTAGCTGAGGGGAGAAGGCCTTTAAAAAAGTCCCTATCAGACTCTGAATGTCAGCTTCCAATTTGGCCAACTGCTGACCTTAGAGCTACATTTTTAAAAAAATTCTTTTGAATATATTGTTAGGCTTCAATCTAGACAAAAGTAAATATTCCTGGCAGTATCGGACAATCCGATGGACACATGAGGCATCCCCAAAGAGGTGCAAAAAATACTACCCTCCCAAGATACAGAGGCGTTCCCAAAGAGAACCAAAATACCTCGAGAACTGCTCTGAGAGCTGGCAACGGTGGGTAGGACCCTAGTCACAAATGGAACGCAACTGGCATTTCTGTCAGGCCACCGCTAGCTGCACATGGGGTGCAACAAACATTTCTGTCCAGCCACATTTGGGGGCCCCCCCAACGTGATGGTTGAGCTGTCTGCACACACAAAAACCTGCATGATGCAGTCAGGCGGAAAACCACGTCAAGTTCTCAAGACACAAAGTGCGACAAACAAGAAGGCAATAGCTGTCCCTGGGAGAGAAAGAATCAACCTCCAATGGGACCCAAAGCAAATCCACGTGTCACAATTCTAAGATCTAATCCTTACAAATATTTTTGCCTGCCAATCTGAAAGAAAGATGAGGTGAAATTTTACCCCCCCTCCCTTTTTTAAAGATTTTATTTATTTGACAGAGAGAGAGCACAAGCAGGGCGAGCCGCAGGCAGAGGGAGAGAGAGAAGCAGGCTCCCCGCTGAGTTGAGATGGGGGAGTGCCGCAGGGAGCCCGATGCGGGACTCGATCCCAGGATACTGGGATCATGACCTGAGCTGAAGGCAGACGTTCACCGACTGAGCCACCCAGGGGCCCTTACCGGTGTCCAGGCCGGCCCCAGTGCTTCCTCAGATCCGGTCCGGTTTCCAGGCCGGCCCCAGTGCTTGCGCAGATCCGGTCCGGTTTCCAGGCCGGCCCCAGTGCTTGCGCAGATCCGGTCCGGTTTCCAGGCCGGCCCCAGTGCTTCCTCAGATCCGGTCCGGTTTCCAGGCCGGCCCCAGTGCTTCCGCAGATTTGGTCCAGTTTCCACATTGGACCCAGTCCTGTTTTCAAGTCAGACTCAGTCGGACTCCTGCCAGTTTTCAAATCCAGCCCAGAAAACGAAGTGCTCAAATAAAGTCTGAAATCTCCTAATGCAAAAGCTGCGAAGCCGGGATCTGAGAGAGACTCATCCAGGGCCTCCAAAGGTTCGGAGAAAACCGTGAGCTCACAGACACAACAGGTACGTTCGTCTGGTTGCTCATTGCTCCGGGGGTCATTGGGGGTGTCCTTCAGTTCCACCTTCTGAAGCCAGAGTTGTTAAAAGCAAAACTGAGATGTATTAGATTTTTTAAGAGCTTATTTGAGCAAAAATGAATTTGAATCAAGCAGCATCCAACCTAGCGGATAGACGAAGCTCCAAGGATATGTACAAAATGCAAGACTTGTAGGCAGACAGGAAAGGAGCGAGAAGTTATAGGGGGCAAGAAGGCAGGTTGGTTATTGCATGGTTGCTTTCCTTTAGGGGATGGCAGGGGTCCGTCAGGCAGATTACCTAGCTGGTGCTGATGAGGTGATTCCTGATTGACTGGTTTAAGATTTCATTTCAGGAAGAGCTAAAACTATAATTAGGTCTCAGTTTGGTGACATGGGGTTTATCATAAACTGTTCAATTTTGGGCCTGTTGCCTTGTATTTAACAGAATTACAGCTGCCCTAATAATGACAATGGCTAAAATTTGGGTCCTTAGTCTGCGCCAAGCATTATACTAAGAGTTACACAAATGGTTAACACATTTTTATCCTCACAACGATCCCCAAGGTATGGGTGTTTCTATTATTTCTATTTTCTTTTTTTAAAAAAATATTTTATCTATTTATTTGAGAGAGAGAGAGAGCACATGAGAGCGGGAGGGTCAGAGGGAGAAGCAGACTGCCCGCTGAGCAGGGAGCCCGATGCGGGACTCAATCTTGGGACTCCAGGATCATGACCTGAGCCGAAAGCAGTCGCTTAACCAACTGAGCCACCCAGGCGCCCTATTATTTCCATTTTCTGAGACAAGGAAACCCAGGCAAAGAGAGGATAAGTAATTGTCTGTGGTTACATAACTGACGGTAACAGAGCTAAGACTTGAGCCCAAAGGTCTGTCTCCAGAACAGGTACACTTAACTGCTGGGACAAATCTCTGTGTACCTGGGCAAGGTTTTGTAGCATAGATGCACAGAAATGAAATAGTTGGATCACAAGATGTGAGTATTTTATTATTTTTTGTGTCATTATTCCAGTTTATATATTCCCACCAGCACTAAATGAGTGTTTTAGGTTCCACTCTCTCTCCTCATGCAGAGTTTACAATATTATGCATAATCTAAACTAGTCGTCAGTACTTGCTGACCATCTGAAGCCTAGGAGGTCTTTGTCTTCAGCTCCACTTAGAACACTGAGTTTTCTTTTGTTGTCGCTCTAGTATCTTTTTTGAACATGGCTATCTTATTTTTCTCTTTTGTACTTAATTGTTACATGTTTGGGTAGAGAGCATTCTCAAAACATGAACTTTTGGAACCACCTGGACTTTCAGTTCTGTTCATCTTCTGCTATAACCACCAAATATTTCTTAAAACCCTTCTCCTTTTTTCCATGACCAAAGATTCAACGTGTATGTGTTGATCATCTTTTTGATCAACAAGACACTGAGCTAGATACAGGCCGTACAAAAACAAATAAGGCAGAATTCCTCTGTCTGAAGACCTTACAAAGGAATTAGTCTTATAAACAACTAATTATAATGGAATGTGATAAGTACTAGGATGGAAGTATAATCGGATGCTATGAGAATATACATGACAAAGTATTTATTTTTGCTTTAGGTGGGGCTTGGGATGGTGACATATATGCTGGGAATTGAACATGAGTAGGGTTTTCTTAAACTCTGTGGAAAAAGTGAAGGTATTTAGCAAAAGGAGGAATATAAACAATTACTTGAAGGCCGGAAAGTTCATAACATTTTCAAGAATCAGCAAGTTGGACAGTTCATGCAGTGGATGCTGGGAATTGGGAAGAGAAATTACAGCATATAAAGCTGAGAAGCCAAGTTGGCCAAAATGTTGGAAGCGGTTGCCTGGGGTGGCAACTGAGAGAAGGGAGAAGAGATCACAACTCACTACCACCTCCCCGATTTGACTTTTACTGATTTTGTATACAGTCTAATTTTACATGTCACTTTTCCCTTAAAGATTTTTTACCACCACAACTCTTAATAATTTATACCACTTTTTAGACAATGACTCCTTTTTTCCCAGTATAATGACTTTTCCCCTTAAAGTCCACTAAATAAGCATACTAAACAAAGTTATATTTTCAACATTACTGTTTCAAGTACAGGCATGCTTACAAATTTATTTTATACAATAGTTTCTAGTCAAAGAATATTACATGGAACAAATTTGAAATGCATGCTAAGTTTGGATGAACACAGATGCGCTGCTTTGCCTGTGGATGCCAAGCAAGAGGAATAACGCTGTATTCTCTTTACTTCTCCTCCTTCTTGTGTATATAAACTGTTGTCTCATGCTTTAAAGCACGTAGTTTTCTACCCAAAGTCTCCAGTCTTTTCTATTTATGTCAAAGCCTTCCATATCAGGCAGTTATTTTAGAGTTTAAGTCTCAAAGGAAAGAGAATTGTCAAGCCCATATGATTTTGATATTGAATGCCTGCCCAGTATTCAAACACTTGACTTTCTACCACCCTTCAAAGAATGATACTTCACTCTTCCTCCTCTAGCCATCATAAATCTTTTTCCTTTGAAAATATAATAAAACTTCATTATGTTACTTCATATGTGCAAATAGTATTCAGTTTCAAATCGATTATTTGTTATTAACATGTTTTTTTATTGAGTTGATGTATTATCTGAGAAACATGTCAGTTTATTAGATTGATATGGACCCTTCCATATTTAACTTAGGAGCATTATTTTTAGGAATACATTAAAGTCATTACAGAAGGAATAGATGAATTTGGATTCCCTATATGACCTCATTTGTAAGAGCAAAACTAATTAAAAAAAAAATTCCATTCTACTGGAATTCAGTCTACTTCTGTAGATTCACAAGATTATGCCTGTTGTATCTAATTCCAAGAACAGAATTCAGTTCTGACCCCTGAAGCAAAAGAAGATAATTTATTGAAAAAAAATTATTGTGTTAGTTATTTCACCAAAGGATGTGCCAAAAAACAGTCTGGAAGGGTAAGAGTGAGGGCTGTCGGGGGTCCCAGGAGCCAGAGATCTAGGACTATCTTTTCTTATCTGTGCTGGCACTCTTCTCCGTCTCGTTCCTATCTATCCCTGCCTCACATTCCAATTCCAAGGACATATATCTAATTGGCATGGACTGGGTTGTTCCTATACTTCAGTGAGTACTTTGAATGGGAAACAGTTTCTCAAAGTAGGTTCTTTTTATTTTTTTATTTTATTTTTTTTTAAAGATTTTATTTATTTATTCATGAGAGACACAGAGAGAGAGAGAGGCAGAGGGAGAAGCAGGCTCCCAAGGAGCAGGGAGCCCGATGTGGGACTCGATCCCAGGACCCTGGGATCATGACCTGAGCCGAAGGCAGACGCTTAACCATCTGAGCCACCCAGGCGCCCAAAAGTAGGTTCTTTTTAATAATTAACTATAGAAATGAGGTGAGTGTTCTCAATATAGGAGAAACAACAGATACCCACCAGATTCTAACAATAGTCTACCAGTCTACCCACACATACACACATACACACACACACACACACACACACACCTGTTTCCCTCTATATTATGAAAAATTTTAAATACCCTCAGTTGACATAGCAAATCTGTCTCAAACAGAATGTAGTCTCAGCACCATGGAGTAGATTAACCGAATGATAACCATTTAGTGCTTTCAGCTTCAGGTCTAGAATCTATGGATTTTATGTCAGCCTTGTTTCTGCAGCTACTCATAAAGCCTTACCAGCTGTTTATGCCTTCCCTGCACAACCCTTTGTACGTGTTGTTGTTGTTGTCCTTGTTGTTTTCCTAAATATGTCTCTAATAGTGATGGCCTTCTGGTAACAATCACATGGGACATAAATATTATTAGCCTTGGTCAATTCTGAGAGCTCCATTTGGGAAAACCATTACCAGTGCCTGTGATTCCGCATGGAAACATCTCAGATTATCTTTCTTTAAAAAAATAGCAGATAAGAAGAGGTGTAATTCAAAATACCATCCATTGGAAGCACTGTCTTTCTCCCCTGTCTTTTAGGTCCACAAACAAGTAGGACTATAATTCAGTAGCAATCTATACTAGCTGTTTTAGAGGAGCATGGAGAACCATCTTAAAACCAAACCAGTTTTTCATCCTCAATCATCCGGTTGAAAGGAGTTGCTAGCCAATCTACAGATACAGATTTAGGAAGAAGTGCATTTAAGTTACTGACATGACATAAATCTCTCAGATTCTTCCATGTGGCTGCCTACTGGCTATTCACCAAAATCATCATTCTTTTATTCTTCTTGGAATTATTTCTAGGCTATACCTAGCAGCTTCCTTTCTAGTGAAGTGTGACCATACGACTGAGTTCTAGCTCATGGAATGTAGGTAGAAATGGTCACTACCATTTCAGGCCGAGACATTTAAAAAGCCTTGGGCTTCTTTTACAGTTTTTGTTTATCTTCCCTGATACATCCCTGTAGATATAGAGGATTACAGTGCTCTAGGGAATGGCAGAGATTGAAGAGGCAAAGATTCTGGATCTCTGAACCACTGTGTAGATGAATGCTGCCAGCCAGAAACACCCATATTGGGACTGTCACATGAGGGAGAAATCGATATCTATTCGGTTAAATGCCCGAAGCTCTATTGTAGAAGTTAGTATTAGTTCCTGGGTTGAGGAACACTAATCTTGCATTTGGCTCTTCCTACTATAATGGCCTTCATATCAAGGGTCAGTAAACTAGCGTAGGGATTCTGCTAATGGACAAAGATGTCCATCCAGGTATACACCAATAAGCTGGGAAAATAGTCACTGGAAAGTTTTGTTGTTCCACTGGCCTTGGCAGGTACTCCGTTTTGGCACTTGATCCCACAAGCCTCATTCTATCAGACCACAGTGACTTTATGGCTTACTGGAACCTTGTAAGTTTAGCTATAACTCAGTATCCAATTCTGCCTAAAAGGTTTAGGTAATTCTCTTTCTTGTTTTTCACAATGAACATTACCTTATGTTGATTTGGAAGGCTGAGGGAAAGGACTGGAGAACATAATGGGGTATTAGGTGTTGCAGTGTACCCTTCCTTAACGTGTGTAATTTTGACTTTATTCAGGGTTCTGTAAGTGTGGGGAGCTGGCTCAGAGGCCATGACTGTAGTGTGGATAGCTCAGTTTAGTTTCTAGAATATTTTTGGTTGTACAGATCCAGTAAAACCATACTATCTGTTACTTGTATTTCTGTGGTTCTGTGATTAATAAACCTCAACTAGAGGTCTCTGTGTGTCTGGCATTCTTGGAACTTGCATGATCATGCTGACTCTCTTGTTTGCTATGAAAACCAGGGATAATATTCTGCTTGTACACGCTGGTGCTTTTAGTGGCCAGCATCCATCTTGATTCTTGGTGCCTGCATCCTATTGGTCATTAATGATTTTGAATGTATCCCCTGATAATAAAGATGCATGCTGTACTTCTGCCACCATCTGGGCTTGGCAGGTCGGAGTTCTTCCCATTCCTGTTGATATCAGCAAGCCCAATTATAAGGGTTGAGGGCTAGATGAGATTATGTGTATTTCAGAGGAGATATATCTGGGAAAAATAAAGTTACATATCTTACTCACATGGTTTTGACATATGAGAAATTTTTATCTACTATAATAATTTAAAATTAAAATCTGATTTAAAATATTTTAAACCAGATTATTCAACTAAATACAACTAATGAAAACTTTGTACTCCCGAGGCTCCCAGAAAGAAATATAAGATTGGCCATCATGGAAAAGCCACATTTTGCTAGTATTATTTGCACATGTTTTTGCAACTTTTAAAGATTCAGTAATTCAAATCTTATCTTTTCTGAATATTTGGAAAGAAGCTAATATTCCAGGAAGATGTTAACTCATTACTCTGCTACTTACCTCTGTGTACACATGTACCCTACTACAAGATGCAAGGGGAAAAGTTATAGATGCAACCGGAGATCCAGTAAAAAGGTTTTTAAATCATTCTTTTTCAGTTAAGTAAGGACTTTATCATGTGTTGAGAGTCAAAGAGTGGGGAACGAATGATGAGCTTGAGGATAGCGGTGAATCGTTGCAAGTTTACGATTAGATTTGGGGAATTAGGAATGGAATAGATGGTAAAATGACTATCAGTTAGTGATAACCCTTCTTTCTCACACAGCTGAGAGATAATGATCTTGACTGGCATTGGAGCCAAGCTACCATGCGGTCCAAGCTGCTTCTGCTGTACCATATTGCCTGCCACGGGTACCGTGGGCAGCTGTTTACATATCACTCCAAAGCTAGTTAGTCAATATAATAATGTTTGCTGCAGGTATTAGATGGATCTACAGTGGTGGAATCCAACTGGATATTCTGTTTAATTGATAGTCCAATTCTGAGTAATTAAGAAAAACGGTGAGGTGGTAGTTAATGCCCTGTGGTTGCAGTACTAATAGTAAAATGTAGTAGAAGCCTTCCTTAGATCTGAGAGTGAATAGCATGCACCAATACAACATGAAAAATCATACATTCTGTATGTTTTTCTCTAGTGCTGCATTTAGAGTGGAAGAAATGGGGGCGCCTAGGTGTCAGAGTAGGTTAAGCATCCAACTCTCGGTTTCGGCCCAGGTCGTGACCTCGGGGCCTGAGATCGAGCCCTGTGTTGGACTCTGCTCTCGGCGTGGAGTCTGCATGGGACTCTCTCCCTCTCCTTCTGCCCCTCCCCCCTCAGCACACGCACTCTCTCAAATAAATAAGTAAATCTTTAAAAAAAATGGAGTGGAAGAAATGGCATAACTTTGTCACATACTCAAAGGAGGGATAAAGATTCATTTTCTCAGTATTAAAAATTTTTTATGATTTTTAATCATCAGATTCTTAATGTAGAACAAACACTTAAAGACTTTGTACCTTATCATGGGCGTGACATTTTTGTCACTCAGTGTGGTAATTTGAAACCGTCATACAATATTACTTTACACAAGATTTTAACGAACCTCACTCTTTTGTTGAGACAATACCTGAACTAGAGAATCAACTATTTTTTTTTTCTCCAGTTCAGCTTGACACTACAGTGAAATCTGAATGGTTATCATTGTCTTTCCTTTTAAAAAGGGTTCATTTAGGGGCGCCTGGGTGGCTCAGTCGGTTAGGCGTTTGCCTTCAGCTCAGGTCATGATCCCAGGGTCCTGGAATCGAGCCCCACATCGGGCTCCCTGTTCCACGGGAAGCCTGCTTCTCCCTCTCCCACTCCCCCGTTTGTGTTTCCTCTCTCGCTGTGTCTCTGTCAAATAAATAAATAAATAAATCTTAAAAAAAAAAAAAAAGGGTTCATTTAAAGGGCCAAATATGGCATAGTCTTTGAAAATTCTCTTCAGGTTCAACTCCAGGCAGCTCAGATCTTTTTAAAAACTCCAGCCCTCACTGGGTCCCTTAAGAGTGATCAACCTAAGATCTGTAATATGAAACTTCTGTGTGAATTGTTCACTTCCCCCAGATGGGGCAAACCACAGTGTCTCTTAATGCACTAATGGTATCAAAATGCATAAACATCAGATGCAACTGCGTGCTCACATTTGATACCAATCTAGTATTATAATAAAGGAATTATAATGTAGGGCACTAGGGAAATCACAGTACATCCTCACATCCTGCTTACTACTGCTTGATGATTTTGTAAAGGCTTCTTTCAATCAAACTCCCTTCCCAGTCTTGAATAATAGGATCATAACAAAGAGATAAGACAGAAATTAGAATTTAGGACTCCCCAGTATTAATGACTAATGGATTTCCCATTTACCATTAAGCAATTTAACCATTGCTCATTGGCTCATGGGGAATATTACTTTACTTCTAGTCTTAAACAAAATATAGATAATAAAAATAATTTAGGAAACTTCTTTTTGGGATCTGCTCTTAACTCATATTAACACTCTTGGAAAGTTATGTAACTACTGGATTTTGAAAGACAAATGGAACTATTAACCACCATTTTTTAAAATTGAAAAATTCCAACTATGAGATTTGACTGTAAAAAAGTCTTCACAATGTTGTATTCAAATGCTTTCACTCATAATTTTCTTACATCAATATTTTGTATTAAATGAAAAAATTAACACCTATGTTTTCCTAAGAACACATCTTTCTTAATTGTTAAAAATTTTACAAAATTAAAATGTATGACTTAGAAGAGGCATACAGATGCACAATCTTCCAGATGCTCAAGGGTTTCACTTTTTTCCTCATAGTTTACAAAATGTAGAGGAGAGAAAATTGTTGTTTTAAAAATATACAGGGTTGTAGAATTTCTGTTGCTATAGTATTTCTACAACAATTGCAAAAGGGAACTCTAAACACTTCTTATCTCATCTCCTTAGTAAATGAAATGAATCCAGAATTCCGGCTGTCCTTTTGCATCTTATAACTTCTACCACATATATTTTAAGAATGAATTAACTCAGCACGATTAATATCGTTTCTGTTCCACATCTTTTAAGCTAAAGCCTACTGAAGAATTGACAGCTCTAAAAAATATTTTTCCCAAATTAGATACATTGATGAATGTACTTGATTCTAAGAAATGTTATCAGGGCTGTCAGTGAAAGTAGCTATCTTGTAAAATGGAATTTGGTGACGTATTCACACATGTTTCATATTGCACAATAACTTTCCTACTCAGACCTCAGAGAAAACACCCAACAGCCACTACAACTTTTCATTCCTACCTGAATTACAGAAGAGTTTTCAGAGAAGACAGGTTTGGAGGTCTTTGCATATTTGATTCAAATGTCCATTTCTCTTTTGACATAGTCTATGATTTTAGGCCTCAATTTTAAACAAACAAACAAACAAAACCATAGCATTCTAACACAATATTGAAATGTATGGGGACCCAGAGGATGACAAATGTGAATTTTCGGTTTCAAGAAAGCCAAAAAAAAAAAAAAAAAACAAGGAATTCTTCTGCAAAAAAGTTAAACTGAATGTTTGCATAGAAAGTTTACTACATATAACCTGTGGGTGTTGTAGGATGTCATAACTGCCCCTGGGCCAGATAAGCTCCATTCTTCTCAAAGATGGTAGAGGATTATTTCTTTAGTATCACTGACGAAATATAGTTTCAAAATGTAGGAGTCCTGTCTTCTATATTCAACAATATTTTTTCCTTATCAGTGTGCTGAACCCTACTTCTGGCTTTTTTTTTTTTTTTTTTTAAGTATAGAAGTACAACTTGAAGGCCATGGGTCCAAGACTGAGACTCTAAAAAGAAAAAAAACTGAAGAATATCTTATTGCCTACAGAGTGTGTCTACTTATGGAGGTGAAATAGCAATAGAAAAGCACCCACATTTATAAATCGTTCACTCCTTCAGAATCTGTTTATTGCTTATTGGGTATAAAGAGCCTGACATTGAGAAGCACGCAGTTGACTGCCTTGGGTGTACTGGTAGGAATTATAACTTGGTGACAGCCTTTATAGAGCTGCATACACTGCGCTAAGGTTTTGCCAACCAGAGAGGCTTCTGGCAGAGGCAATATCTGAGCTGTGGGTAGAAGGAGCAGATTTAGCTAGGGGAGTGAGCTTTTGGAGAGGAGGATATTCAAAGCACAGTCTCCTCCCCTCCTCTAGGCAAAGCCTCAAGCACAAGGCATTCCAAGGCAAGAAGTGTCAAAAATTACACTCAGTTGGCTGTAGAGAGCTAAGTTCTTTTTTTTTTTTAAGATTTTATTTTTTTATTTATTTGACAGAGAGAGACACAGCGAAAGAGGGAACACAAGCAGGGGGAGTGGGAGAGGGAGAAGCAGGCTTCCTGTGGAGCAGGGAGCCTGATGCCGGCTAGATCCCAGGACTCTCGGATGACCTGAGCTTGAAGGCAGATGCTTTAAGACTGAGCCACCCGGGCGCCCCTAGAGAGCTACTAAGTTCTTTGTGGCCTTGCAGATATGCTAAGATGTTTGGGCTTCTTCCTAAGTTAATGGATAGTCTTTGAATAATTTTAAACAGGAAAATGATGTGTTTGAGAAAAGTCATTTTGGTGTGTACTATTGGGGGGGGGCAGAGGGCTGCAGGGGCTCCTGCTTGCAATCTTTGTGTGATATGATGAGATTTTGCCCAAGGGGATGGACAGAAGTGGACAGCTTTGAGAGAATCGGCAACGAGGGGAGAGGTAGGAATCTAGGTGTATTCCATATGTTTACTTTGGGGGACCAGGCTGATGGTATTGCATATTACTAAGGGAGGGAGAGCAGGAGAAGGCAGGGGCTCACCAGGGATGCTGAAATAGAGATTGCATTTGGGTACCATGCTGCCTTACTGCACCTTCAAATGAATTCAGCCGAATCTGGCTGAGAGAGGCTAGCTGGCCAGGACCAAAGCTTTATTTCCGGTGCTCAATTTAGATTAGCAGAGGAAACTTGAATTATTGGCCTCTATGGAAGCCACTGACTCCAGAGGAGAAATTCTCCCTTCAGCAATGCTGGGCACTTGTCCATTTGGAACAAAAAATGCTGGAAGAGGAAAAGACAAAAACTTCATTTGGATATAGTAAAAGGAAAGAGGATATTTTAAAATTGACTAAATAAAGAGGAGTTAACACAAGTATTATACTCTGTAGCAAAACTCCATTTTATGTATCATTGTTAAATTGTAAAGAAAAGATATTTATGTGGAAAGTTTATACAGATTTTGAGTGTGCGCCTTGACTCACAAAAGTTCACTTTGTAGCTTTTTTTCTGGGTTGGCTTGCTAAATGTAACATTCGGTTCTGTGCTGTCTTCAAAAATTAATCAATAGTTTAATTTAGTTGTACCTGATTTGGGGGTTCCATTTGTGGTAGCATTCCTGTACTTAATTATTTTTATCTGTTGAATGTTTGTTTTGGGCCCATCTCAGGCAGGGAAGGTCTTCTGGGATCCATGAACTCCTGAAATTACGTACAAAGCTTGTGCATAGGTCGTTGGAACCTTTGTCAAACAGGAAGTACACTAGAGTTGGTGCTTGGGCATGCATGGGGTCAGGATTTTTCAGGTCTCAGTCATAAATCCGGCAAAGCTCCCCCTCTCCCTTTTCTCTCACTTATGTTAGCTTGGGGCAGAGATTTTGGCTCAATATTATCTGACTTTCTGACGTATTTGGTTCCTGGCTGCAGGCAGAAAGGGCCTCTTTTAACAAAGCCATATATTCTTCCCTTCCTGCTTTCAGATGGGCCAGCCCTAACGAAGTGGCTGTCTCTCCTAAAGTATGAAACAGCTTTGTCTCTCTTGGCTCTTGGTTGCAGCAATGGAAAACAATTCTGTCTAACTTAAGGAGAAGGAGTTTACTGGAAGGATATAAGGTGGGATACAGGAGGAGGGCAGGAAGTAGGAACACAGGCAGAGTCTCACCTCTAAAATGCTCTGGGCGGGGGAGGGCACTGCCACTGGGTGAGAGCGTCCTCACAGTAAAACTATTATCATTGCCCATCTCTGCCACTCAACACCGTACCATAAACTTCATCTCTGTGTCACTCATTCAAGGTACAAAAGCTGGGAAAAAAGAGCCTGGTGGCTGAGTCTAGGCACATGTCGCTATCATAGCTGCTGGTGTGTGTGGGGGGGGTACTTGGCTTCCGTTGGCCCTTGTATCAGGAGATGGGTGGTGCCTCTCATCGAGGCTCACATAACGAAGATTCCTTCCATTTGGAAGGGGTTTGTATGGACAACAAATGACAAGTATTTACTACAATTTGCCCTTTTGGCTACCTCTCTTTTTCTTTCTGCGTATATTTACATTTAAAAATGTCTTCACCCCACATAATGTCACTATTTCATAGACAGTTTAAGATACGCTTCTTCCCTCCCCCTTGGGAGAAAACCCATGGTGAGTCAGGCTCTAATCCAGAATTTCTGGGTGATGTCCACTTCCTCTAGTTTTGCACAATCCCACTTCAGAATCCTGCCACTGAAGGCATGCATTACATCATTGATTACTACCAACCAACCTCCTCCAAACAAAGGGAATTTTATTAAATTGTATAAAAATAGCCCTGACACAACAGGGAAGAAATAAAGTAGGTAGAGGCATGAGTCTTTGTTTCTGCAACTGGCCATGAGGCGGTAGCTGGTATTTATGACTTTCTTCCTCCACCATGCATTTCTGTTTGCTTTGCCCTCTGCTAGCACCTCAGCTGGCTGGGATTCTTTACCCAGTGGGGTCACTCAAACCTTCATTCCTGAAGGATCTGAGCTTTTGGTGGTTCTGCCTGAATAGATTGCCAGAGTCTTTGATTAACTTTTAGCACTGGACTTGGTAACATGAGAAGGTGTTCTGTTTATTCTCCTCCCTGCTCCCATTGTATAACAGCAATCCTGTTTTTTTCTTGAGAATTAGAATCAATCAAACCAGGCTAAAACACTCTTTTTTTTTTTTTTTTTTTTTGCCTGTCTTCACAGGGGTATAAGGAGCATGAAATGGCCCAGTGGAAGTCTCAGCTCCATTAAATGTTGAAAGCTTTCCTCTCTTTTCTCTATACCAGCAGAGTCTGGAAATGATGGGATGAAAAGCAAAATTTTGCAAGGTGTAATTACTAATTAAGTAGTTGTGAATAGCATCATCTTTCCAGCCCTTGGTTCCTGGATTAGTACAATTTGGTTTTGGGAAAAACCGAATCACTTACTACTACTTGCTGGTTCAGAACAGTTAATACTTCCACTGAACTGCAGGGTGAATTTTCAATGTATTTCTCCTACATGATGACTTAAACCAATCTTCACCGGTCTGTGTCACCTCTTTTTGGCTCTCAATGATTGGCACATGACAAAAGCAGCATCTCCAATGGTCATGTTTAATGTAAAGTAAATGCCTCAGTTGGAAGCAGTGTTGTATGGGACATCCAGACCTGGCTTACCAGGAGGTGAACAAAGGCCCATTTGCTTTAATTCTGTGAATAGTGGTGGATCACATTAGAATCCTAGGTTCTCAGGAATTAATGTTGACTCTCAGTGTTTTATATTTCTTTAAATATTTGGATACTTTTCTTTTCTTATAACACAGTCAAGCTGCTAAATGCCAAAAGTTATACAGCTAGTAAGCAGTAGAGCCAGAATTTGAATTCAGATAGACTGACTCCCAAATACAAGCCCTTATCTCTATATAATACACCTCCTCTCTGAATGTTACTTAAGATTTTATTATCCTTCGAGGTCGTTAATAAAGAAGAGTCTTGGGTCTGTGAAATGACCCTCTTCTAGGAATTGGGTGTGAGGTCAAGAATTTAATTTCTATTTTGGTGGTAGTTTTTACAAGACGCAGTTTTTTCAATTATGTAAGTCAAGTAAGACTTTACTGAGTTGTCCTTCTGTTTCAACCCAAGAAACCCCATAATTGATTAATCATTGCCAAAAATATCTACATTGGAACATTCTGATTGCTATCATAACTATGCCTCCTCCCCCTTTGAGAATTAAGAGCCACATTATGGACACCATACTGGAATCAGAGAAGCTGATTCATTGGGCTCTTTCCCCACTTGTATTCCCAAGACAACTATCATGAAAATATCTTTCTAAGGTCCTGGTGCTATTCTCACAAACTTTGATGAAAGAAGTGAGTTCTAGACTCTGCCAAGGAACACATGGAGTGGATTAGACAGTTCACACATGGTTAGTCCACTATGGTCTTCCTATTTTCTGGTCTTTACATTCTTTACTTTTTGGCATACCAAGGAATGTCTGGTATCTCAATGGATAGGGTGTGGAAAAATAAATTCTTATTATAACTATAGTTTTGCTAGATAGAAAAACTTTTCAGTTATAAATTTTATCAAAGAAAATGCATATACATGCTTTCAAAAGCCAAGTAAGACAATTAGTCTTATGTCAATGAAAGCAGCCCCCCTCACACACCCCGTATCCAATTTCTGCTTTCAGGGACAGGGATTATCAACCACTAGCTCTTTTTACTGCTCTATCTCTAAATAATATGCTTTCTAAGTAATTCAGCTCTCTCTTGATTTTTCTATTATAAATATTATCTGTCATTGCCAGTATAGCTGTAGCAGTGTTTGGTTAAACAGATATTGAATGTCTACATTCTTTGAACTACATTAATGTTGTCATCAGCTGAGCTTGTAGTATGGTGATATTCTACTTCTTGTAAAGCTTTTCTTTCTTTCTTTTTCTTTTTTTGAGTTAATAATGAATTCTTTTACCATTTTTGCTTATTTTATAGACACTTGTTACTAACAATCACCAAATTCTTCAGATCCGTGAACTCCTCACAATAAGATCATAAATCAAGTACCACAGATAATTTATCAATCTCATTTTCTCTCTCTCTCTCTCTTTTTTTTTTTTTTTTTTTTTTTGAGCAACATCCTTTTTTGAGCTCTCTGTTCTACAATGTTTGTTATCTAGACAAGCTTCACTTTTGTCATCCTGGGGCTTCTTACCTTTATTAAAACTGGGTCTTCTCTTTATATTGCCCCTGCATTGAATCTCTCTTTCCTGGATGCCATCTCTTCCTCTTCTCTTACTGTTTTGTATTGGTGGAACACATCTACTGAGAAAAGGTTATTGATAGGCAAATTTTCTATGATTCTTAACCTGAAAATGACTTCATTTTACCCTTACATTGTCTTATAGTCTAAGGTCATTATGTTTTTTCATCTTTTTGGTACGTGATCTCTTGAAGTCTATAAGGTTTTTGTTTTTTTTGTTTTTTTTTTTTAAGTCAGCAATGTCTGAGGTTTGTTAAAAAAAATTTTTTTTTTTTTAAAGATTTTATTTATTTATTTGACAGAGAGAGAGAAAGCGAGAGAGGGAACACAGGCAGGGGGAGTGGGAAAAGGAGAAGCAGGCTTCCCGCCGAGCAGGGAGCCCGATGCGGGGCTCGATCCCAGGACCCCGAGATCATGACCTGAGCCAAAGGCAGTCGCTTAACCGACTGAGCCACCCAGGCGCCCCTGTTAAAAAAATTTTTAAGCATACAGAAAACTTGAAAGAATTTTATAGTAAATATCCATATAGTCTTTCCTAGATTCTGCCGTGAACATTTTAATCTCCTTGTTTTTTGTCATGTATCTATTTACTCATCCTTCTATCCATCCATCAAACCATCTTGTTTTTTTTTTAAATCTAAGGAAGTTGCAGAGATTAGATATTTCAGATTAAATATTCAGATATTTCAGATTAAATATTCAGATATTTCAGCATGCATATCACCTAGACTTCAAGATTTGTTTATAGTTTTTGTTTTGCAGTAAAATTTTCATATGATGAAATGCACATATATGAAGCCTACCATTAGATGAATTTTATGCTGTCCAAACCTCTCGCAAAATATGAACATTATCATCACCATAGAAAGTTCTGTCATATCGCTTCCAGTCAATGCCTATCCCTAACCCCTTGAGGCAACCATTATTCTGATTTTTTTTCTCATCATACATTAATTTTACCTGTTCTAGAACTCCATATAAATGGAATTCATATAGTATTTATTTCTTTGAGTCTGAATTTTTGAATCTGCATAATGTTTTTGAGATTCATGAGTAATTATGTTAGTCAGGGCCTCTGAGAAGCAGGTGGACAGGATTAGATGTGTAAAAAGAAAATACTGAGGGAAACACTTGTGAAGGATAAAGGGAAAGGAGTCAGAGTAGGTAGGGAGATATTTCAGACCTTCATGGGGGTCTGACACCTGTGATGGAGAAGAGGCTTTAAAGAAGACTGGGTAGGGAGAGCCTCAGACTACAAAGCAGCTCTGAGAAAGTTTCAGACAGAATGATGGGAATTCCTCAAGTCAGAGCTGCCTGCTAAAGGAGGCCCAGGGTCTCCATCATTACACCTACTGTGCCATCATCTGCTAGAAGCAACTATAAGAAGCTGGATCCAGAGGGGCAGCAGCTGGGGCTGTTGGTGGTTATGCTCCTTCCAGCGGGAGATCTCAGTGGTGTCTACCCATGACCACCATTGTATTGGTATGAATCGAACACTATTTATTTATTTATTCTTCTAGTGATAGGAACCTAGACTGTTTCCGATTTTGGGCTATTGTAAATAAAATTTCTATCAATATTCTTGTATAATTCTTTTTATAGGCATATGATTTTATTTCTCTACTGTAAATACCTAAGGGTGGAATTGTTGGATCACGGGCTTAGGTATATGTTTGTTTTTTTATAAGAAATTGCCAGGGATTTTCCTCAAGTGGTTGTATGATTTTTCACTCCCACCAGTAGCGTATGAGAATTATAGTTGCTCCATGTATAGACTAACATTTTGTGTTTTTAACTTTAGCCATTCTGGTGAATGAGTAGTTGTATACCATTGTTATTTTAATTTGTATTCCTCACGTGTCTAAGGAGCCCTTTCATGTGCTTTTTGATCATTCATATATTTCCTTTCTGAAGAAGACCACTGGGTTTTTACTTTATTGAACAGCATAGTCTGTGGGCCATACTGTCTCAACATATATTCCCCTAATTCTCCTTCAAAATCTGTATCACAAAATGAAGTGTGAGCAAAGAAGTTTTGGTCAACTAAAGTCAATTTTTTAATGATGTGAACTCTAAATCAATCTCTAAGAAATCACGTGATGTTTGTTTTTCAAAATAGACTGTTTCCTTTTTTTTAGTTGAGACCTGTATGGGTCTCAGCTTCCATGTGTTCAGTAGAGAAGATAGGAATTAGATGATTGCCACACCGAGAGTACTGCTTATTTGGAGACTAAGTCAGGGCCTTTCTGGCGTGGTTTGTTCACAGAATTCTAAGATGGGATCCAGGTGGGGCTTCTGATTGCAGGCATTCGATGGAGGCAGTTGTATGTACTTCTACTTACTATAAAAGGAAGCTGTGTGCTCTGTGCTGTTGAGAAAAAAAATGAGACTCTTTCCCCCCCCTTATTTAAATATTAACAGTGGGCTACCCTGGGCCATGGGTTTTAAATCAGAGAGATCTTGTTTTGAACCCTGATCCATAATTTACCTACTTGTTACCTTGGGAAAATTACCTAAAATCCCTGAGCCTCATTTCTTGTTATTTTAAAAGGTATCTATTGCTTTGAGACAAACCATCCTAAAACACAGTGACTTAACACAATAAGGATTCACTATTTTTCATAAATCTGTAGTATGAATGGATAGTTTTGCCTAATATAGGGTTGTCTGGGGCACTGGGATGGTTAGAAAGTCCAAAATGGTCTCATTCACATGAACAGCAACTGGTACCAGCCCCTGACTGGGAGTTTAGCTGAGGTCCTAGTTATCCTCCACCTGAGATCCCTGCATGGATTTTCTTTCTTTCTTTTTATTTATTTATTTATTTTTTAGTTTTTGTTGTAGCGTTCAACAATTCATTAGTTGCGTATAACACCCAGTGCTCATCACAACACGTGCCCTCCTTAATATCCATCACCTGGTTACCCCATCCCCCCCACCACCCTCCCTTCTGTAACCCACAGTTCATTTCCTGGAGTCTAGAGTCTCTCATGGTTTGTCTCCCTCTCTGATTTCTTCTCATTCAGTTTTCTCTCCCTTCCCCTATGGCCCTCTGAACTATTCTGTATGTTGCACATATGAGTGAAACCATATAATTGTCTTTCTCTGCTTGACTTATTTCACTTAGCATAACCCCCTCCAGTTCCATCCAGGCCGACGCAAATGGTAGGTATTCATCTGTTCTGATGGCTGAGTAATATTCCATTGTATATATGAACCACATCTTCTGCATGGAATCTTGGGCATCCCCAGAATTGGGTTCCAAGAAGGAGCATTTCAAGAGGGCGAGTCCTAATGTGCAAGCACTTATCAAGCCTTTGCTCACTTTATGGGTGTGAGTGTTTCGTTGGCCAAGTCTATTCATGTGGCAAGCCCATAGTCACACAGGGGAAAGACTACTGGAAGGTGTGTTTCTTTAAGGCTGCTTTATTGAAGTTTACCACAACTTTCAACTTTCCTTAAGTATTCCTTGCTCTCATTCTCTGCTTACATAGCCATTTACTTTTTTCTTGATAATTCTGTCTGCGAGTCCCTCTATAATGCTATTTTCATAGTCTTCCAAAAGTTTCCTTTCTTACTATTTGGTCATGATCCAATGTTTGAATAAAAAGTTAAAAAAAAAAGGTAAGGAAATTCAAATACATTTTTAAAAAAAATTTTAAAGCATAAAAAGTGATGTGAATATAAGAGATAAGGAGGGCTTAATTTTTTTCCTTCTTGCTTACATTAACATCTTAAATTATCTCAATATTAAAATTATATATATCTTTGAGAAAACACATAATCTTGGTTTTTTGTTTTGATGTTTTAATTTTTACCTTCAGAACAATCAAGATGCTTGGAAAGCACTGGGGAGTGGTGATAATTTACTCTTCTCTTTATTTAAATTAATTTTTCCTAAGTTTGAAATTAGAGATTAGGGGAACCAGTTTTTTCTGAAAGCTTTTTAAATGACTAAAAAGCCATATTTATTCACACGCTACAATGATAAAGGGCTTTAATATTAGTGAGTATCACTATTTAAGCGCATTCTGTTTTGAGGTGGTGATAGGAATCAACGGAGGTAGTGGATACTCAATACACGTACTTTAGCAATAGGGTTTGAATGATTCAGCTTTGAAATTTATAACATATATATTTTAAATATAACTTGCTGGATAATCTTAACCTCCTCCCTTACTATTAATTTACCTAAAATTAACAGTAAATGAACTAACATTAACAGTAAATTATCATTAAAAACCAAGGGTAGGTATAGTTGATTACTCTGACCCATTCAAGTCAATGTCGAGGGTGCACTGATAACAAGTCATCCTTCTTAAAAATATGTGAGAATTCTAATTACTGCTAAGCTATGTATGGAAGTCAGCTTATTCAACACTTTTCTTGGGAAAGCAACATCATTCTTAACCTTATTTTTCTATTTTTCCAGGAAAACCATTAGAATCTGGAAAATTCCAGCACTTACTATTATGATTTTTACTCCTCAACTTCTGGAAAAACTATTTGTGCTCTAAAAATATATTAGAAATATCCTAACTTCTGGGGTGGTCTGTTTTCTTTTTCTGTAAAAATACACACACATATACACACGAGCGCACACACACTCAAAACTGTCTAACCTTCAGCGCCAGGAGGGATAATCTTCTTTGGGAAATTGGTTATAAAATCCAGAAAGCACTAGAGTTGAATAGCTGTGAGATAAATTTTAATCTCACTAGTCAAACCGTGGCTTGTCATTGATGTCATTGGAAGTGATGTAGTGTGTACCATGTCCACCACAATAACATGCTCATTGTTTCTGAATTCCAGTAATTTTTTGAATTATGAAAAAAAGTTTTCCTCTAAAACAGCGATTGAGGTGAGGCAGGGCAAACCGAAGTGATTCTGAGTCTATTTTTCTGTGTGAATGGGGACCCAATTTTAACACTTTCCAGTAAGTGGGTGGTCGTTTCCTCCTTTTTTTTCCCCAGGAACTGAGCAGTATTTTTAGCTTTTTTTTTTCCCCCTAAAGATTGTTTTAATGTTAAAATAAAACCTGTTGTATGCAATCACTCTATTCACTGAAATCATTTAGCATATGCACCACAGAGATATATTGTTTGATTTTGAACTGCACTCTTCTTGGCATTCTTAAATGAGGGAAAAAATTTAACTTTTGATTTGTTAACAAAAAACCCCAAATGAACACTTTTAAGTGAAAAATCAACATTTGAAAAAATCATAAATATTATTCATTGTAGAAAACTTGAAAAACATGCTTAAAAGAAAAAAAAAGTAATTTAAAAGTTCCTGAGACTGTGGTACACTCTATTAATATTTTGGGATATATCCATTAAGACTATTTTTAAGTAAATATATATCAGGAGTGGGATAATCTACTGAAATAATAATTTGTCTTTTGTTCTTTGGCTGTAGGTAATTTTCCCTTCCATATTCCAAGATAGAGGCCAAGTCTTTTTTCCTTACCGCAGGAAGTTAATAACGGCTTTTGTGTGGCAGGGCCAGAAGTAAAAGTTGCCAGACAAAGCAAAAACAGTACCCACAGTACCCAAGCTTTTGTTCAAGGTAGATTCATGGAGCCGTGGAATCAAATTGTCTAAGGAGAGGAGGACCTTCAGGAACTGGGCAAAGCTGGGGAGGGGAAAAGGTTTGGAGAGCTTTTCCTAGGACCCAGTGTGGGGAAAGGTATATGAGATCCTCTGTATCCTGCTGTTTCCCTGGACCCCAGAGGCTGTCAGGGCTTCTGGGAGACCAATGGGAGGTGTCCCTGTGAGGCTGGATACCAAGTACTGCAGCGCTTCCTCCTGGTGCTGACCCGTGGGCTCAAGCTTGGCATCTAACCAGCAAAGCCTCTGACTTCAACACCATGAACACACCCCCAGTGACCAGTTTGAAACAGAGACCAAGAGGAACTAGAGACTAAGGGGGCTTTCCCAAATGTCCCAGACTACTTGTGCCTCTGGGATTCTTGCATAAGCCTATAAAGAGGAGGAGGGAACTATAAACTTGACTGAAATAAAACTTTGCACTGTTCCAGCAGGTGAGCATTTAGAGGAAATACTGTTTTCGAGACGCAGTAATGTGACATGTTAGAGGAAAATTCTGAGCCACCGTATAGAAGAGCCCACCTGGATTGCACCCATGACAGTTCACAGCCTGTGGAACTGCAGACGTTCGGTGTGGTGCCCCATAGTGACCGAGATGGAAATTTCTTTCCGTCTGAGGACTCAGGGAGTAATTTCAGTTTATTTAGGGAAAATAAAGAAACGGCTGTTTCTTGAAACCTAGCACAGAGGTTCAGAGTGTAAACTCTCAATTGCTATATAACTTTAAGTCCTTTCTCTGCCAGTTATTATCAATGTAACCTTGGCCAAGTGACTTAGCCTTTCTGTTCCTGGGTTGTTTTATCTATAAGATGAGATCAGTACCAGTACTCATGTCATAGGGTTGGTGTGAGGAATAGATGAATTAGAACAGTTAGAACAATGTGGGGCACGTAGTAAGTCAATAAACATGAACTGTTGGTGTCAACTTTTGTGGTTGTCTGGACTCGTGGGTGCACATTTAGGATTGCTGAGCATGATGTGCAGCCCACATCTGCTCCAAAGACTCGTTATAACCCCCAAAGGAGATCTGTCCAAATTGTTTTTGTCCTTGTTTGAGAACCGTTGGGGTGAGATGAAGCTGACTCTCAGAAGGCTTTTGGGACCCTTAGGAGACAGTAATGAGAGTGAATTGGAGAGGATCTTGTGAAATGTTTAGAAACTCCTCAGGGGCTATAGGGTACTCAGCAGAAGGAGCAGAAAGAAGGGAAAGCACAGGCAACCTTTTCAGTATTCTCCTACGAGGTGACTTTCTCTGGGATTCCTACCTTACAAGGAACATGTAGAAGGAGAACTCTAAGAGCTCCATCTGTGCTTTCAATCTCCACAAAAACGACTACTCGTGAGTGGTGGGTACCCAGTGGCTACTGTTGCTATCTCATGGAGATAAAGTCACATCCGACATGTGGGGGGTTGGGCTAACATACGGGGCCAGGAAATGAAAGACACTGTTCTGCTTGTGAAGGTGATGATAACTTACTGAAAATTGAGAGTGGTTTCTAAGGAGGTGCCATTTTGCCATCCGCAACACACCACACACCCCCACTGGAAATTCACCTTGGGCATTTGGCTGAGGTGTAGCAGCAAAGAGTGGTTTCTTAGTCCAAGGGATGGTGACTGAGGGAAGAATTCCCTCTGCTCTTTCACTCTTAGTAGTGCCATTCACTGTAGATTTTTGGTATAAGCATTAACAAGTTAAGGAATTCCTCTTTTATTTCTACTCTGTTGAGAGTTTGGTTTTGAATGGTATTGTATTTTATCATCTGCTCTTCCTGTATTTGCTGGGATAAACATAAGATTTTTTTTCTTCTTTATGATAGTGGTAAACTGTAGCAATAGATTTTATAATATTAAATCCAGCTTGCATTACAGTGATGAAACTTACTTGGTCGTGGTATATTGTGTGGTGTGCGTTGTTGGAATCAATTTGTTAATATTTTATTAGAATTTCTTAAGATTGGTCTATAATTTTCTGGTCTTGTGCTGTCCTTGTAAGATTTGGTATTTGAGGTTCTACTAACCTCATGGAATGATTTTTGAATCTTTCCAGTGTTTTAGTTCTCCACAGCAGTAAGTGTGAGAGAAAGTTCACCTTGTTCTTGAATATAAGTTAAAATATGCCTGTCTCTTTGGTCCTGGTAGCAATTTCTTTTGTTATTATTAAAAGATTTTTAACTCTTAATACCATTTCTTTAAAGGTTAAAGGCCAATTCCGGTTTTTAAAATGTTTTGAGTCCATTTCCTTATGTTATGATTTTTGGGGAGAATCGATCATTTCATTCGAGTTTTAAAATCTACTGGTTTAGAGTGGTTCATGGTATTTTCTTATGGTTTATTTTATTAATATCTCTTTGTTTGTATTTATCCTTCTCTATGCATTGTTTTAGAGCTTTCACCCTATTTCTCTTGATCAGTCTTGTGAGAGGTTTATTTTATGAATTATTACAGAAGGATTGCTTTTGATTTGTTGTTTTCTGTTTCTTTTTTTAAAAAATCTCACTAATTTTCTTATAGCTACTGAACATACTTTAGAATTTTCTTTTAGTAAGGGCAATAGCTACCAAAGTTTCTCAATTTTGATTTGCCTGAAAACATCTTTAATTTCCTTCTTAAAAAATATTGACTAGTATTATAATTTTAGGTTGACACCTATGTTCTGTGTATCATCTGTTCACTATAATAGTTGTTCACTTGGAAATAATATGGTTTTTGTTTTTTCTTTTTCTCTTTTTCATTCTGGTGGTTCTTAAGACTTTCTCTTTTTCTTTGGGTGTTTGAAGTTTCATTATGGTAAGTCTGAATATTGATTTAATTTATCCTGCTTGGCATTTGTTAGATATTATTTTTGAAGATTTTATTTATTTATTTTATTTGAGGGAGAGAAAGTGAGCATGGGGAGGGGAAGGGGAGAGGGACAGAGGGTTGGGGCAGAGGGAGAGGGAGAGAGAGAATCTGAAGCAGGCTCCATGCCCAGCATAGAGCCCGATGAGGGGATCAGTCTCATGGCCCTGAGATCATGACCTGAGCCAAAATCAAGAGTTGGATGCTTAACTGACTGAGCCACCCAGGTGCCCCTTGTTAGGTATTTTGAATGAGAGCGTTGATGTCTTTTATCAGTTCTGGTACATCTCAAATATTATTATCTTCAAATAATTATTTATGGCTCATTTTCTTTTTTTCTATATGGAACTGTGTCTTAATGTATGTTAGACTTCTTACTCTATTCTCACTGTCTCTTATTTTCTCTTTTATATTTTCTCTTGGCCTCTTTATGATATATTCTGGATAGCTAGATCTATCTTCCATTTAACCACTTACTTTTTGACATAGGTGCAAACTGATATTAAACACATACATTTATAATTTTTATCATTAAATTTTTAATATCTGGAAATTTAATTTGATTTTTTAAAATCTGCTTGGTCATTTCTTATAGTTGCTTGTACCTACATACATTTTCATGAATATCTTTTATTTCTGCAAACATGATGAGTATAAGGTTTTCAGAATCTGTGTCCTGATATTTTTAGTTTCTGAAATTCATGTATTTCTGACCTTTCTTTTATTCTTCCTCAGGGAGTTTTATTTCTTTTTGTGGTATTTATTTTTGCCTATGATTTGCTCATTTTTAAAAAAGATTTTATTTATTTATTTATTAGAGAGAGAGAGAAAGCAGGAACAGGGAGGGAGGGGCAGAGGGAGAAGGAGAAGCAGACTTCCCACTGAGCAGGGAGCCCGACGCAGGACTCGATTCCAGGACCCTGAGATCATGACCTGAGCTGAAGGCAGCCGCTTAACCGACTGAGCTGCCCAGGCACCCCTGATGTGCTCATTTTTGTTGTCACTGTATTTCCAGAAATTTTTTGAGGCCTTTGATTCAAGCGAGTCCTCCAGATAGGATTGTGTTTGCTTCATCTGAGCATGTGAGAACATCACACTTCCTGGATCACTCTGAATTGTATTTATGGATTGGTAGTTTTGGTCTGCCTCTGTAGAGTAGGGGCAGGTGGAAGAAGGCTACCTTCTGCCCGTATTTTCAGAAACAGCTTCCCCTCCCCCATTTCCCAGGGTCTAAGTAGAGGAGAATTTGTTTCTACTCACCTCCAAATGGTTTACAACTTGAGAGAACAGGATTTTATAAGCAGAGGAACTCTTCTCTTAGATTGCCCTTTTTGACTAGGCTTTGAAGCTTATCTCTTATTTCTGCCTATCATAAGGCCGTGAAAACCCAGGTTTGGGCAGTGTCTGGGAATCGTTCACTTTTCTGCCAGCGCATCTCTGCTTTTATGAAGATTTAAAAATCTTTTTTTTAATCTAAGACTTTCAGTTGATTTCAGTGAAAGAGTGATCCCGGTACTTAACGTGCTATGTCAGCAGAATCTGAACAATGTTATGTATGTATCTTAATGGATATAAGAAATCACACAACTAGCATATCAAATCTATGATTTTACTGATATTTTACATATTGTAATATTTTTAAAAATAAGAGGTGGATTTAAAATCAATTGAAAAATGGAGTCCATTTTGTCACGCGACTGCTTTGTTGACAGATGTCAGGAATAGGGTAGCAGTGATGGTGAGAAAAGACTCAGAGACCACTGAGGTATGTTAGACAAAGTTTACACAGTCACAGGACAGAGAATGAAGCCAGAACAGTCACAGTTAAGAGCAGAAAAATAAGCAACATTTCTCAGGTCTTGTAGTTATACAAGCTTCTAGACCTCGAAATCTTCATGCAGGGGTCACACAGTTTCAGGTGATAACATGAATCATTGAAGGTCACATCAGAGCTTCTAGAAGCTTAGCAGCCCCCCCCCCCCAGGTCCGCCTTAAATACGGATGACTGGAGCTACTTTTAAGTAGGCTAGTTTGGCTGTGCGCTGGATTCCCCCTCACGAGGTGCCAGGTGCACCTCATCACTTTCAGTGCCGTACGATGTACAGTATGACTACAGACCACATGTTAGCACAGAACACTCAGGCCAGGAACACAGCCCCCATTTATCTCCTTCTCCCCACCCTGGCCAAATCTGGTTCAAAGATGTTTCTGAACTCAGTGCTATGGCATGAAAACAAAGATCAGTTGCTCAGACTTCTCTGGCCACAGAGTCCTTACGTGAATAACTGAAGTTTGGAAACATAGGTCTTGTGCAAGTAGAGTTTGTCAGGAATTATGGATATCAGGCAGGATCTCAAAAGGAAAAGATACCACATTCAAATTAGCATAACTGGAGGAGAGTTTATTTATAAAAGGGACTAATTACAAAGGTGTGTATATGGTGGTGGTGGTGGGGAGACACAAGACATAGTACAGAAACCTGGAGTTAGCAGAAACAAGCTTTCAGCACCCATAGAGCTGAATGGACAATGGGAAGAAGATATTACTGGCACTCTAAAGGAGAGTATGTTTCATAGAGCAGCCACCTGGAATGGCAAAGTGACCTTCTGTCAAGGGACACAGGCTGCCCAGGGCAAATTAACAGCATGGGAATCAGGAAAACAAACATTATGTCCTAAATTCCCTCCCACTCTCAGCTTCCTGCTGGCCAAACCACACTAGAAGCCAGAGGACTTGGGAGCCCATTGACGTAATCCATGCTAGATAGTGAGCAAGGTGGGGGAAGGATGGAGAGTCAATTTGGAGGAGGAATTAAGTGAAAGATTTCTGGCATATTAGAAGAACTGATCTATAATCCATGATTAGTCAATAATTGCATCAATTTGTAAATCAACTGAAATCTCTAATACTTCACATGTGTAATCATCAGGAAAATTGCTACACTTCTATTTCAACAGGAATTTATTTAGCGTGCCAGTCACACGGATTTTCTTCACAATTTGTAGTTTGGTCTTTCTAATTTCACCTACTTTATTCTCTTTGGATGTTATTCTGATTATAGGTCTTTCAAAACTTTTCCAAAATATTCTAGTTTTCCAGGATCTCTGCCACTGGCCTATTTTTTCCTCCTTAAAATTTTTGAACTGCCTTGGATAAAACCCATGTGGACAGAGTATTTATTGATATTGGGTCATGCTAACTCATTTATCACTTCTGTCTTACTGACTCTGAAGTCAGTGCAGTGGAGTATGTAGCCAGCTCAGAGGAATGCTTGCTAGGGCTTTACCCTTTTTAGGAATCATGTTGGTAATGATTGGATGGTGACTTTTATAGATGTAAATAATTCACTTAGGTGTGTAGGTAGATAATATAACTTTGAAGGACTTTGGAAATTTTCTTTGGTAATGGGATTTTTAGAATTCAGAAAATTTGAATATGGGACTATGTTGGATTTCTGATGAGGAAATAGTAGTTTTTTTTGTTTTGTTTTATTTTGTTTTGTTTGTTTGTTTAGGAAATAGTCATTTAAATGAAGTGGCACCAATATGTCATGTTGTGAGGAAGATCACATAAAGAAGAGACACAAAGGGGTTAATAGTTTTTGATTACTTACCATAGGCCAGTTAATGTGCTAGGTATTTTTCCTTTACCTTTTCCTTTTCTTTTCTTTTCTTTTCTTTTCTTTTCTTTTCTTTCTTTTCTTTGGAGGGAGAGACAGACAGAAAGAGAGAGAGAGAGTGCGGTGGGGAGGGGCAGAGGGAGAGGGAGAGAATCTTAAGCAGGCTCCATGCCCAGCATAGAGCCCGACACGGAGCTTGATCTCACAACTCTGAGATCATGAGCTGAGCCGAAATCAAGAGTCCTGTGCTTGGGGCGCCTGGGTGGCTCAGTCGTTAAGTGTCTGCCTTCGGCTCAGGTCATGATTCCAGGTCCTGGGATCGAGCCCCACATCGGGCTCCCTGCTCCACGGGAAGCCTGCTTCTCCCTCTCCCACTCCCCCTGCTTGTGTTCCCTCTCTCGCTGTATCTCTCTCTCTGTCAAATAAACAAATAAAATCTTTAAAAAAAAAAAAAAGAAAAAGAAAAAAAAAAGAGTCCTGTGCTTAACAGATTGAGCCACCCAGGAACCCCAACGTGTTAGGTATTTTACACATGGAATTTAATTGAGTCACATAAGCATTACAAGTCAGATCATTTGTACTGACAGACAAATATTTTAAGCGTCCAGAAAAATATTACTGCATGGCATTTTTAATGTCTTTACAACAAATGTAAATATTTGAGGTAGGAGTCTCTCTACCCAGTGGAAGCCCAGGAGTCCATTAGATCGAAAGGTCCACATGTCATGGATACTTGAAGATGACCAGTCCCCTGGGTAGTTGTCACGGCCCAACAACATGTTAGCATGACCCTTCTTTGCTAGGTGGTTCTTCCCATTCATCACCACACTATTGCTCGTTTCTTTTGAAACACCCAGTCTAGCCACCTTGCTTCTTTACTTAAAACTTTAATTTCAATAACTGTAATATCACTTAAATTAAAATCCGAATCCTTAAACACGTCCCTATGAGGCTCTGAATGACCTGACTTTCTACTTCTCTAGCTTCACTCCGCATCATCTCCCCTACTTACATATCATTGCCTGGATCACTCTTACCAGTGTTTATTCCTGAAAAGTCCCTTTCTTTCAAGTTTTAGATTAAGTGTCACTTTCTCAAGGAGGTGCCACTTGCCCTTCCCCTTCAGTAAGATCCCCTGATGTTCTCTCTAATAGCATCTTTCACTCTTCCATCAGATTCCTTCCTGAACCTTGTAAGGATACACTTGTTTCTGTGATTGTTTGCCTCATGTCTGCCTTTCCCATCAGACTGTATGTTCCATGAGGTCTCTTTTGTTCACAGTGGTATCCCTGGGCATGGCACAAGGCCTAATAGCTAACTCCATAACCTGTGTCAAATGAGTAAATAAATGACTGAAATACCTCCCTGTCCTCAAGGCATTTCGTATTCGAGGCAGCCATGTAAGGAAATACTACCAGTGCAGTGTGCTAAGTGCTGTGCTGGCCAAGAACACAGACGACAGCACACACAGAGCTGGTCAGGAGGGTCCCACATGCAGGTTCAAGCCTTTGGTCCCTTGGAGAAAAGAATGAAATATTTCTTTTCAGAAAATACCATATTGACCATGTGATAACTGGTAATAAGGAAGTGAACGGTAGACGTACTCAAAGGTGATGAGGACACATGCACAGCCTTCCACACATTTGCTTCAATTTACATTATCAAGGACAGAGTATAAAGGTAGACAAAATGAAATGCAAAATGTAATGAGGATCAAAGAAAAAAAAGTATACATTAAACCCTGTGAATGGTGGGGGGCTGTTAATCATACTGGGAGGAATTCTTGATGGAAGAGCCCTTTGAAGTTGACTTTGAAGCATTGGTAGGACCTAGGTAGGTGGAATATAAAGGGAAAGATGCATCTCAGGCAGAAGAAACTAGGTAAGAAAAGGTACCCATTCAGGATACTATGGGCATGGTTTGAGGAAATGAGTTATCCTGATTTGGCTTGAAGTATTATTCGTTAGGGTCTTTTATAGGTAGAATTTTCCAAATTCCACTGCTCCCCACAAGATTCTATTTTCTAATACTTGGAACCTGTGAATATGATGAAATATCACAATTATGACTATGTTACTTTACACGGAAAAAAGGGACCTTGCTGATGTCATTAAAGTTAGTCCTTGGCTGATCTTAAAGAGATCATCCTGGATTATCCTAATGGGCCCAGGGCAAGCATACGAGCCCTTAAAAGCAGAGATCCTTCTCAGGTAGTGGCAGAAGAGGAATAGGAAGGCAGGAGAAGCCAGAGAACTTCAAAGCACAAGAAGGGTTCAGTGCATCACTGCTGGCGTTGAAGTAGGAGAGGCACCCAGCCAAGGAATGTGGGGAGCCTCTAGAAACTGACAATGATCTCTGGTCAGCAGTCAGCAAGGGTCTCCTTGCTCCTTAGTCCTATAACTGCATGAGACTGAGTTCTGCCAACAACCTGAATGCTCCTGGGAGTAGATTCCCCCCCCAGACTCTCCAGATAAGAGACGGTGGGCTGACCCCTTCACTTTGATCTTGTGAGACCCAGAGCAGGATCACCATCTGAGCCTGCCTGCATTTCTGACCTACAGAGCTGTGAGGTAATAAATCGGTGGTGTTTTAATCTGCTAAATTCGTGGTAACTTGTGGTTAAGCATTCATAGAAAATTAATACAGGGGCAACTGTGGACTGCCTTAAATACCAGTTTGGGAGATGTATATGTTGACTGGTGAGCAGTTAGGAAGCATGTCACCAGGGTCCTGCAGCTTTAGATCTGCAACTCTGGCCAAGATATGAATTAGTACAATCAACCATCTGAAAAAAACCCAGTTACTTCTCCCTCCTCTCTTGTTTAGTTGTGGCCCTGGACAAAAACAGTAGTCAAGGCACCAAAGGAAATCTCTTTGGCTCTCCCATAAAGTAATCATGTAGTATTTTTCCCTCTTGGAGGTTGGAAGTTACCTCATCCGTAGGTGTGTTGAGGCTTATGCCTGAGTGTCCCATGGTTCTCTTCTAAAGGAATGTCCAAGGGCAGTGAAAGAAAATAAAATATCAGGGCTTTGGGGCATTGTCTGACTCAATTTATTCCAGGTTTAGGAAATACTGTCTTCCCCTTCAAGAAAAATACAAATCCCGAACCCCCAGCATGACTTTGGGAGAAAGATCGGTGTCAGGGGTCTTGCAGACTTTCTCTTCCTGGAAGGCCTTCAGTTATAGCTGTCACCCACAAGCTGGATTTCTAGGAGTTTGTCCTTTTCTGCCCTTCTTAAATATGGACAAAGTCTTTTTCCTGTTTCTCTTAGCATAGATTAGACAGGATGGCTCTCCAGAATGACCAGGGAAAAAATGAAAAATACACCGAAGTATAAGCAGTATCGCCATTTTGTCATGCAAAGCACAGACTCTGAGTCATTCACTAGAGTGCTCCACTTGGCATCCTATCTGGAGACTCGTGCGAGCACCCACAGTTTCCAGGAAATGTCCTCATGGCCTGGCGCACGTCCTGTGGTTGCCACTATCCTGAGGCTTGCCACTTGGGCATGGTGCTATAAACATATCAGTATAAACGTTGTCTTCTAAACAAATTAATCATTTTTTAACAAATTAATCTTACTGAACAAAGACTTCATTGTGTTCTGATTAAAAAGCACTATTTGTTAATGATGTAACACTAACACTTGAAGATACACTAAATAATAAGGAAGAAAATTAAAAATTCCAGAATCTCACCATCTATTTACTTTACACATGGATATATATATTTTTAAAAACATAGGATATTGCTATTCAGGTATTAGCTTTCTTCTCTTAATTATAGATTAACTAGCTTGACCTTTCTTCCATCAGCAAGATCAAGAGTGCTGGAGTACCTTCTCCCTCCCATGGGCTCTTAATTCTTACATTGTAAAGAATCCAAGACATCACTTCATCCATCTCTTAAGCCTCCTGTCTCTTAACACAGAGGTGCAACTTTGTTGTTATGAACCTTAGAGCAGAGGATGCAAGCATGCTTAATTTAGCTGGCATAATGTTTATGACAGTTTAAATACTTCTAGGCAGAAGTATGTGCCGCGAAATTCACACATCTGTTTTACCGACCTAGCCCCTGTGGGCCTTTGGGATTGTGACCATCACTTTAAAGGGATAATCGTAATCTAAAGTAACAGGATAATCAGTCTTCTTATAGCATGAATTGCATAAATATCTAATAGGGGATTATTCCTTTCATACAAACCCATTATCCCATTGCACGTTAGGAAAGAAATAGAAATAATGGCCCATTGTCAAAGGAGAAGGCCACAGCTATGGTACAGATAGAGTTCACATTTGAAGGCCGTGGGGTGGTCCTCCTATATCTGCATCTTCAGAATTCTTTCACCACCTCTAAGAGAGAAATTTAAATTTTCACATCCGCAGGTCTGTGTTAAAATACGAATGATTGTGGATAGAGTAACACTGTGACACCAATGTGCACTCATGAATTACTGAAGATTAATTGATTATGTCAGTAAACGTCATCGAGGATATTGAGGAGGCCTGGATGGAATGATAGCCAAGACAAAAGAACAAAGAAAAGGTCCAGATTATAATGCAGTGTCTGAGGTTACCGCCAAGCTGAGCCTCACAGGGAGGAACTTCAAGAGGGGAAATTAGTGAAAGGAAAGTGATCAAAAATGCTGAAAATAAATCTCACCTACTACACTGTTTTGCTTGAACTCAGTTCTGCATCCCAGCCTTCTCCAATTTTGTCTTTGGCCTTTCTGGTCAAATGAATTATTATTCCATCAGTGATCATAAACGTTCCAGAGAACAAACTATCGGACACCACCCATCCAACCCTCTCGTTGTGAAATACGCCAGAATATTCTTGGCCTGGGCTGGGATGAATAAAGGGATGAGGAGAATTAAGTGCTGCTGACTGGAAAATGATACTGTAAAGGCAGCCAGGGAGGCATCATTTGCTTTTTGCTCAGGAGGTCATTCAGAGAAGACAGACAAGCACATTATTTTTCTCCTGCAGGAACTGGAGCGGTGGGGGGCCGGGGGGCGTGCAGGGGGAGGCATTCCATAAAGAGAGTTCATTAAAGCTATTTGGTTGCCACTATCTATCTGCCACTAAAGCTGTTTGATCTATAATGTCTTATTGTGCATATTAGCTAAAATATTAGAAATATACAGTGGAGCTATTTCCTTTCATAGTTTCAGGTTTTTCTGGATTATAGTTTCAAACATTTTGTTCCCTTGGGACATTCAAAGAATTTTTGGTGAAACATCTTAAATTAATCTTTTTGAATATTTCCTCTAAATTGGATTTGGTTATTTCATTTCTAAATTGTATATTAAGAAGAATGTTTTTAGAGCTCTAATTTATGTAATTCTAGCTTGGCTTTCCTGGGGATAAACCTCTGTGAAGTATATTCTCCAGATTTTAAATTATGATTTTATTATTTTCATATCACATTTGGTTTTCATACAGCCTTCCAAAGTCTAAGATGAACATAGATTGTATTTCTGTAATCTGTAATTATCCTTGTGTAACAAAAACCTTTTTATTTCTCATTAGCTTAAAAAAATCAAACAAGTCAATCAAGCAACTACATTTCTTCCATTGAAAATCAGTAATAACAATGAAATTTGGTTTAAAATTTTACTGTACTCGAGGCTCATTTCTCTGAAAGGTCATCTTTTCTGAGCATTTCTTTTAATTCCTATAGCAGTAATATCTTTATTCCATAACTATATATGTAACACTATGGAAGGCAAGTTTTGATGCACATTTTAACGATGGAATAACTTGGTCACTGGCAGCAATAATTCAGAATATATTATAATACATTACAGGAAAGATTCAGCTTAATTCTTTATGTTGAGGAGGGCAATACAACTTAGAAGGGAGAAAATTTTTCCCTTACCTCCTCAGTATCATTTTAGGACACAGGATGAGTTTGTCATTATGTGCTAGCAGCATATGGAGTGAAGGACTTCTGTTGCAGAGGCTGCTACATACTCGCTCAGACTTGCTTCCTCTTCTAGGACTCACAGCTAGACGCTATATCTCAGTGTTCTCTGCAGTCTGATGCCACCAGACAACTGAATTCTAATACATGGAGAGGATTAATGTATGACTCTCAGGCCTGCTCCATTAAAAACTCTTCTCCCAATTCCCATGCTCACTCTTTGCATCAGTTTCCTGAGTGCATGCAGAAAATCCCGCAGGGGATTCCCATGCCTTAAGGAACGATAAGAAAAGCCTTGGTTGCTGAATGATGCTGGCCAGGAACTCAGAAGTGGACTCTGCAAGTAGGAGCTGAACTTACACTGTACACATGACCGAGATTTGCGGAGGCATTTCTTACTAGGTAATTTACTACCCTAGCTAATGTGACTTAGAACAAGGGTTAGAATCTCTGATATGAAGTTTTGAGATCTTGAATTTTTTTTTTTCTCAGTAAACTTACATCAAAGTCAAAGGAACCAGGTTTCTGCACAACCATGGGCAATTCAGTCTTCTTTTTCCAAATAAGATTGTGAAAGCTGGTAAACATAGGCAAGTTAAGACATTCTCACCTCTTAAGAGTCAGGGATAATTTAAAAACATAGAAAACATATCCTAGATCTAAATCAATATCGAGAATTACTTAAGAAAAGGAGAAAGGCAGCAAAATAAGTTATAGTGATAGTACTAACAAATATTATTTTATAGTAAATTGTGTGCAGAGGAGTATTAGCCTAAATCCACCCTCTGCGTGTGGTTCACAAAAGGAGATGAAACAGCACTTTATAGAATGCTGTTTGGTTCTGAGAGGCATCCAGAGCAGAATGGGGAAGGTTGTCTAGGTGTTCTTTAAAGGTATCAGCACATTTCCCACCTCTCCCAGAATAAGTTCCAGGCTTGGTTTCTTTAAAGAGGGGCAAGAACTTAAAGAGAATTGTGAAGGAACCTGAGCGCATAATCTTTCTGCGTTTTTGTTCCAATCTTGGACAATTTTATCATTTAGGACGAAGTTGACAATATCTTTTTACACTGACTTGTCTTTATTGAAAAACTGCCTCGCCAGTTTTCTGAGAAACAATTATTTTTGCATTCATTTCTCATTGGTTTACAGAATATTCATCAAAAATTCACTTTGGCAGCCACAGGTAATAATAGATTTTGTAGCAGAATGTTTGATTCTTGGTAACCATCCACGCGGTAGTCGCTGAGGTTCGCTTTGTAGCCGTGAGTGTTCAGCATGCCATGGGCATTATTCACATTGTTTTACAGAGGGAACGCTGAATCCAGAGAGCTGGCTCCGAGGAGCTGGGTTAAGAGAAGGCAGACTCACATTTTGATGGTGCTCACTTTACCCGCAGGGTCCCAGCTTCCTGACCCTTTGGCCTCCAGTGCTCAGAGCATGCCTGGGAGGTTGTTTCACCTGCTCTCCTCTGATGACCACGGGGATCACCTGTTTGATTACCGACGCTTTCTACCTGATTCTACCAAGCCAGACACCATTATGCAGTGGGCACTGACATGGCTTCTGTCACATTCTGCCACTCCTAACAGCCGCTGTTGCTGCTTCTCTTGAGGACAGGGGTTACCTGTCAGGTACTGCTCCTCTGATGTGCCGAGGCTTTCAGGGTATCATACCTGCGCTCTTTGCAAAGTGTATGCATAAAATGCTTGCATTCCATATCTTATGGGAATTTACATGAAATAACTCTGTCAGGCTTTGACTATGGTACTGTTCCTCTCCTCCACGCGCCCCCAGCCCATGGCAAACCCATCTCTGTATAAACAAGGTTTAGGGCAGCAATTCAGATGAGGCTGTGTAAAAGGTAGACACCAAGCACTTTTATAGAAGTCTGTGCATTCTAATGACTAATGTGGGTCAGGATTATCTGCAAGACTCTAGTTTGTCTTTAGGATTATATATTTTCAAGGATTCATCTCAGTTTTTCAAGCAAATGTACTTAGATTCAGGCTTTCCTGTTTCCAGAGACAAGCACATTGTAAGTTGGTGATGACACTTGATAATCTAAAAATAAGCTTAATTATAACAAGACTATCTCCTGAGTAAAGCCTAGCCTAAATTAAGGTAGTATTCAGTTATCTCTTCCTGCCTAAAGAAATACTCCAAAATTCAGTGGCTTAAAACAACCTCCTTTTTTATTGTATTATGATTTTGTGTGTCAGAAATTCAGACAAGTCTTGGCTGGGCAATTCTTTATCTCTACATGATGCTGACTGCATTTACTTGGTGGTATTCAGCTGATGACCAGGTTGGACTGGAGGATCCAGATTGTCTTCACTCATTTGCCTTGGGCCTTAGCAAGGATATCTGGAATGCTACTCTCACCTGTTCTATTCATCTGCATGTGGTCTCAGGGCCTGTTTGTTCTCTGCATTATGTAGCTGGACTTTGCAGCAACATATTTCAAAGCTCACAGTGAAGTATATTAAATACTTGTCAGTGTATAAAATTTACATTCACCTGTATGTATATATGTGTATATATATATGTGTATATATATATATATATATATATAGTATTATGTGCATATATGATACATATCTCAGGTATGGTGTTTGGTTGCAAGAAATCTTCATGTGATCCCTTTAAGTCAATAAAATCTCTAGTATCAACTGAATATATTGACTGTACTTAACTTAGTGCTGCTACATGAGTGAGGCTCACTTAATCCTCAGAAGAACCCTGTAAGTATTATTATTGTTATAATTTTAGAGTGGAAGAAACTGAAGCTTAAAGGATAAAGTGAATTGCCCAAGGTCACACAGAGAGTGATAGCAGGTATTGCCTATGGTTGGTCCTTTGCCCTACCTCTGGAGTGTCTTACTTGGGGAGGGTGCATGGTAGAGCCTAGAGTGAATAGAGTAGGGATAGAGGGTAGTGGGTGATGGGGTGTCTTTCTGTTGGGGCTGGAGTCAAGCCTTTTAAGGGGCTCAAGGGCCAGGACAGGAGGCCGCAGAGACCGAAATCTTGGTAAGAGCCAGTGAAAGCCCCATTCTACTCCTCCCACTTAGCCACAGCTGTCTTCAGGCATTCATAGCTAGAAGATACAGCTTCTTTCAGGTCTATAAAAAGACATAGGAAAGATAAATATATGCCCAATATCTGTACCAGCTCTTCAACAATGACCATTCCAGGGAGACTGATGGTCTGAACATACTACTTTTGGCACACTGTCCAAGTTGTTTACACTGGCTGGACCAGACCCATGAACCAACATGGGTGTAATGATGGCTTGCACCATAGATGTACTGGGCTTGAAACACTGATACTTATAATAGTTGCATTACCCCTTAGTCTTATGTGTAGAGAGGAGGTTTTTATAAGACCACTCCAAGTGTGAGATCTTACTGTCCCCTGAAATCTCTAGGAGGAGGGATGCCAGGCAACATGCTGGCAATTAGCAAGAGATGAGTGGCCTCCTTTGGAGTCTGCATATTCAGATTTTATTGGGGTTAGGGAATGTGTACATGTTACCCATGAATCAGTGTGATGAAGAAAGTCAACACAAGGAAAGTCTGATCTATGGGGGCTGCCTGGACTGAGGGATAACAGATCTTTGTGCTGAGGAGCAGAAGATATTGTCCTATTGCTATGAGCTCAGGAAGGATGACAGGAGGGGTAGAAGATGCCTTAATTTTGAAATAAATTCAGGGTTTTAGCTATTACATGGTTCTGGACATTTTAATGTCTGTATTGAAACTGTTACTCTCCGAGGACAGAAAAATCCAAAGAATAAAATAAAAGAAAATGGGAGACAAAATAATATTTTAATATTACATTTTAAGAAATAGTTGTGTTTGTCCACTACAACTCTAGGTAATGTAGCAGTAAATGACGGTTTTCAATGATCAAATACATGAAATTGTTGAGAAGAATGATACATACTTTGAAGTCCATCACAGGAACAAATTTATACTATTTGTATTTTCAGAATTTAATCATCATGGTACTTTCTCAAAAGCTCACATATTGAACTCCTTAAGTGTTATATAAGAAAAGAACAGGGGCGCCTGGGTGGCTCAGTTTGTTAAGCGTCCGTCTGTTGATTTCAGCTCAGCTCATGATCTCAGGGTTGTGAAATCGAGCCCTGCATCAGGCTCCGCACTCAGTGGGGAGTCTGCTTGAGATTCTCTCTCTCCATCTCTCTCTGCCCTTCCCCCCCGGTGCGCTCTCTCTCTCTTTCTCTCTCTCTAAAATAAATAAATCTTTAAAGAAAAAGAAGTGAGTAGTCTAAATGAGTAGTTGAAATAGACTAAATTGGTAAATCTGACAACCACTAATATCTAAGATAACTTTTTTTTCATTTCTAATCCAACTTTCTTTTATATCTTCATGAAATCCTCCTTCCTCACTTCTAGTAGCATCATACTTTTTCTTATGTTTGAGTCTCATTTTTAGTATGATTATAGTATGATTATATCTGCTGAGCATATATCATGTCTGATATTTCAATTTGACATTGAGGCTGAACCTAGCTATTATAAATATCTCATAATGATAACCTCTTTTCCATTAGTGTCTTGGGATAATCTGTCATTGCATAGAATTATTATATTTAAGTGCAGTCAGGGCAACATTAAGACAGTGTTTTATTTCTGTGAAACATCTGCACCTTCTCATTCACAGTTACTTGCTTGCCCCTTATTTATTTATTATTTTTTAATTTCCCAGAGGATAACTGCGGCAGTGGCTCCTATATTTTCCTGTATTTTCCTAGTGATAAATCCCAATCTGCTTGCTCAAATAGATTTCATATCATAGTATGTTTCTGATGTTTGTTCAAATGATATTTTCCTTAATTCAGGAAGTCAGGAAATAAATTCTTCCTGCTCTTTTTGTTGATATAGTTTGCTATTATTTTATAAACTGTCCTGAAAGTAACATTTTCTTTTTAATTGCTAGGGAAGAACATAATGTGCACTGTTATCTCCGCATAAATTAGAATCTCAGGATTTGCACAAAGTGAGGTATATAAGTCTAGAAAGGAATGGTAACATAAAAGTGGCCATCAGAGTGTTAGTCTTCATTAACCTAAAGGAGAGTCCACTAGGGAAGAAATAACCCAAAAGCACAAGGAAAGCATAGAAAAGCAACCAAGGCTCACTCAAGGGAAGGGAAGGTTTACAGCTTTTAAGAGGAAGGATGACAGGAAGAGAGGGATGAGGAAATCTTGAACAATTCAGATATCCACATTACAGGTTTTGAAATTTATTTAAGGAAAACTAATCTAAAATTTATGGAAGTTTTCCTTGAATAGTCATGATTTTAGATCATCTTCACTCTCCTCAGTTTTAATTGTTGTAAGTAGACTGATCATTTCAAAAGGAAATAGAGCTTTTGTGGAACAGAATAGGAGACTTGGTGAGTTGTGATTGCTCAGGCAAGAGAGGCAAGTAGAATTGGCAAGGATACTACTGACAGTTAATTTCAAGGGACACAATGGTATAACGGAAAGGGTGTGAAGTAGTTCTTTAGCTGTCCTACTGCAAATGATCCCAAACACAGTTGGATAAATTAAACTTGCCGGGCCTCAGCTGCCTCTGGTGGAAAAAGAGAGATTTGGTCTAAAAAAACTTTAAAGTCCTTTTTTGCATTTACAATTCAAGAAAAATTCTTTTCTTTTTTCTTTTAAGAAAAGGTTGCAGATCTTTATGAAGGTGATGCCATCCATTTACAAGATGTTCTGTGAGAACCCTAAAATTATAAGGAACTCATTTAAATAGCTTATGCTCAGTGGCACTGTAATGTAAATTTATTCAGGCCATGTAAATCGCTTGTGCCTTAGTGCTTATATAAGATAGTACTGTTGGGAGAGAGGTGGACTGGCGGTGGGGCCGAGGGCTGAGCAGCAGTGGGTGGTGTGCATGGGTGCGGAGCTGCGGGAGGCCACTGGGCGCTGGTTGCGATGCAAGGGCCACTGCAGGTGGCGAGCTGCCTCATCCTCGCCCTCCTGCCCTGGCTGCAGCCCAGGTCCTGGCACCTACTGCCCAGAGACCCCATGCTCCACCTGGCTTACTACCAGGACATGTGGAGACTGGTGCATGACCTCCGGTCCCCTGAGGTCGGCTATTTCCCAAACCCAGTGGTCATCATGCCAACAGTGACATCAGCCTGCTTGATGTCGTATATTATGGCTTGGACTATGACTACACTGGCCCAGTACACAGCCACACTGCACCCCAAGATTTTCAGTGCCACCTGTGACATCCTGATTGAGCATTATAAGTACCCACAGGGATCGTGACTAGGACTCCAGCTTTGCCATCCAAGGCCTCCACTAGACATTCAGAATGATTAAACTAAAAAACACTGAGGACACTAAATGCTAGCAAGAATGTGGAGCAACAGGTACTCTCATTCATTGCTGGTGGGAATGCAAAATGGTACAACCACTTTGGAAGATAGTTTGACAGTTTCTTATAAAGCTAAATATACTCTTACCATAGCATCCTTTAATCATGCTCTTTGGTATTAACCCAAATGAGTTGGAAACTCATATCTACACAAATACTTGCATGGGGATAATTATAGTAGCTTTATTTATAATTGTCCAAAATGAGAAGTAACCAAGATATCCTTCAGTAGGTGATTTGATTAAACTGTGGTATATACATGCAATGAAATAATAGTGCTAAAAAGAATGAGTTATCAAGATACAAAGACATGGAGGAATCTTAAATACATATTACTAAGAAGGCCAATCTGAAAGTCAACATACTGTATGATTCCAAACATATGACATTATGGAAAAGGCAAAATTATGGAGACAACAAAAAGATTAGTGGTTGCCAGGCGTTAGGGAGGGAGGATGGATGTCTAGGTAGAACGCAGAAGATTTGGGGGGCAGTAAAACTATTCTGTATGATTCTGTAATGGTGAATAAATGTCGCTATACATTTGGCAAAACCCATAGAACTACAATACTAAGAGTCAATCCTAACTTAAACCATGGACTTTGGTTGATATGTGTACCAGTGTTGGTTCATCAATTATAATAGATATCCCCACTCTGGTGAGGAGATCTTGATAATGAGGGAGGCTGTGCATGTGTGGGGGGAGGGCACATACGAGAATTCTCTGTTCTTTCCTCTCAACTTTGCTGTGAATCCAAAACTGCTCTAAAATATAAAGTATATCAAAAAGAAAACTTCTCCATTTTAGTAAATGGGAATTCCATCCTCATTCTTGTTCAAAAATACAAGAAAACAACAAAAACCAACTCCAGAGTAGTCCTTGAAGTCTACTGTTCATGTACTGTATTCTATCAGCAAATTCTATTAGTTCTATTTGAAATTTACTCAAAATCCACCTACTTCTCATGATCTCCACTGCTATCACCATAGTCCAACTCATCACAGTCTCTTGTATGGACTATTAAAATTGCTCTCTAAAAGGTCTTTCTATTCTACCTTTGACCCACTCTTCTCAAAAGCCATCAAAATGTTCCTTTCAAAATAGATTACAGTGGAGAAAGAATTCAATAAATGTAGAGAAATCATTTGACAAAAGCCAACCACTATTCATAATAAAGACTCAACAAACAAGGAATAGAAGAGAACTTCCTTAACCTGAAAAAAAGGAATTTACTGAAAATCTACAGACAACATCATAATTAATGGCAAAATATGGAATGCTTTCCCTCTAAGATTAGGAACAATACAAGGATATCCAATCTCACCACTTCTTTCAACATTATATTGGAGGTAGTGCTAATTAGGCAAGAAAAAAAACTAAAAGTCATTCATATTGAAAAGGAAGAAATAAAACTCTCTTTATTCACAAATGACATGATCTTTTACCTACGAAATCCTAAGGAATCCACAAAAAACTGCTATAAGTAGTAAATGGATTCAGTACCTTTGCAGGGTACAAGAAAAATATGCAAAAAATCAATCATATTTCTAAATACTGACAATGAACAATCCTAAAATTAAGAAAACAGTTCTATTTACAGTAGACTCAAAATTGAACACATTCTGTTTCAGTTCAGAAACCTCCACTGGCTCCCCTTCACACTTAGAGTACAATTCCAATGTGTTCATCATGTCTTATAAGGCTCAGCAATGATCTTACTCCCTGTTACTTCTCTGACCTCATCTCTTTCCATCATCCCTCTCATTCACTCTGCTTCAGTCCCATTGGAATCTTCTATCTTTCTTCAGTATGCTGCTTGGAACTCTTGCTTCTCAGATAGCTACATGGTTTGCTTCTTCACTTCTTTCTGCTGCTATATCTTTGCTCAAATGTCAACGTATTAGAGAGGGCCTCTCTCATCACCAGTATAAAAT
This sequence comes from Phoca vitulina, assembly GCF_004348235.1. Lineage (NCBI taxonomy): Eukaryota > Metazoa > Chordata > Mammalia > Carnivora > Phocidae > Phoca > Phoca vitulina. The sequence goes on along the minus strand of NW_022589735.1, from coordinate 10,811,972 downwards.
GATATTCCCAGCTCCATCCACCCTCATTGCCCTTTATTCCTTTATATTGCTGTGCGTGTGCGCGCGTGCGCGCACACACACACACACACTTTCTGTTTATTATTCATAACATTTCATTTTGAAAATTTTCAAGTTCATAGAAAAGTTGCAAGAATGGTCGACGAATACCTTATACTGTTCTCCTAGTTTTGCCTACATCAGTGTACATTTCCCAAGAACAAGGTTATTCTTTTAAATAATGACAACAAAATCATCGCAGTCAAGAACAATTATATTAATCTAAAGCTATTATCTGATTTTCAGTCCCTATTTCAGTTACTCACTCGTTCCAGTAATGTTGTTTATAGCTGTTGTTTCTTCAGTCCAGGATCCTAGAAGAATCATGAATTTTAATTTCTTTAGTCATCTTCAATCTAGAACAGTTGCCCAGCTTCTTTTTGTCTTTCATGTTATTACAAATTTTGAAGAATGCCTTTTAATTCCAGTGTGTTTAATAATGTTCTCAGGTTTTAGTCTGGTTCAACGTCTTTTGGCAGGAATATCACACAGGTAATGCTTCCATCTCACATCAGGAGAATGTAACTCTGGTTCTAGGTTTTCCTCATTTTTTGGGCTTGTTTATCTTCTTTCTCCTCATTAGAATAGAAAGTCTATGAAAGCTAGAACTGTGTGTCCTTTGTTCTCTTTTTATCCCTTTCTCCCATAGGTGCTTGGTAAATATTTATTGATTGAGTAAATGAGTCCGTAGCCCACCATATTTGTCTCTAACAGTACAGAATAGCCGAATGCCCCAGCTTGCCAGCAGGCAGGACCAGGCAGCAGAACCACTGGCCTTGTTCCCCGCATTCTGAGATGCTGAGAGGTCCAGAATGGGGAAGTGCCTCAGAATTTGGGATATCCATTTAGAAAGACACTGTTGATCATGTGTCCAAACATATGTATAGCTATTTACTTATACATTATATCCATATGCTACTGTTCTAACCTATGAGGTGCATTTTAAATGTATACATACAAGTTTTCTTTATGAGTTAAAAAGTAGATATAGATAGAAGTTGTATTTTCTTTCTAGACCCCAGTGGCTTGTTTTCTCCATTCCTGGAAAGACCATAAACTTCCCTTTTGGAGGTCACTGTTTTACCTGTCCTTGAGCTGAGACATTTTAGTGTTTTGAGTATCCATAAAGTATCTTCACTGATCAGAATTTTGGGAGGGGTCCCAGAAGTCTTAGCTGGCTTCTAGACAATCATATGTTGTCTTGTCTTATCAAATGCCAGCCATATCTTTTGAGGCCTTCCTTAGAGACTCCTAAAAGTCATTCAAAACCGATACTATTTAACATAAAGATGCTCTAAATACCAATTTTTGACTTCTAAATATTCAGCCAGGAAATTTCTTTAGTTTTTGGAAAATGGTAAATTCTCAGAGGATAGTCCTTCCAGACCAGGCTTTAAATGATGCAGCTTAGAATGTTACCAGGAATCTGAATCATCTAGCACGCCTTTGAAAATCAGTCCCACAATTATCTGAAGGGCTCCTTTAATTAAATCCATGTTTCAGGATGCTTAATCCAAACTGAAACATTCCAGAAGTGTACTTACCGAAAATAATATATTGTGAGCATTTAAACCCCTGGTGCTTTAAATCAGCTACACTGTAGTGGGTCCTCCAGTATCAGGGTCTTTGTTCCTATTTTAAAGTTTCATTTAAGAAGGATAGCTTACTTAAGTGTAGTAGCAATTTATGTCATTGTTTCTTTACACAAGTTTTTTGCATGGTATGTCCATTTGTACCCTTCTTTTTTTATGAAATTACATGAAATATAGTTTGTCTTCAAGGCTTTAGTAATTTACATTTTCAATATGTTTTAAAGTTATTCTTTACTATGGTTCTGTGATTTAGGGCACAGTTGCTTAATGAATAATCAAATCTGAAGGTGCAAAGACAAGGCTTCCAGAAAGGTTGTGTCTTTCCTTACAAAATACAAATTTTCTGGGAAGGTAGGGCTTTGCTTCATCTCCTCAGTCATGTGTCTTTCAGTATTTTCAATGGTATTTATGGTGGTTGGATGTTCAGTGAATGCATTGTGCCATTTGTTTAAATTAAGGAGATAGTTCCTTAGTCCTTTCTACATAATTTTCTTAGAATTTAAAAAAGGCCACTTAACATTTTGAGACTTCAAAAGGTATTGATACACTATTTACTTCAAATGAGTGTGTACCCCTTAAAGGGAAGAACGGTTCAGTCAGTATTATAAATTATGTTTGGCAAATGTTATTGGAGAACATTTAAGATATTTTAGCAATAATTCCTGCTCAGTCTTTTATTTGGGACACATTGTCATTTTCCTTGTGAGTCTGTGAGTGATTAAAGGTCTTTTGGCCCATCTCATTAGACAGAAATTGTTGACCCTATAAACAAGACATTTTAAAAGACAGATGTGTAGAAATTCATAAGCAACACATTAAAAAGAGGCCATGAATTTTTTTTTTTAATTTTTTTTATTGTTATGTTAATCCCCATACATTACATCATTAGTTTTAGATATAGTGTTCCATGATTCATTGTTTGTGCATAACACCCAGTGCTCCATGCAGAACGTGCCCTCCTCAATACCCATCACCAGGCTAACCCATCCTCCCAACCCCCTCCCCTCTAGAACCCTCAGTTTGTTTTTCAGAGTCCATTGTCTCTCATGGTTCTTCTCCCCCTCCGATTTCCCCCCCTTCATTCTTCCCCTCCTGCTACATTCTTCTTCTTCTTTTTTTCTTTCTTAACATATATTGCATTATTTGTTTCAGAGGTACAGATCTGAGATTCAACATTCTTGCACAGTTCACAGCGCTTACCAGAACACATACCCTCCCCAGTGTCCATCACCCAGTCACCCCATCCCTCCCACCCCACCCCCCACTCCAGCAACCCTCAGTTTGTTTCCTGAGATTAAGAATTCCTCATATCAGTGAGGTCATATGATACATGTCTTTCTCTGTTTGACTTATTTCGCTCAGCATAATACCCTCCAGTTCCATCCACGTCGTTGCAAATGGCAAGATCTTATTCCTTTTGATGGCTGCATAATATTCCATTGTATATATATACCACATCTTCTTTATCCATTCATCTGTTGATGGACATCTTGGCTCTTTCCACAGTTTGGCTATTGTGGACATTGCTGCTATAAACATCGGGGTGCACGTAGCCTTTCGGGTCCCTACTTTTGTATCTTTGGGGTAAATACCCAGTAGTGCAATTGCTGGATCATATGGTAGCTCTATTTTCAACTTTTTGAGGAACCTCCATACTGTTTTCCAGAGTGGCTGCACCAGCTTGCATTCCCACCAACAGTGGAGGAGGGTTCCCCTTTCTCCGCATCCCCGCCAACATCTGTCATTTCCTGACTTGTTAATTTTATAAAAAGAGGCCATGAATTTAAAAGCATACGTGCACACATACACATACACATACACATTTTTCATGTATACCCAGCAGCTATGGTAGTTGGCATGGGCTCTGGGTGTGCAGCATTAAACTTTATAGTTTTCTAAACATCTCAGGTACCTTTTTATACCATTCAGTTGTATCCAGCTTTCCATTATTGTTGGCAGGACATCCTTTGGAATGTCTGCTCTACTCAGGGGATGATTTGGTGCCAGCCTCTCACGGAGAAAAGAGACAAAAAAGAATCTGTAATTTAAATAAAAAATTGTGGAATAATAAAATTGGCAAGGAGGCAGATGTCCTTAAAATCTTCACGTCCTGAACAAAACTCAACTTCAGAAGGTCAGAGCTTTCCCAAAACATTTAAAAGCTCTTGCTCTATGATAAGGATCCTCAGAGAAATATACCTTCCCTTAGCCTCAGTCAGAAGTTACTTGGATTACTAAGCCAGTAAAACATCTCAGAGACATCTAAGCAAGTACTTTTTAAATTAAAAAACTGGCTTTGCTCAAAGTAAACTGAGACAGAATGGTCTTGGATATATTTTCCATAGAAGCACCTGCTTTGGGTGCAACCACACATAGAAGGATTTTGGCACAGTAAATTGTCTAACCTATTCAAGGGATGATATTTTGGATACTGTTCATGGCACCTTTTAAAGGCAATTTTTAGTGTTCTGTCTAGACTTATGTTCCGAGGTCAGCACACAGCCTTAGGATACTGTTCCTTGGTTGAAATCAGAGAAGAGACAAGGAAATTCAAATTAAAGCCTCGCCCTCTTTAGTGAGTCTGTGCCTCAGACTTAGGGGCTTTTTGGGAGAGCACTAGTGTAAGAGGCCAAGTATGTCAAGATGAGCCAAAACTAACTGCCTTTGCAACCAGGATTACCCTGGTAGCCTTGTAATACATTTTAAAATCTAGAAAAAAATATTATATGCCAAGAACAGTATCTTTGATGACTGAAAGATAAGAGGATGACTCAGGTCATTTGATAAACTTATATCTCAGTTATCCTATCTTGTTTGTGAAATATGTATGGATGTATGCTTTTTCTGGCAATGTTAAACACCTTTTCAGCCTAGGTACCTTTAGAATTACTAATATTGGGGACAACCTGGTAAAACACATGTCCCTCTATAGGATACTTGAAATACTAATGATAATTAGTTGTACCTCCTAATATGTGGTGTCTTGTCTCTTGGTGGTCATGGGTGGTGCTTAGCATGCCCCTCCCCACCAGAGCTGGGCTCTACCTGAACACTACCCACCCAGTGCAGTGATACTCCCTATATTCAACTCTGCAGTTAGAAAGTTGTAGCTTGAGATGCACTTTCTGTGAGATTCTTAATCCAAGTCAAACAGATTTGAACATGCAAAGCAAATCTAAATGAAAAAATTTTATGCCTTTATGAGCCATTCCATTGAAGTTGTTTCCCTGATATTTAAAGCAAACACTGATTATCTATATTATATGCACTGGTCATATACTTTACTTTTTTTTAAAATCTGATTTAATCCTTTCTCCAACCCCATTTTACATATGAGTATACTTAAGCTAAGAGTTAGCTAATTGCTAAGTAACTTGGCCAAGATCATCTAACTACTAAGTGCTGGGTCAAGACTTGTATCTAAATCTAACTGATTCCAAAAGTCGTGCTTTTGATTCATGGTGCTCTGCTCTTTATCTTTCCTTTGATATTACCATCAATATCCAAGAAGTTTATATTTCTCTAAATCAGATGCTTTTAACTCTAATAGAGTGTGCAAGCGTATAGATATACATCCTTCTTCTAGGAACATGGAGCATAACTTCTGTCAGGTTCTCAAGTTTAACCTGTGACTTAAAAATGATTAAGAAGCCTGAGAGAGCAGCCTTTTAATAACTAGCAAAGATTGTCTCCATCATTTTAAAAAAAGATACATCAATAAGACCTTTTTAAGAATAGGTAATGTATAGGGGCGCCTGGGTGGCTCAGTCGTTAAGCATCTGCCTTTGGCTCAGGTCATGGTCCCAGGGTCCTGGGATCGAGCCCCTCATGGGGCTCCCTGCTCCACGGGGAACCTGCATGTGTTCCTTCTCTCGCTGTGTCTCTCTCTGTCAAATAAATAAATAAAATCTTTAAAAAAAAAAAGAATGTGTAATGTATATGCAAATTACACATGGACATGTGAATAAGAAAAACGCATTGTTTGTTACTATTACTACTCTTTATACAAATAACAGTTTATAAATTGTTGTTGCAATTATGGTATTTTTCACATTTTAGATGTAGGCTATCTCATGTTAAAAACCAGAAAGAAACTGTTGTGTTTCAAATTAAAAGTGATGGAAAATATGTAATTTATGTGCAGAATTTTACTTGGAAAACATATTTTCTTCATGTTGTATACATTAGCCTAAAGGGAAAACATGACATTCTTGTGTGGAGAGACATAGCACTACACAAAGAGGAAACTGATGAAACCAAAGGAAAATAATTGGTAAATCATGAGTGTTTCTGTGATAAACCAGATGTGTCAAAAATAGTAGTTAGCATTTCTTCTACAAAAAAAAAATTAGGGGAAAAATAAAGTTAAATAGTGCCTTAAGATATGTATAAATGATCCTCACTGAAGTTTATGAAGAGTGATAAAATGATGTTTTTATGAATTATGCCAATTAATACTGGCATTAGGTTACATTTCTTGTTCTAATCAACGTATAACTCTAAGAAATATCCTCTACGAGATGCCCTCTCTCTTCTGCACCTTCACATTTTCCTTCCCCTTAATAAGCTTAAAGATATTGACCTCTTTTTCCTTCCTTTCATATCTACTATGAGTCTAGCTCATTACAGCAATGCGCTTGTTAGGGTTAACAATAACCTTGGTGCTACCTTCTATTGTTAATTTTCAGACCTTGTCTTAAATAGTGGCTTAGAAGCATTTGACATTATATTAAACATGTTCTTGGTAAAATTCTCTTTTGAGCTTAGAGCCTTTTCTAAAGTAAAAGGAAAGAAAAAAAGAAAATTTCTCAACCTGAAAAAGGCATCTATGAAAAACTTAAAGCTAACAGCATACTTATTAGAACCTAGTGTGTTCCCATAAGATCAGAAAATGGCAAGTAGGTTTGTTCTCAAGACTTCTGCTCAGTGTTATATTGTAGATTCTAGCCGATGTAATAAAGCAGGACAAAGATGTGAAAGGCATACAGATTGGAAAGGAAGATGACATAAGTAACCCAAAAGAATCTACCACAAAAAAAAAAGCTACTATAACTATTGAGTGCATTTAGCAGAGTTGTAGAATACAATATCAAATTGCAAAAAAAAAAAAAAAAAAATCACATTCCTATGTAATGGCAATAAAATGGAAATTGAAATTTTAAAAATATAATGTAAAAAGCATTTAAAATGTAACATATTTCAGAAAAAATATAACAGCATATGGCAAACCTGTACATTGGAAAATATGTCCACAAAAACTCTTAGAGAAATTAAAGAATGCCTAAATAAATGTAGCAATATATCATGTTCATGAATTGAAAAACTTAATATTGTTAAAATATCAGTTTTTAAAAAATTAGTCAATAGAGTTTATGCAAATCTGCCCAAAATCCCAGTAGGATTTTTTTGGGTAGCAACTGGCAATCTGATTATCATATTTATGTGGAAATGTAAAAGAACTAAAATAGGCAAAACAATTTTGAACATAAAGAACAAAGTTGGAGGACTTATATTAGCTGATTTCAAGATTTATTTTAAAACTGCAGTTATCAAGAAAGAGTGGTGTTGGTGTCTGGATCATCATATAGATCAATGGAACAGAAGAGTAATTCCAGAAAGAGAACTACCTATCTGTGGTTATTTTCTTTTTGTAAAAGATTCCAGTGCAATTCAAAGTGGGGAGACGATGTCCTTTCAATTAATGATGCTGGAACCGAATATCCATTTTGGAAGGATAATTAACTGTAAGTCTTACCTCATACTGTACTCAAAACTAATTTAAAACATATCTATACCTAAATGTATGTATTGATTTTAAACACATTTGCAAAATTAACTTGCCTTCAAAATGCTGTCTTCTTGAATATAGGTCAGCTTTTAATATGCCCAGCTTTCCCAACTCACTCCAAGAAGAGGTTGACGACTCTATGACTTCTGAGGCTTGGTCATAATATGTGTGACATCTTGTTGCTGTCTGTTTCACTGAAGGTGTCTGAACCCAGCCACTGTATCATTAGGAAGCCCAGGCCACATGTAGGTGGTCTGACCAATAACCTCAGCAATGATCCCAGCTAATAGACAGTATCAACCACCAGACTGTGAGTGAATGAACCTTCCCATGCTGTCATCCTCAGCCTTCAAATGCCCCACTGACACTGAGTGAAGCAGACACAAGCAGTCCTCACCAGGCTTGGCTCAAATTGCAGAGTCATGAGCCAAATGCATGTTGTTGTTGTTTTAAGCCACTAAATTGTGGTGTGTTTTGTCATGTGGCAATAGACAACTAGAACACTGTAAAAGCTAAACTAAAATTTTTAAAAAGTAAACATAGGAAAAATATGCACGGCTAGTGTTAGGCAAACATTTCTCAAAGGGACACCAAAACATAACCATAAAAGAACAATAGTAATAAATTGGTCAACAAAATGAAAGGATTTCTGCTCTTCCACAGACATTGTTAAGAAAGTGAAAAAGGAAAATTTGTAATGCAGAGATCTGACCAAGTATTGATATTTTCTAGATATTAAAGGTAGTAAATTTTTATGTAGAGGGCCTTCCATGAACCTGCAATTTATGTCGCATATGTAATGTCTCATATTATGAGGATATTCCTGGGTATATGTAAATTAAAACTTTGCCAGAATATAATACAGAAAAATGTTCCAATAGAATCAACTCTTTTAAACTCAGCTTTCTCAAATATAGATAAAGCATTCTCTTTATTGTCTACAGGGAATTGTTAAGCGTGAATGAAAGAAGTATTTTGTTTTCTCCAGAGAACATCTACATACTAATAAAAAATTTTATATGCTTTTTCAATAAATAGCCTAGACTAGGGTTTCTGTCCCTGATGACAGTCCAATCTCTGGAGTATATCCTTCTACTTTAAGCCTCAGTTAAAGGACTAATTTACATAGTTCATGGACCAGGATTTCTACAGAGAATTGTGAGAACCTCTTATAAAAGCTGGGCAAAAAATTCAAATCAATTCCAAATGTTTTATGCTTCACTTAGTGTTTATCTTGAATTTTTTATTCATTACTGAGAAGAATTGGCTGTGTATAAATAAAGAGTAATATCTTAAGTGTCTAAATTTTAAAATGCATGTGCCTTTTGATTGCTGACAGCCTAGTCTAATGGCATTTTGAATTATATTTTTATTACATGCTGTTATGAACTGCTTATGTTTACTTTTCATTATTATGCAGCTAGGCATTTCATATTGTCCATTGTTAATATATGTAACAATGTCTACTTTTCTAGGGATAGAAATTCTATCAAGATGAAAACTATCAATGACTACATGAAAGTAGAAATAAAGAGAAAGTTGAAATTTTCATTTGGTTCTAGGAATTCTGGAGAGAATAAGCATCTATGTTCAGTTAAGAAGTCTTTTAGGTAGAATAATTTGTTCAGTGAATCCCTACAAAACTTAAATCTTCAAAAAAAGAGGCCAGATTAGAAGAAATTATGTTTACTGTTTCTAGGTTGATGGCACACAAAAACCTCATGTTTTTTTTAAAGATTTTATCTATTTATTTATTTGAGAGGACAGGAAGGGACAGAGGGAGAGGGATAAGCAGACTGTGCACTGAGCATAGAGAGAGAGAGAGAGAGAGAGAGAGCAGGGAAAGGGATAGAGGGAAAGAATCTCAGGCAGACTCCTCATTGAGCATGGAGCCCAATTTGGGGCTTGATCCCAGGACCCTGAGATAACGACCTGAGCTGAAATCAAGAGTCAGAGGCTTAACTGACTGAACCACCCCAGTGCCCTCAAAAATCTCATATTCTAAGTATCTGAAATATGTTTTTCCAAATCAGTTCTTGTTTTGGTATGCTAGATCCACGATATAACTGGTATGTATGCCATAAATCTAGAATTTATACTAGTTCTCTCCTTTTACTTGCTTGCCAAATTTCATTGGTTACCATCTTAATAATATTACCTCTAAAATCATTCTTGAATTCATCTCTTTCTCTTCATCAAACTCCCCCTTTTTCTTTTGAATTATAATAAAAAGTTGTGAATAAATTTCTTAACCCTAACCGTAACCCTAAATCTACAAGGCCAGGTTGCTATCATAAATAACATGCAATGAGAAGGCAGTGAAAAACAAGAAAGTTTAAGCTTCATTAAACACAGCAGTTGCTAATCAACATCCCTGATTGTTACTGTGAAGGACAATTTTGCAAGTTCAGTATTTTACCCTCCCGTCCCTTACACAGACACACACAAACATTCACATGCATATACACACACTGTAAGAAAGCTCATGGGTTCTTCACTGGCACCTGTGCTCCTCCAGAAACAGTGTTCACCCTCTGTCATGTTTTGTTCCTCAGAATGTTACCTTTATGTACTATATCTGTGAGCTCCCGAGGGTTTGGCTAATGGGAGATACAAATAGGTAATTAGAGCAAGGGAAAGAAGGTGAGGTCAAGGTATTTATTACCCTGGAAACTCCATGCATATATTGGCTCTGTCCCTATACTAAAGCCCGCAGGTCTTTATGTTGCCACCGTTTTCCATGCTCCAATGACAGCTTCCCCTGGCTGTTCCTTTGCCAGTCTTAGTAGCTGAGAGTCAGGGCAAGTGTGCGGCCAGGATTGCCATGCTCAAAAGGGCCCTATACTTGCAGTTTAGTGCTCTGTAGTTGCCCTTTTGAAGTTCTTAACAATTTTATCTTAGAATTTGTGGTTTATTTTATTTTTGTAAAGATTTTATTTGTCTGTTTATTTATTTAAGAGAGAGGGAGAGCACAGAGGGAGAGTGAGAGGGAGAAGCAGGCTCCCCGCTGAACAGAGAGCCTGATGTGGGACTTGATCCCAGGATTCTGGGATCATGATCTGAGCAGAAGGCAGACGCTTAATGGACCGAGCCACCCAGGTGCCCAGAATTTGTGGTTTATAAGTAAAGTTCGATGGGACAATGGAGCAAGCCGCGGGGGCCCAGAATCTCAAATCAAGCATGGTCCTGTCGCCCACCACCTCCTTGAATACCCTGGACATGTTCTCAGCTGCCCAGTCCCTGCTCCCCCAGACCTTGACCTCACATGGCTTCCCTGTCACTACCCCCACCTAGTGACTGTTGTTGCAACCCACTGCGAGGACTCTCCACCCCACAGGGCTGCCCTTCCCCAGCTACTTCAGCAACCTTTGCTGCCCCCTGCCCACAGTGGGGTCTGGGTGCAGACTTGAGAGAGGGTTGGTGCTGGGAGGACATGGTAGTGGCTGCTCCCCTCCGCCCCCCGCCCCAGACTACATACCATAGGATATTCTATAGGTGACTCAGCAGGGGTGAGCCACTCACCTGTCCCTAATCTAGGTGCTGGGTATGTCCCAGCACAGATTGTATTGCCTTGAGTGTTGCTCATCTATTATGGCTTAGGGAGGTGGACCCAGGGGAAGAAGAAATTGACTTTTCCAACCTGGCCAGGCATGGCACATTGGTCTGTTGGTTGACAGAAGGACAAACCTAGCAACAGGTAGACTTCAAATGTCAAGCCATAGAGTGGGCTCTAGGATGATGTGAGGGTGTGCATTCACCTTGTGAGTGGTCACATGCCTGAAGGAGCATGATATTAAATAGCAAATAAAAAAGCACAGTAATGAGTCAAGAGAAAGATTATGGAAGAAAGGAAAAAGTTTGATATTTTAGTAACTTCAATGGTAACTGTTTTTTCCTGCTTTTTGAATAAAGGTTGCACATTTTTATTTTGCAAAGGGCTCCACAAATTATGTAGCTGATCCTGCGCAGAGTCCTGGGTTCTATTAATTAAACGAGGCTCTGGAGATAGAGCCTTGAGCCATGTAGAGCAGGAAGTTTGCATTGATACTCCTGTGTAAGTCTGGACTATTAGAAGACCACACTGTGTGTCAAAGGAAGACTGGAGAAAGAAATCCATTGCAGCAAAGGGAGCCGATAAGGACAATCTTTGATCTCAACCTGGGCTCTGGGTAGAAAACAACAAAATTTTCCTTGAAATATTTTTAAAAGATGGGCATGTTCTCATTTAGATTTTGGGTTTGAAATAATTTCACTTTGAAATTAAGGTAAACCCCAAATCAAGAAATTTACTCAGTGGTTCCAGAGTGGTAAGGCAGCGCCTACAGGCACTTGACAGAAGCAAACAAAAATCCTAACTCAGACCCATCAGGATTTCCACAGGGAAAACCCAAACTTTCAAACATGAGTTCACAACCCAAAATTATAAGACACAATGAGGGCAAGTAAGTAAAAGTAGGACAGAGTAAAACAAAACAAGAGCATTTAAGTTATTTAAACATGAGAAAAATGCATAAAAATCTGACAAGGATAACGTATTACAAAAAGCAAACATACAAACACTATTTGCAAAATAACCAGGTAGAACTTCAACAAATAAAAATATACCATGAAATTTAAAAATAGGATAATAACTCTCAAAGAAGTAAAATAGAGTAGACATAGATGAAGTGAACACAGTTAAACTAGAATGCAGAGCTTAAGATACTAACTAGAAAGCTACACGGAAGGAGAAAAAGATGGGAAATATGAAAATTCCATTAAGCAATATGCAGAAGAGAATAAGTTTTAATATTTGTTTAACTGGAGTTCCAGAAAACAGAATAGAATCAGGGAGATTCAGTTTCAAAGAGATAATAGGTGAGAAATTTCTAGAACTGGTGAAATAAAGAAGCACAGGAATCACAATGAATACCGATAAAATATAAAAAGGAATATACATCAAGATATGTTGTACTAAAACTGTAGTAAGATAGAGGAAAATAAAAGATCTTAAAAGCACACAGAGAAAAGCCAATTATCTGTAAATGATCTGTTTAGAGTGATGGCAGAATTATCAACAGAGTGGAGAACACCTGTCAAGCTAGGACTTCATATTGCTTTAAATCATCATTAAAGAAGAGTGTTGAAACAAAGCCATTATCAGACAAACAAGGCAAATGACTTATTACCTATGGACACTTACTAAAGGAACCCCCAAATGATACATTTAGAAGGAAGGGAGATAATCCCAGAATGCATGTCTTAAATACAAAAATTAGCAGCAAACATGCAAATTAAAAATATGTGGATAAAATCTTTTTTAAAATGACTATATAAAACAACAATGATAATATCTGTGGCTTGTTTAAAAAATAATATAGAAATAAGATAATGGACAAAAGTAACATGTAAGTTAGGAACAGAATAATTTGAATTAAGGTATTTTAAAATCTTTACATTATGCTGATTGCCTTTAGATTTTATTAAGCATATATTATTAGAAATTCAGATGGTCACTTGACCCTTAAAAAATTAAATGCATAGGAAAAGCTATGAGTTCTAAAATTGTCACTAAATAGAATAGTATGGGGGTTAATTTTATGTGTCAATTTGTATAGGCTGTGATGCCCAGTTGTGTGGTCAAATACCAGTCTAGAGGTTGCTGTGAAGGTATTTTTATATATGATTAACATTTAAATCAGTAGACTTTGAATAAAGTAGATTACTTTCCATAATGTGGGTATACCTCTGCCAATCAGTGGAAGGCCTTAAGAGCAACGACTGGAGTTTTCTGAAGATAAAAGAAATCCTTGAGACTGCTACATGGAAACCCTGCCTGGGTTTCCGACCTGCTTCCCTGTGAAATTTGGACTCCACTACATCTACTCTTGGGAATTTCCACACCACTGTTCCACTGTACAGATTTTATTCTTACAACCATCATAGTCCCTTAAAATAAATCTCTCTCATCAGAATGAGACATTTTAATATACTTATCTCTCAGTATTTCAAGTATAAAGCAGACCAAAATTGCTACAGTTATGGACGACTTGAGCAACATAATTAACAATAGGATCCTGCACCTAAACAGTTTTGGGGGCACCTGGGTGGTTCAGGAGGTTAAGCACCCGACTCTTTTTTTTTTTTTTAAGATTTTATTTATTTATTTGACCGAGAGAGCACAAGCAGGGGGAAGCAGCAGAGGGAGAAGCAGGCTCCCCACCAAGCAGGGAGCCCAATGTGGGCCTCGAACCCAGGACCCTGAGATCATGACCTGAGCCAAAGGCAGACAGTTAACCAACTGAGCCACCCAGGCACCCAAGCACCTGACTCTTGATTTCAGCTCAGGGCAGGATCTCAGGGTTGTGAGATCGAGCCCTGCATCAGGCTCTGAGCTGGGCATGGAGCCTACTTAAGATTCTCTCTCTCTCTGCCTCTCCCCGACCATTTGTGCTCTCTCTCTCTCTCTCAAAAAACAAAACAAAACATAAAAACCCCACAAAGATAAAAACAAAAGCAAAAACAAAAACAAAAACATCGTTTTTAATAACTCCAGAATTAAGGAATCAAAAATCATAAATATTTGGAACTAAGTGACAGTGGAAATACTAATTAAAGTTAGTGGGATATTGCCAAGGTCCTTGTAATTTATAAACTTCATGTATATAATAAAAAAAGAACTGAAAATAATAAATTGTAAAAACTTAAAAAGTTAGAAGTACAACAGAATAAATGAAAAGAGTAAGGAAAAAATAATGAAAGCAGGAAATGATATAGGAAACAAAAATTGCTTTGGATTTATATGGAATTAACATACTTGTTGGTCAGAAATAGTTGAATGCTAGCAATTATGGTTTAACCTAAATATAGTAGAGACAATTATCAAAGCCTAAAGTTGATGTTTCGGAAATACGAGTAAAATGGAAAGAGAATGGCCATTGGTAAGAATGAAGCAGAGCTGGAAAAATCTCTTCTTGTCCTTGCTATCTATGTGACATTGAACGACTTAAGTTTTCTGACCCTCGATTTTCTTAATAGACAAGCGTGAACAATAAAAGTAATTATCTTCTAAATATTATGTAAGAATTTAATGAGACTTGTAATATGCTTTTAACGTATGACTTATAATTTGTTATATTTAGTGCCCTTCCCTTTTCTTAAAATACAAGACAGTATTTATTCATCCATCCATCTGTTCTTTCAAAAGGCAGAAATACTTGCTAGGTTTTACTTCCTGTATTAATTTAAAAAACAGTATCTTTAAATCCATTTTCTATAGAGGGACCTCAAGGAAAATAAATTGTGAATGCAGAGGATTTTTCTAAAGCCGATCACATTTATAATTAACATCGTTACATTGAATCAAATTATGTTTCTAAGAAGCTATAGTTCCCATTTTAGCAATGAGATACCACTCCTTATAGCATTTTACTACGGATTAGGAAGACATAAAGGGGCGAATACAGAGCAGAAAGAGAGACCCTCAAATGTGGACTTAAATCAGCAGCTAGATTCTAATTCTGTGCCAATTGGACAGGCTTCCTCCTGTCTTCACCACACAGCTCTCCATATGTCTCCAATTTTAAACAAAGCCACTCCCAACAGGAGCTCTACCTCAAAGAAGCCTGAGAAATGGCCGAGTGTCAGTCTTCAGGGGACTTAAAATGCATTTGCTCTGACAGGATCTTGAACACCTGCAGTTATTTCAAAGGAATTTTGATCCAACAATAATTCACATAATTTATCATCTGGAGATGCCAAAAATTCTTTGAAAAACTGTGCTGTAGTTAGTAGAAGGAAAAAAAGGGGGAAAGTGATGGTGGGTGATAGTATTTTCACATAGGATGTTTTTACAGGAATCATTAAATTCTTACATTTTTTTTCTCTCAAGTCTTTGTTTCCTTATAGTGGAAACATTGACCGTTGACTTGCTTTTGGAATTTTATTGTCTGTCTGCAATTAACACATACAAAAGGACTATGCATTTATTTCAAGGGACTCGGGTTCTCAGTTTTTTTTTTTTTTTTAAGATTTTATTTATTTATTTGAGAGAGAGAGAATGAGAGACAGAGAGCACGAGAGGGAAGAGGGCAGAGGGAGAAGCAGACCCCCTGCTGAGCAGGGAGCCCGATGCGGGACTCGATCCCGGGACTCCAGGAAAATGACCTGAGCCGAAGGCAGTCGCTTAACCAACTGAGCCACCCAGGCACCCTCTGGTTCTCAGTTTTGTTTTTGTCTCAAGTAAGAGAATATCTGGGAGTCTCATCTTAATTGCAGTGATTAATTTTTAGAAATTCCTTGATGTTCCTTCTAACAAAATCACACTGACATTTGAAAATATATAGTGAATAAGTGAAGAAATCTGTTTAATCAGAAAGAATAAGCATTTAGATTCTTTACAGTCACAGTCACAAAATAAATGTCTTTCATCCAAATTGAGGGCACTGAACAAGCTGGAGCAGAGGAGATCCTGTGTTGTGATACTCTTTGTGAAAATAATCAGAAGTGCTCAGGAAAAAAAAATCTGTGGGGAGGGAAGGGCAGTCTAGATATTGTGGATTGTAGAGCACTGACTTCCAAAGAGAGAAATTAGGGAACTGTTGGATCCATTTAGCATTCAGAATGAATAAGAGAATTAATGCTTTCATAAGCAGAAGAATGCAAAGTGGAGATGATTGGCACAAATCTATAAGAAGGCTCCAGGCCATCGTTATGGAAAAGTTAATAAAATGTGCTTATAAATGCTAATTTCTTCTAGAGTCATTTAATGAGGAACTTTGTATTAAAGGGAAATACTAATAGTAAATAGAAGGCAGTTAGTGTTATCCTCTTACTAACATTTTAAACAGAATAGCACATTAATAACATTTTGAACCCCCAAAAAGTATTGATTATATTGTGAGATGTTTACTTGCTCCTCTCCTAGCAGCCCCTGACTGAGATAAGTATAATTTCTCTGTTGGGCTGGTTCTCAGTGAAACCACTGGGCATAACATTGTAGCTTTCAGGGTGATAGGGCTGAGTTTCTTGGAGAAGTAGAAGAATCTCTACATTTTCCCATTCTCAGGTTTTTCCTGTTCAACAGAACTGATGTTTCATAAAAGGTCAGTTACCAAAAATGTGTGTCCTTTAAATCAGGTTAAATACCTGAAGTATTTCTGATTCTTCCTCCTGAAAACCAGTCTTTCATTGATTGGCATGAATCCATCAGGATTCAGAAAAGGTAGTTAAAGGATGTAGTGTATGCAAAAAGAAAGTGCCCATTTTCAGATTGGACCAACTTGCTGTAGAACTTATTGCCAACATCGTTTTCATTTAGCTCTTCCAAACCTCAAGATTTGACTTTCCTGCTTGGAAAAAAAATATAATTGCACGACCATGCTCCTGGGAGACGTTGTTCTGCACCTCAGAAAACCAAGTTAACCCATAGATGTGAATGAAAGAGCACAGATGGCCTAAATGGATCTCTCTTCCAAATGGGTAAAGGGAATTAGGCAGTGGAACATTGAAGCAACATATTGAAACAAACATTTCTTCTTCATCTCTCCCCCACTACCCCTTTTTTTAAAGTCCAGATTGATTGACCTACCAGAGAGCAGAATTCAAGAATGTTGTGGTTTTACTTGGGAGGTGGGTTCAAAAGCTTTTTGCTGCTAAATAGTATGGATAATTTTTATTTTATTTTAATATGGTAAAATAGACTTCTCCTAAGTAACCCTGTTAGCAAAAACCCAGTCCAACTTTTCTGATGGATACTATTGAATCAAATGCTCTAAGTTAATCTTCAGTTTTGGGGCTTCAGAAAAAAAAAAAAATACTATGTCCATTTTGAAACGGAACAAAGTTTAAACACAGCTTTCTCTTCTGCTCCTGGGTGGTTTGACACAATTCTAAACTAAAGACTTGTGCACTCACAGCATGACCAAGATTACCTCCCCCTCTCCTGCTGTTTCTTTATGGTGGCCCTTGATTGCAAACCTGCTATTACAGCCTTCTGGAATCCTTAACCCTTTCAAAGTAGTTTTTTTTTTTTTTTCTTCCCTGTCTTTCTTAGTTTGCTCTGTAGTTCAGGTGAAAGGTCTCAGAACTTGTAATTTTTGTAGATCTGTCATGTGCCCATAATGTTCATAGGCTTCCATGGTGCAACAGTAGAGTTTAATAATTTTAATTGTTAAATTGTGTTCTTATTGTTTATTAGGGCCTGTCTTAGAGTAAATGAACAAGAGTGTTGGGGCCAGAGAACACTTTGGGGCCAGACAACACTTTGAATGTAAATTTGAGCATCTCTTACTAGCTTTGTGACTTTTGCAATGTTTTGACCTCTCTGATTAGGTGTCTCATCTGAAAAAGAATTGAGAATGGAAGCTACCTTCAGAGTAAATGAGTCAATCTACACAAAGCACCTAGAACTGTGCTTGTTACATGCAAACTCAGTAAATTTGAGCTCTTACTGACTGAGGGTAGAATGTGACCCTTCAGATGTGGGAAAGAGTAAACTTTTCAAAATTTAAATGATTCTCAGAATCCTGTAAATGATTGGTTTAGACGATCTAGCCACATTGGGATATGCCATTAAAGACATTCAAGGTATTTAAGATTCTTTATAAATATGGTATGAATAGAATTTTTCAATTTTACATAGTTTTAAGAAGTAGGTAAAACATACCTATTGTAAAACAATCAGTCATACGAAAGTATTTTTCAAGAATTATAAATAGATATTGAATGAGAGTGTTCAGTCTTAGGAATGTGAAATCCAGTGATATTCAGAAATAGGCAGGGAAATAGCTTCCTGCTGCCCCATAGTGGCAGTTGATATCAGTGCAGTGTCCTCCCAGCAGGTGGCCCGTGGGACTCCAGGAGAATTACCCCTGTGAGAGCGCTACAGAGGTAAACAAACTTGCTCTGGTCTTGTCTGTATAGGTGATTGGGGAAAATAGATGATAGGAAAAGAAACAGGATCCCATCCGTTGAGAAAAGAAACCAAAGTGTCAGAAAGAGCCATCCTGGGAAGTATGTTGCCTGGGAAGATGCCATTAATCCAAATGCATGAACAGAATGACCCTAAATTGCTTGTGAGTCTACATGCATGGCTGTGCATATTGGCCCTTGCAAATCTGCTCATTTGTTCTATCTATGTATCTGTGTATCTATGTATTTATCTATTAATCTATCTATCTAGTTTATTTTTCAAGTAGTACTACATGTGCAGCAGTACCCAATGTAGGTATACTTGGAAAGCTGTTAATTTGTTGATATTCCAAGCTATGATATTTGAAAAAAATTTACCCTGAGGCTGAGGTTAGAGGGCAAGTGTATGCCACTAAACATCATAGCTACATTAACCTCTTCTCTGCCTTCCTGAGCAATTCAGCTCTGCCTCCAAACTTGCATATCCTGCTCAGTAAGCAAAAGTTATATGATTAACTAGACTACCCATTCTTAGAATGCAATTTGTGTTCAACTACTGTTTCTAGAGAGTATCCCTTATCCACGCCAAGCAGCTTATGAAAGCATTCACTCCTTATATGCAGGTCTCTGATGGGAGTCCCGGTAGGTAGATTTTTACTCATCTCATTGAAATTTCTTTTTTTTTTTTTAAGATTTTATTTATTTATTTGACAGAGAGAGAAAGAGAGTGCACAAGTAGGCAGAGGGAGAGGGAGAAGCAGGCTCCCTGATGCAGGGCTGCATCCCAGGACCCTGGGATCATGACTTGAGCTGAAGGCAGACGCTTAACTGACTGAGCCACCCAGGTGCCCCTCATTGAAATTTATATTATTGGCAACTGCTAGGTATCAGTGTCCCAAATATTGCCTGGCTCTGTTCTTTCCAGGCTTTTTATTTATTTATTTATTTATTTATTTATTTTTTTTTTTTTTTTAAAGATTTTCTTTATTTATTTGAGAGAGAGAGCACAAGACGGGGGAGCGGGAGAGGGAGAAGCAGACTTCCCGCCGAGCAGGGAGCCCGATGCGGGACTCGATCCCGGGACTCCAGGACCATGACCCGAGCCGAAGGCAGTCGCTTAACCAACTGAGCCACCCAGGCGCCCCCTTTCCAGGCTTTTTAAACTTGAATTTCACCATCTTCATTGTTCCCACATCCCGTATATTGTCAGGTTTGGTCCGTTTTGAACCTGCAGTACCACCGCCCCCCCCCCCCCCCCGTGCCAGGCTCTTCTCTCCGTTCTCTTGACGCTGTCAAACTCGAGCACTAATTACATCTAACTCCTGCCACGGCCTTAAAATTCACCTCCTTGCACTCAAGAAAGCAGGTAGCGTAGAAATAGTATGTGCTTTGGAGTCAGAACAGTCTCAGTTTGAATTCCAACCTCACTCCTTCTTTGCTGTGTAATCTTTGGCAGTTGATTCTAATATTCTTCATCTTAAAATGACAAAATAATAATCTCTTCAAAGAGTTTTCTTACATAAGCATCCAGCATACTGTTAGGCCCAGTGTTGATACTTACCGAATTGCCAGTTTCCATCTTCCCTTCCCTTCTCTGTGGAGAAGGATTTAAGAGCGGGGCAGTGAAAGCTGTTGCCTCAGTTACAGGTAGTAAAGGAGTGGATTGTTAAATTACAGGGACTTTAAAATGTAAGTGACAAAAAGATCATTTGCTTGTTATTACATCAGGCACTTGTAACTCTGAACAAAACGTCAGCGATAGTACACGTCTCCTAAAAAACCCTCTGTTGGTATACGTGCTAAAGAATGGCTGCTGTTGTTATTCGATTTCAACAGTAACTGCAAATTATAGTAGCTTCCAATTAGCCCCTTTGTTTTATCTTTTAAAAAACATTGCACAGACATTAATCCAGAGAAGTTCCTCTTGCAGTTTGCCCCCCACACATACAGACCAATCGGCGTGCCTTTGTACCTGGAGTATATCCAGAGCAAGGAAATGTTGGAAGTGTTCAGGCATGCTTCAGGTACAATTTGGATCTCTCAACCATGTGATATCACATATTCTTGCATTTAAATAGTAGATCTGAAACAAACAAGGATAGTCTAGGGTCTATGAAGATTAAAAAGCAAAATTGGAATTAGCTCCGTTCTGTCAAATCTAGGTGGGCATCTGGAGTTTTTGTGTTTCAATTTTTAGAAATTACTGGGAAATAAGATTTTTTTTATGAATCTCTGCCAAACTTATTCTTAGGTTTAAGACTATAACTGCCCACAGAATATTGGTTCCTTCATGTGAAAAAAAAATTTCAAACTTAAAATTAATAAAACATGTTCATCAATCAACTCAATGAAGAGAGATGAAAAAATCTGGCCATACTCATCACTGACCGGGAATATGCAAAAATCTCAATTTTGACCAAGTTGCAAAAATTGAGGCTCTTAACAGAAACTTTAATGTTAGGGTGCCTGGGTGGCTCAGTCGGTTAAGCGTCTGCCTTCGGCTCAGGTCATGCTTCCAGGGTCCCAGGATTGAGTCCTGCGTCAGGCTCCCTGCTCAGCGGGGAGCCTGCTTCTCCCTCTGACCCTTCCCCCTCTCGTGCTTTCTCTTTCTCTCTCACTCTCTTTCTCAAATAAATAAATAAAATCTTAAAAAAAAAACTTTAATGTTAATACTATTGTGGCAGACCCATACGTGTAAGAATTCCCCCTTTTCCAAAAATATGTTTAAAGATACTAAAAAGCTTAGCCACATATGTGTAGATGCATGTATATATATATATATATATATACACACATTTGCTCTATAATATTGATTTTGTTTTTAATTTCTTTAGTGGCATAATTATATCACAGAGCTATAGGGAAACATCTTAATTGCTGCTTTTCTTTCCTGTCCATTACATTATTTATTTCACTTCATGGTTGCTACTAAAAATAATTTTGTCATAAACAGAAGGTGGTATTAAAAAGTGGTTCACTTTGCATATCAGTTGTGGCATTGACCCATCTTAACCCCAGGTCTTCTCTCTTCAATTCTTTTTTGACATGATGCAGTTATATTTCTTAAAGCACAGATCTGATCATGCCACTGACTTGTCAAATATTTTCTGGGGCTTAGTCTTTCATGTAGAATGAAATCACATTAAACTCCATTAGTATGTGGCATTCATGGCTTGCTACCTCCTTTAGAACATTATCTCCCCATCTTTTCCTGTATCCCCTACTCCAGCTACTTGCAAGTCCTCACGTAGGTCCTCTCAAATCCTGTCTCCTCTCCTGTGCTTGTTGTCACCCCAGCTGGAATACCCCTGTTCCTCCTCTCTCCACATTTTCTAATCCAACCCGGGGCTAGAATCAACTCTATCCTTTTAGAACACCTTTCCTGATGATCTCAGGGAAGAAAAAAAATGCTCTTTTAGTGAATTCTTATAGCTCTTTGGGTAATGAGGATTTTCTTTTTCTAAATTCTTGTATCTCTCATGGTATTTGTACATTTCTATTCTTATAATAATCTGTTCATATTTATTTTTTCACTCTCTTGAAGTAAATGCCCCCAGAAGGCAAACCTCATATCTTATTTATCTGATTCAGAAAACCATCAAGGCTGCTTGGGTAAGTGTGCTGCGTCTTCTGCTTCCATTTTGCCCCTTTCTGTACACCCTGAGATCTTCTAGCCCAGGATCTGAGAAATCCCCAAAGTTGAACATGCAATTGTGTGTTTACATGTGGAGCCGTTAATTAAATGAGCTGAATTCAAAGGGATTTAATGAGCCACCATCCTTTCAAGCACGTCCAGTTGACTGGTTTTTCTTGCTCTTGGGTAAAATGTTAGCAACTTTTGTAGATTTTCGGGTCCTTTCCAATTACAGCTACACTCTTATTGTAGAAATTGAAAATTCCTGACAATATTAAATTTTACCTGAGCCTTTTGCTACTGGAAAACAGTTATGAAATCCCCCCCGCCCCCGCCCTTTGTGTTCTGGGAAATAGCTTATTTCAAATTACCATCCTTCGCCATATGACTTCGAGAAGACAAATGGATGCCTCCTTGTTTACCTATGTCAAGGCCAGACACTGACCCTGCTAATCTCATTCATTCTTTGCCTCATAAATGATTAGCTGAACCACTTGTCTCTGTTGATTAATAGGAACAAATCCTTTGCTAATCAAACTTTGGTTAAGTTTCTCTCCTTCCCTAGGCCCCTGAATTTCAACTCATCCTCAGCTTGAGCCACATACAACCTCTCCTGAGAGTAGGCTGGCTTCAAAGTAAAACATTCTCTGTTCTCTAATCACACTACCCTTTCATCCCACTTCCCAACACCTGTTTTTTTCTAGCCTTGTTTACTGCTCCCTAAACCAGAAAAACTCTTCGCCTAAACCTGGAGATGCATGCAGATCTTATGGTCAGAGTGTTCTCCCCCACTGCAGTAATTCTCCTCCTCCACTGCAATAGTCCTTTTAAATAAGTCCTTTCTTACAAAATCCAGATTTGTTTTTTATTTGACATTCCAGTCCAGTGTAACACTCGAGACTGCAAACTCTTCTCTGATTTAAAACATCCTTCTGCCCCAGCTTGTTACTGCTTTGATCTGGAAGGCCCCTTGGCTTCTTTTCTCCTTACTTTGTCAACTCTTCACCATTTACTAGCTAAGGTTCTGGCACCTTCATGGCTGGCCAACAGGATAGATTTTGTGAAAGGGACTTCAGCTGATTGGGGTTTGGTATTGGTGATCTCTGGACCTTTTCTTTTTGGTACATTTTTGTGGGTTTCTTCAAAAGTTTCTCCACTGGGAATATCCAATGCCATCTTTCCTCCTCCAGCTGGCCATTCTAGCCTTCTGGCCCCAGAAATACACCTTTCTGCTGGGCCATTTTACTCACCAACTTCCTGCCCCCCAGATAGTCCCTTTAAAAAGAACCCCAGGCCAGTTCTCACCTGTGGTGATGCTTCTTCAGAGAATTGCCACTCACCGTAAATGCACCATGTCATTTTCTCTCTACTTCATTCCCTCCATGTCTTCATATTCTCAGTCATGAGATAAAGCCTAGCTCATTGTGTCTCCCAAGTACCCTGTGTGGACCCCTTATATTCCTCTCACTTAGCTCCACCCCTTCCTCTTCTCTCCCTCTCCCAACTTGGAGCAATGAGGAAAATACCTCAGCCCCACACAATCTTACCTTGTGATAACATCCTCCTCCCTCAAA
Organism: Phoca vitulina; assembly: GCF_004348235.1. Lineage (NCBI taxonomy): Eukaryota > Metazoa > Chordata > Mammalia > Carnivora > Phocidae > Phoca > Phoca vitulina. Next base: position 10,788,437 of record NW_022589735.1, on the reverse strand, counting down.
CCTGTACAACCTCAAGCTGCATGATGAGTGAAGGACTTCAAAACCAGTTTTTGCAAATCCTGCATAGGTGTTATGGAACCTTAATTTGGAATATGGACCCACTTACCTTTGGGTCTTTGCCAAAGCTATGCAGAAAACACCTTCTTACATGCATTTATTTTTTAAAAAGATTTTGTTTATTTATTTGAGAAACAGAGAAAAAGCTGGGGGGAGGGGTAGAGGGACAAGCAGACTCCCCACTGAGCAGGGAGACTGATATGAGGCTCGATCCTAGGACCCTTAGATCATGACCTGAGCTGAAGGCAGACACTTAACCAACTGAGCCACCCACGTGCCCCAAATGCATTTAAGTGTATTTTTTTCCAGAGAAATTTGGTCAGAGTGGTCATCAAATTCTCAAAATGGTCTCCATCGTAAAGAATGGTAAAGTTGATCAGTCATACCTGATCACACACTTTCACATCTTCTGTGTTGTTCACTCAGCTTTGGCAGCTTTTATCATACTTCTGTCTATCATTCAAGATTTGGTAATGATGCTCTCTCTTTTCTAAAGCCACTCCTTTCCCCTCAGACAGAGCAAATTCCTGCCTTCCATGTGCTTTACCACCAGCTTTAGCCATACTTCTCTTTTTAACACATCACTTTTAATGAATTTTTAAATTTCAATTCTAACAGAGTTAACATACAATGTTATATGAGCTTTAATGAATTTTTAATTCAACAAATACTGACTGAATGCTCCAGATGTGCCAGGACCCGCATCAGGCTGTGAGGACTCAGCAGGGAGCAAGGCAGGTACAGTCTTTGACCTCATGGAGTGTTGTTTCTCCTGCTACATCAGGAGTTCAAGGAGGGAAAGTTTCTGTGTATTAATCTTTTATCCTCAGTAGGTGCCTTTTGAGAAATACTCAATACATTTGTTAAATAAATGAATGAAGGAACAGACACACAAAACCTTAAATGTGTTGACTTTTGTGACCCTAAGTATGGCATGCTTGTTAAAACTGGTCAGGTAAAAACAAAAAGCAAAAAAAACCTGATCAGGTGATATAAAATCAATGTGCAGAAATCTGTTGCATTTCTTTAATAATGAAGCAGCAGAAAGAGAAATTGAGAAAACAATCCCACTTACAATTGCACCAAAATAATAAGATACCTAGGAATAAACCTAATCAAAAAGGTGAAAAACCTATACTCTGAAAACTGTAAAACATCGATGAAAGAAATTGAAGATGACAGAAAGAAATGGAAAGACATTCCATGCTCATGGATGGGAAGAACAAATATTTGTTGAAGTGTCTATACTACCCAAAGCAACCTACAGATTTAATGCAATCTCTATCAAAATACCAACAGCATTTTTCACAGGAACTAGAACAAACAATCCAAAAACTGTATGGAACCACAAAAGACTCCAGCTAGCCAAAGCAGTCTTCAAAAAGCAAAACAAAGCTGGAGGTTTCACAATTCCAGACTTCAGGTTATATTACAAAGCTCTAGTAATCAAAACAGTGTGATACTGGCATAAAAATAGACACATAGATCAAGAACACAGTAGAAAGCCCAGAAATAAACCCACAATTATATGGTCAGTTAACCTTCGACGAAGCAGAAAAGAATATCCAGTGGAAAAAAGTCTCTTCATCAAATGGTTTTGGGAAAACTGGTCAGCTCCATTCAAAAGAATGAAATGGACTGCTTTCTTATACCATACACAAAAATAAATTCAACATGGATTAAAGACCTACATGTGAGGCCTGAAACCATAAAAATCTTAAAACAATGCACAGGTTGCAATTTCTCAGACATCGGCCATAGCAACATTTTTCTAGATATGTCTCCTAATGCAAGGGAAATAAAAACAAAAATAAATTATTGGGACTACATCAAAATAAAAAGCTTCTGCACAGCTGAGGAAACAACCAACAAAACTTAAAGACAACCTAATGAATGGGAGAAGATATTTGCAAATGACATATCTGATAAAGAGTTAGTATCCAAAATACTAGAAAAGTTATACAACTCAACATCCAAAGAACAAATAATCCAATTAAAAATGAGAAAAAGACATGAACAAACATTTCTCCAAAGAATACATACAGATGGCCAACAGACACATGAAAAGATGCTCATCAACACCCATCATCTGGGAAATACAAATCAAAACTACAATGAGACATGACCTTACACCTGTCGGAATGGCTAAAATAAAAAATACAAGAGACAACAAGTATTGACGAGGATGTGGAGAAAAAGGAACCCTCATGCACTGTTGATAGGAATACAAATTGGTGCAGCCATTGTGGAAAACAGTATGGAGGTTCCTCAGAAAGTTAAAAGTAGACCTACCCTATGATCTAGAAATGGCACTACTGGGTATTTATCCCCCAAATAGAAAAACACTAATTCTAAGGAATACATGCACCCCTATGTTTATAGCAGCATTATTTACAATAGTCAAATTATGGAAACAGCCAACGTGTCCATCAATTGATGAATGGATAAAGAAGATGTGGTGTATATATGCAATGGAATATTATTTAGCCCCAAAAAGAATGAAATCTTGCCATTTGCAACAACATGGATGGAACTAGAAGGCATAATGCTAAGCAAAGTTAGTCAGAGAAAGACAAATACCATGTGATTTCACTCCTGTGTGAAATTTAAGAAACAAATGACCAAGGGGAAAAAAAGAGAGAGATGCAAACCAAGAAATACACTCTTAACTCTACAGAACAAATTGATGGTTACCAGAGGGGAGGGGTGGGTGGGGGATGGGTGAAATAGGTGATGGGAATTAAAGAGGGCACTGAATGATGTATAGAATTGTTGAATCATCATATTGTACAGCTGAAACTAACACTATGTTAACTATACTGAAGTTAAAATTAAAAAAAAACTGATCAGGTGAGAAAACAACTGTCTCAGAAGGAAGAAAATAGGCTCATGAGGCTGGAAAGGGGTTTGTGAAACTAACTTTACTTTGAGGACTCAGGATCTACTGGTCTGGTAGCTTTTGTGGTCTTGGAGTGGCTGCTGGTTCCTGGGGGTGTTCCAGAAATACAATAGGAACAAGGTCTGCTCGTAGATTTTTGTCACACTCTAACATCTGAAACTATAGAACATTGTTTATTTTAAAGATTTATGTATGTATGTATTTAGAGCAGGAGTAGGGGCAGAAGGAGAGGGAGAGAGAACCCTCAAACAGACTCCTGGCTGAGTGTGGAGCCTAATGTGTGGCTCGATTCCAGGACCCTGAGATCAGGGACCTGAAGTCAAGACTCGGCCATTTAACTGACTGAGCCACCCAGGTGCTCCTAAAACTACAGGGCATTGTTAATAAATTGTAACATTGCATTCACTCAACAAATATTGTCTCCAACATGGGAAATGAGCACTTGGCAATGGTGATGATTAAAGAATAATAAATCAAATTCTATATCTTGGAGGAGTTTACAACTTGATGAGGAAAAGGAAGGCCAAAAACTAACTGCATGATATAAAACAAAATATATGTTATAAGGAACATGTACTTAATGGGATAGGAGGCTCCTCAGGTAGAAAATAATCACTTGGATTATGATTTTGGAGAAAAGAAAATCTTCACGAAGATGATGCCAGTGTATAGAATTGTTGAATCATCATATTGTACAGCAGTTGGACCTGATGGTTGAAAACTGTATGAATTATGAAAATCAGAGTTCTTCAGGCAGAGAAGAGCAGGAAAAAAAGCAGAAAAATGGGAAAGTACAGTTTATATTAATTGAGCTGTGAATATTTACACCAGTCCTTTTCTTCACACGAAGCATTTCCCATGTAGAGCTTGTCATTGGTTCCTAAATACTCAACTGGAGTCTCTAAATAACAAAGTGAGTCTTTAGAGCTTGTGATGCCCCTGATGACCCTATAGAGCTGTCAGTCTGGGATGTGTATAGGAAGCCTGGGGCTTGTCCCTGTCTTTGCTGTCTGCTCTTAATAGGAAACAGAGTATGTGGACAAATTTCTTATTTAAAACCAACTAACTATTTGCAACACTTTCCCTGTTGAAGCTAAAGTCTTATCTTTTAAAATTGCCATTGCCTTTATGTATAGATGCACTAAAACCAGAATCTAGGTCAGTATGTTCTTGAGATCACATCTAAACTCCGGGACCACCATCTGCCCTGACTGGGAAGGGTCACAGCTTTATCGGTCACATACTTGACTCAGATTCAAAATACTTTTCCTCTTAGCTTAGCTCTTTTCTCCCACATTTATCTGCATTCTCTTGCGTTGATTTCTTCATGTTTTTGTCAACCACCTCTCCCTTGGTTTTGTTTTTTTTTTTTTTTTTTGGCGTACTTCAAATTTGTAGGCTGCCTGCATAAAGCCAGGAAAATGGATGTTTGCCTGGTTTATTTCTCTAAGTCTTTACATCTGCATGGATTGCTACTTAACTGATAAAGCTGATTTGCTTTACTCATTAACCCCACTGTGGTGTGGCAGTCACTGGGCTAATTTACACTGTTTATTTCATTAATCCTCATCATAATCCTACATAGATAATACTAGTCCACAGATGAGGAAACTGAGGCTCAAAGAGATTAAGTAAATCCCTTTGCAAGGGTCCCGGCAAGACATTCAAGACTTCTCTGCCTGCCTTTGAAGCCTCTTCCATCCGTGAGTTTTGAGATGTACAGTTGAAGTTGAGTCTATTAAAACATTCTGCCTTAAATGAGAAAAAAATGGTAAATAATTACATAAACTTTAATAACTATTTGTATGCAATAAGTAGTTATTTTGTTTGGACTACTATTACAGATCATCTCCTCTTTTCACACATTTCATCAGTCACTATGCTCAAGTGATAGAATTATAATACAGCTCAGAAATCGCTAGACTCATAGGCTGAACTTAGAGGCTTTCCTTCTGCTGCACATCAGAAAACCAGGGAGACGAACCATGAGAGACGATGGACTCTGAGAAACAAACTGATGGTTCTAGAGGGGAGGGGGGTGGGAGATGGGTTAGCCTGGTGATGGGTATTAAAGAGGGCACGTACTGCATGGAGCACTGGGTGTTATGCACAAACAATGAATCATGGATCACTGCATCAAAAACTAATGATGTAATGTATGGTGATTAACATAACATAAAAATAATAATAAAAAAGAAAACCAAGGAGAAAGTAGTCATTGCCTGAGGTTACATAGATGATGGCAAAGCGTGACGAAAAGAGTTCCTAACCTCTACTACAGGACTCTCTGCTACTGAATAGCATACGGAAATTCTTTAACAATCTTAAGTCTTCCCATTCACAAACACACGATGTCTTTCATTTATATATATGATCTTTAATTAATTTTACCAATGTATTGTAGTTTTCAGTGTACAAGTCTTTCACTTCCTGAGTAAAGTTTATTCCTAAATATTTTATTTTTCTGTATACCCTGTGCTGTGCTTTTCATCTCTGAGATTTATTTATTTTATTATTCTTAAGTATTTTATTCTTTTTAATGCTATTGTAAATGGGCTTTTAAAAAAATTTTCCTTTACAGATAGGTCATTATTAGTGTATAGAAATGCAATGGATTTTTGTGGATTTTGCATCCTGCTACTTTACTGAATTTATTTATTGGTTTTCACAGCTTTTTTTTTTTTTTTTAGAGACTTTAGGGTTTGTTGTGTATAAGCTTATGTCATCTGGGAACCAGTAATGTTAATTCTTCCTTTCTGATTTAGATTTTGTTTCTTTTTCTTGCTCAATTGCTCTGTCTAGGCCTTCCAATACTATGTTGAATATACATGGCTGGAATGGGCATTCTAGTCTTGTTCCTGATCTTAGAGGAAAAGCTTTCAGCTTTTCACTGCGGAGTATGATGTTGGTTATGGTCTTGTCATATATGGCTTTTATTATGTTGATGTATATTGCTTTTATACCATTTGTTGAGTGTTTTTATATGAAATTATGTTAAATTTTGTCAAATGCTTTTTCTGCATCTATTGAGATATGATCATGTGATTTTAGTTCTTCATTCTGTTAATATGGTATATCATATTATGTTGAACCATGATTGCATCCCAGAGATAAATCCTACTTGATCATTGTATATGATACTTTTAATGTGTTATTGACTTCAGTTTGCTAGTATTGTATTGATGATATTTGGACCATCTTTTTCATTTGTTCCTGTATGTGGGATTGTCATTCTCTTCTCACGTTTTCTCCTTGGCAACCATAACTGTTCAATTGTTTCTTTAAATATCAATCTCAATATATTTCAAGTTTATTTTTGTTAACTTCTACAAAATATATCTAAGTTGGCCTCTATTCTTTGATGTGGTTTACTTTTATGATATCATATCAGTATTAGTGACCCTTTTGGAATTATCCCCAACACTTGATTTTTTACCTATCCCTTTGAGTTCCTCTGTGTTACTTCCTAGGTTTAATATTAGCTGTCGTATTGTCACTGTTATGTAATTTATCAACATCCAGCTTTCATTTCCATAAAATAAGCATTGTGGGTGTATTTCATCTTTTGTAAATATTAGCAGCATAGGTGCTGTGGCTAAAAAATGAGCTGTGAGTTCAATATCTGCCTCCATCATTAATTAGCTGGGTAATTTTAGGCAAGTTATTTAATCTATATCTTCTTCATTTTCCTTAACATGAAATATGATAATAATGATCCCACTTTGTATATTTGTGAGGATTAAACAACATAACACGTTTAAAGCCATTTTTAAAAGCTGCATTCTCAACTTAAAAATCTACCCCAAATCATTCATTTTGACCATATCCAAAGAAGAAACTGGCATTCTTCCTCTCTGTGTATAGATATTTATATTTTTACCACAATGGTAAGAACTGTATTTAGAATTCTTCATAATCCTATCACCACTTTATCAATTTTTTTTTCATTTTTACATAATAGTAATTACAGACTGGCTACAATTTGGAATTCTTGTTCATGGAACAATTGTCATAAATATTTCCCATGCTGTTAAATTTCATATCTATAATTTTAGTGCTATGTAAGTTGGTAATTTGTGATTTATCTTAATCTTTTCCTTATTATTAGACATTTATTTGGCATAGCAGAAAGTACATGGATTTTGGAATGAGCATAATTGATCTGAATGCTGGTTGAGCAATATTGGGCAGGCTATTTAGCATGTCTGAGCTTTAATTTTCTTATCTATAAAATGGAAATAATTATTTATATCTCCCAGAATTATTTTATTTTAAAAAATGTACAGACAAGGCTATAATGTAAAGTAGTTCTTCTACCCCATCCCAAAATAGTTTCTACCCATCCCTACTGTAATTTTTCATCAAATATTTTTCTTAAAGATATGTCTCAAATGAAGATATGTCATTAAGAGAATAGTTGGACTAGATATGTTATATTTTACTAAGAAACTAGGTTATCAAGTCTAAACTGAGCCCAGTTAGAAAAACCTTTCAAATGTTGTTCTTGTGTTTACTTTGAAGCTGTCATAGCAAAAACCAAAAGCAAAAACTTTTTTTCTTATTCATATTGTGTTACATAGCTATCTGATATAACAATTTTCTATTTTATTAGTTTATCTTCAAATACAAAGATAGTGGCAGATTTAGAAGTTTGTGACTCTACCCACATATCTCTTACTATATGTTCTAATAGATTAAGGCAACTTTCCAATAGATTAAGTCAACTTGACTATTCTTTATTTTTAACATGAAAGAAATTGCATCAGAATATTTACATTAAATTCACAATTGGAATAGGTGATTATTATTCAAATCTGTTTCCTTACTTGCCAAGGGTGTATTGAGATATCATTAATTTTCGATGTCATTTCTCAGAGGCATTTCCAATTTCAGAAATATCTGTTGGAACAAAGGAAAAAGATTTACAATAAGCTAAATTCCTGGAATTGCAAATGCAATCCCAAAATATGAGAAGTGAATTTTGGATCCATGCCAAATCATTCCTATTCAACCTTATCTTTTCTTTTTTTATGATTCTCTCTCAGAATATCTCATTGCTTAGGGCATTGAGTAATTCTCCTGGGTAAGGTTCTCCTCCCCACCCCCCATTAATATCTGACCTAAAACACAAATGGCATTGAACTAGGAGTTAATAAAATATATCATGTGATAACGTTTTATCAGTGAGATGACATTAGAACAAAATGTTTTCATATAAAAATATGTATAAGGATTGATTTAGGAAAAATCATTGCAGGCTATTAAACACAGAAGTTTAAACACAGGCTATTAAACATAGAAGTTCTAGAAGGTATGCTACATGGATGGTTATTTAAAAGACTAAAAGTCCACTTTAATTGGGATTCTGGTGATAATAACGTTTATCACTAGATATGAATTAAATGTTAAAATTGTGCCCGAAATTTTTTGTTAAGCTTCCACACTGGCACTGTTGAGAGTAACCACTGTCAGAAGGAGAGGGTACAAGGACCAAAGCTCAGCCTCTGCAGTGTTCTCTGAGCTGAACTTGGAGTGATTTTCAACTGTCCTCTCCAGGGTCTGTCTTGCAATGTTTTAGCAGCAAGTGCTGAATTATTGACAGAAATTTAAGATCCATGTTTCTGAAGATAAACTCAGGCTTATATTTTCAAACTCATATTTCAGATACACAAGTGTCAGAACTCATATGACGCTTAGGGCGGATATACTATCTTTCTTGAATTATTGGTGGGGCTTTTTGTTTTGTTTTGTTTTGTTTTTGGTCCAGGTGGTTTTCAGTTAAAAGTGCAAGGAAGAGGTAACACTCAAGTGGTGTGATCTCAGGGATAACTAGGAGCCCTTCTCCCCCTCCAATCTTACCCGAATTCCCCCCATCTGTTCTCTTGAAATTTCCTTAATAAAGAACCTAGATTTAAATTCCACACTTAAAGATAAGAGAAGTGGGGATTAAAACACAAATACTCCCTTTGAAAGAGAACATATTGACTTAAAGTCACACTAAAATATCTGATTATATCAGATCTTGACTCAAAGCAGGTTTTGTTTAGGTAAGAGGAGAAGAAATGAGCTTCATAAAAGGAAGTATGTGTTACTGCAGTTTTAAAATGAAAATTGTTTTTACTTTTTCACCTCCCCTAAGCAAACTCATTTTAGCTACATTCAAGCATTTGAGTAAATACAGTACTTCTCTCTTTTTTCCCAGTTTGCTCTGAAATACAGGATGATTTAGTGCACCTCAGTCTCCTAGTTTGGGAAAAATTACAGAATAGAACACTGAGAGTGTGTATTTGGTATTGTTGAACTTCTGCTTGACAATCTACAAAGTGTGATGAAGAAGCTTATCGAGGTCTGAAAATGAGAACTTTTTTGAAATTCACAAGAAAGTAAATTCTGCAAACTTCTTTCTGTTCTTGAGAAAGATTCCAGAGCAGATTATTAAAAGATTGGCTGTAGGAGTTCCAAAAATAAGTGGTAATCACTGGATTTATGAAAAAAGCATTACCAGTTTTGGACTCATTCCCTTTTTTGGACTGTGGGCTAGGGGTATGGTATGGCCATAGTACTCCCTAATTTCAATAAAGCATTTGAAAGACTCTCAAAGTACTAGATGGAGAAATTTGAGCTGGCAAGTAGTAGAAGTAGGTGAATTGTAACTTGGGGAACCATGTGCAAAGGTTACTGACTAAAATTAACCTATGTTACCCTTTACCCTGTCTGTTCAATACTTTCAACTGTGGCCTCAATTAAATGGTAGATGATTTGAAATAGCAGGATGATATAGTATACCAGATGATGAAATCAATGTTCAGAATTAATTGGCTGGCATTCTATACTGTCAAACTTGTAGTTAATAGGAGTAATTTAGGACCCCAATCTTGCTGTGCATACTTAAGATGAATTACACCTGGCTTAAGAGAAACATGTGTGAGAAAGATTTATGATAGAAGTACTATATGCACAGCAAGCATGATGACAGACTTGTTCTACTCTGTGCTGGTCAAACCATATAGTATGGTGTGTTCAAGACATGATGTCACAGGGGGTGCCTGGGTTCTCAGTCAAGCGTCTGCCTTCAGCTCAGGTCATGATTCAGAGTTCTGGGATTGAGCCCCACATAGGGCTCCCTGCTCAGCAGGAAGTGTGCTTCTCCCTCTCCCGTTGCCCCTCCCCACTGCTCATGCTCTCTCTTTCTGGCTCTCTCTCTTAAATAAATAAATAAATAAAATCTTTATCTTTAAAAAAAAAAGACATGATGTCAAATTTTAATTAGAACAGATAAACTATACTATGTCCAAGGAGAGAGTCTGAAGTAGCAAAAAGACCTTATTGTTTATATGAGGAAAATTTTTTGTAGGTGAAATTTGGAATTGGATCTTCTTAATTCACTATTGTATGGGAGCTGTCATTTGTTGCAGAGTCATGCAGATTTTTTGGAATTTAGTCAATGCTGGGAAAGGTAATCATTTCTAGTAGGACAGTTTCATTCTCTATCCATCATGGACTCTGGGAAGTCAAGGAGGACAGCTCTGATGAATTAGAAAAAACTTTCTTTGTTTTCCCAAGAATGTGGACAAAAGAAAATGCATGGATCCACTGTATAGCAAAAAGCAGTAGAGAAATCCAAATTTTAAGTTGCAGGTTGAATTGTAGAACTCATTGAATAACAGGAGTCCATGATTTCTGCTTCCTCCCCCCACCCCATGGTAATTTCCAGTTGATCTTTTTTTTTTTTCCTATATTATTCCATTGTTAATCTGAAGGATGTCTGCATACACTCAGGATATGTTAAATGAAATTGTTAGTTAACTTCTTTTAAATTTACACCAAGTAATAATGAAAAATAGTTTTCAAAAGACAAAAGGATTTGTTTTTAATACAAAGACTAGGAAAGGAAAACCTGGAAAGTTTGAAGTGACCCATTCCTGGAGCTGCAAAACTATATTCTGTTTAAAAAACCAAAGTCCAAAACATTTTGGCTTGGGTATTTCTTTAACCTCTGTCCACTTAAAGGAGTTTTATTTAAAAATATGATTTGGAAGCACGTACTAGCCACTTCATAGCACAAAAAGAAACAGAATGGTGAAAAATCACAGCAATTATAGAATTTGTTGTTCCAGAGTCTACAAGGTAAAGTATTAGCAATTAGAAAGGATAAAATTACATGTCCTTTTGTTGCTGGCACCACTAAGAGAGGAAAGAGAAACTGGGAAAGGAAAAGAATAAGGTCTTCGCAATTTTGTGGCTTGGGTTACTAAGCACTTATAATAAATAAAGCTTAAAACACAAGCACATCATCTAAGACAAGAATGTATTAAAAACCAAAGAACCTTTAGGACTAAATCACTTTTTCTTTTTCCCAGAGACTGAACTAAATTACTTTGTAGGAAAAATACTCTGAATGATTTGAATCTTCATTCGGAATCATTTTTTGATTTGATCATTAAAATCTTTCAAATAGTTATATTTGTTTGTTTCAGCCATAACTCTTAAAGTATTTGATTGATTGGTTGATAAGATAAAACCAGATTGAGTGGAAGCCAATTTAAAGTGTAAAAATGATTTTTATTTGTTTTTTTCATATTTAAGTAGTCATCAGGATAATAAATTAAATGACTGACCTAGATATTAAATTCTTCTGATAGTTACTGAATCTCCCTAAAAGAAAATGTTTTGTAATTTATCAGGAGGTAATTAACCTGTGGTTAAAATACAGAGAAATTACTAACCTTCAGTGTGATCAAATTGAATTAAAAGTGGTGATATGAGAGAAATTCTTCTTATTACCAGTTAGCTAGTAGGATGTCCAAAGCAAATGAAAATAAACGTGAGCATAGCTTGCCACTTTATTTTTATGAACCTAAGTACTTTTGCTTCCTGGAAATTGCAAGGTCTGCTCAGCCAGAGGAAGGAGAATTAGTGGAAAACTCCAGTGAAAATCTGTTAGTGTGAGAAAGTGCAAAGGTAAGAACGTCCTAAAAACCATTGAAAATAATATTGTCATATAAGAGCAAGCTTCTAACTCAGTTATCTTGATTAAAAGGCATTGGAAACAACACATGGAGATCAGCTGTGGTGACTACTTATCTCAAGAAACTTCATTCTTACCAAGTGCAAATATTATAGGGGACAGATTTTAAAAAATCCTCAAAGAGAAACTACTAGACTTATTCTTGGATTGTCAAGAAAGAAAGGATTACAGACAAGACTCTGAAAAATGATGAAAATGTTACTGTTAATTAAAAATTTTTAACTTCCAGATGTTTCAGGGAATTTCAATTTCTTAGAAACTGTGGTAAGTTTAGTAAAGCACCTGTAGAAGTAATTAAGTTTAGTGGAAGACAGATGAGAAATTTGCTTCAATTTATTTTTTATTTTATTTTTTTCTGCATCTTGGTGATCACATTTATTGAAAGGGTTGGAAAAAAATTAAAATGCCCTTTAGCTTAAGAATTTTTTAGTTATCCGCAGATCAACTCGTTTCAGGAGTGGAAGAATCCTTGGTCATTTCTTAATATCAAAATTTACACAGGTTTCTCTTTTGAATGTCTTCTACATTTAAAGAGGCAATCATACAAAAGCTCCTATATTCCATACATGATAAATTCTTTGTTTCAGCCAACTCTTAATGGAGGGGCAACTAGTACAACACCATCTCCCCGGACAAAAAGCATTGGAATATTCCGTTTTGTTGATTTATATATCTCTTCGTATGTTTCCTCATCAATTTCTATAGTAGTCACAGTTTCTTCCACATCTCCCAATATCATATTTAAATGCTGATCGTAAGCATGTAATCTGCCTCGAAGCTCTCTGTCATTTCTCATTTTCACATAAATTCGCTCATCCAGGCTGAGCCTGATGAGATCCAGGGGCTCTTCTACAGTGTTGGTAGTTTGTTTCTGATCCACGTCGTCCGCCATGTTTCAAACCCTGCGCCCTTTCCCCGAAATTTGCTTCAATTTAAAAATTACTTGGTAAATGCTCGGTGAACTCATATGATAATTCGCAGATGTACAGTATTACAAAGATAAGTGTTCAGTAGATTATTGATCAACAGGTGTCTTGTATCTTAAGAAAAAAATCATCTTGTGAACATGCAGATAATTTTCCATACATCTCCATCTTTAATATTTAAAAAATTGTGAGGAATATACATAGGAAAATGTAGAAAATATAAATGTACAATATAACAAATATTTATGAAGTCCACTCATATGAAATTCCTTCCATGTCACAAAATAGAACACATTTAGTACCCAAGAAGGACCCCATGTGCCCCCCCGATCACAGCTACTTTTAAACTTTTGTTACAAACATTGTCTTATTTTCCTTTATAGATTTGCTCTTTCTGTATACATGTATAAACAATATAACTTAATCTTCTCTCTTTTTGATATTTTTATAAATGGAATAATAATACATGCATACTTTGTGAACTCACAACCCTGAGATCAAAACCTGAGTGAGATCAAGTTGGCCACTTAACTGACTGAGCCACCCAGGCGCCCCAAAATATGTGCATTTTTTTGATTCTTGCTTCATTTGCTGAATCTTAGGTTTATGAAATTCATCCATGTTTGGGGAAGTATCTGGAGGAAAAATTATTAGTTCTGCATAGTATTCCATTGTATAAATATACCACAATGTATTTTTTTTCCATTCAACTACTATTGGACATTTAGTTTGTTTTTTTAATTTTTTGGCTGTTATGCGCAATTCCTTCATGAACACTCCATATATTTTAGATCACATGTGCATGTTACTCTAGGAAATACACCTGGAGTGAAATTGCTGAGTAAAAGGATATGCATACTTTTAATTTTGTTAGGTGACTCCAATTTTTATCCAAAGTGGTTAAACCAATGGACATACATTGTAACATTGTATAAGAGTTCCCATTGTGCTCTATCCTTGCCAGCATTTGATTTTGCCAGACATTTTAAGATTTGCCTAATGAAGAAATAATGAAACATGGTATCTCGGTGTGATCTTAAATTGCATTTCCACACAGAAAAGTTTGGACACTTTTCATTTATTTATTGACTCTCTGAATTTCCTCTTTTATATGTTTAAGCATTTCATCTATTTGGGGAGGCATCTTTTTGTTTTCCATTTTGATTTGTAGGAATTCTTTATATATTTATGATACTAGTCCTTTATCAGTTTTAAGTACTGGAAAACAAATAAAACAAAACAAAGTCAGTTGCTTGTATTTTTCCACTCTCTTTGTTGTATCCATTGATGAACAAAATTCTTTTTTTTTTTTAAGGTTTATTTATTTGAGAGGGAGGGAGTGTGCGAGCCAGGCGGAGGGGAAGAGGGAGAGAGAGAAAGAATGATCAGACTCCCTGCTGAGTGTGGATCCCAACGCAGGGCTCAATCCCAGGACCCTGAGACCATGATCTGAACTGTAACCAAGAGCTGGCCACTTAACCAATTAAGCCATCCAAGGGCCCCCATTGATGAACAAAATACTTAATTTTCATGTGGTCATATTTGTCAGTATTTTTCTTTGAAAATAATGCTTATCTTCTCACTTGAGATGTTTTCCCTACCCTATAATCATTAAGGTATCTTCCTATATTACCTTCATAAAGCTTTCTCTTTTCTAGTCTCTGACAAGGTTTGGGTAAGAATTGAGTTTGTTCCATAGATTTTTGGTAAAACTTGCTGAGAAAGCCATTTGAGTTTGAAGTCATCTTTGTGGGAAAATTGTGAACTATATACTCACTTTATTTAATGATTATAAAACTGTTTAGGCTTTCTACAGTATTTCTTTTTGAATTTGTTTCTTTCAAGTTATATTTTTCTAGGAATTTTCCCTTTTCATCCGTGTTTTCAAATTTATGGTTAAAGTTGTTCATAACATTCTTTTCTTTTCATGTCTGAAGCACTTGCTGTAATGTATGTTTTAAAAATCTTGTATTTGAATATTTATTTATTCTCTTTTTCATTGGTCCTTATAATCTCACAGTACTTTTTCAGTTGTTCTTTTCAAAGAACACACTTTATTTTTCTCTATATGTTTGTCCTCCTTTTCATTAATTTTGTGCTTCTATTTATTTTTTAATTTTCTTTGGATTTATAGTATTAATTTTTTATACATGAGCTATATACTTAGCTTATTGATTTTAATTATTTTTGATATTAATATGTTAGGCCATATATTGTCTCCTAAAAACTGCTTTCGATGCATCATTAAAACTTTGGCATATTGTGTTTTCATTATTTTCTGATTAAAATGTTTTATAATTCATTTTATAATTTAATCTGTGTGTTATTGAGATATTTCTTTCTTTCTCTTTCTTTCTTTCTTTCTTTCTTTCTTTCTTTCTTTCTTTCTTTCT